>NC_142716.1:18636037-18945824 GCF_055471065.1 Atractosteus spatula | reverse complement strand
GGCAGTTACACTGTGATTCCAAGGGTTGAGAAAACGCGTTTATTTCGGGCTGAAAAACACGTTTTGAAAACTGTGCTGTTCCTGCCCTATAACTTACATGGGGGTGACCAAAGTTGCCAAAACGTGTTTATTTCTGCTGAAAAACACGTTTTGACAATTTCTGCACACTGGGGTTAAGGGCTGACTCACTGTGCTCTTCTGAGCCAGGCAGTTACACTGCGATTCTAAGGGCTGAGAAAACGCGTTTATTTCGGGCTGAAAAACACGTTTTGAAAAGTGTGCTGTTCCTGCCCTATAACTTACATGGGGGTGACCAAAGTTGCCAAAACGTGTTTATTTCTGCTGAAAAACACGTTTTGACAATTTCTGCACACTGGGGTTAAGGGCTGACTCACTGTGCTCTTCTGAGCCAGGCAGTTACACTGCGATTCTAAAGGCTGAGAAAACGCGTTTATTTCGGGCTGAAAAACACGTTTTGAAAAGTGTGCTGTTCCTGCCCTATAACTTACATGGGGGTGACCAAAGTTGCCAAAACGTGTTTATTTCTGCTGAAAAACACGTTTTGACAATTTCTGCACACTGGGGTTAAGGGCTGACTCAGTGTGCTCTTCTGAGCCAGGCAGTTACACTGTGATTCCAAGGGCTGAGAAAACGCGTTTATTTCGGGCTGAAAAACACGTTTTGAAAACTGTGCTGTTCCTGCCCTATAACTTACATGGGGGTGACCAAAGTTGCCAAAACGTGTTTATTTCTGCTGAAAAACACGTTTTGACAATATGTGCACACTGGGGTTAAGGGCTGACTCACTGTGCTCTTCTGAGCCAGGCAGTTACACTGCGATTCTAAGGGCTGAGAAAACGCGTTTATTTCGGGCTGAAAAACACGTTTTGAAAAGTGTGCTGTTCCTGCCCTATAACTTACATGGGGGTGACCAAAGTTGCCAAAACGTGTTTATTTCTGCTGAAAAACACGTTTTGACAATTTCTGCACACTGGGGTTAAGGGCTGACTCAACTGTGCTCTTCTGAGCCAGGCAGTTACACTGCGATTCTAAAGGCTGAGAAAACGCGTTTATTTCGGGCTGAAAAACACGTTTTGAAAAGTGTGCTGTTCCTGCCCTATAACTTACATGGGGGTGACCAAAGTTGCCAAAACGTGTTTATTTCTGCTGAAAAACACGTTTTGACAATTTCTGCACACTGGGTTAAAGGGCTGACTCAGTGTGCTCTTCTGAGCCAGGCAGTTACACTGTGATTCCAAGGGCTGAGAAAACGTGTTTATTTCGGGCTGAAAAACACGTTTTGAAAACTGAGCTGTTCCTGCCCTATAACTTACATGGGGGTGACCAAAGTTGCCAAAACGTGTTTATTTCTGCTGAAAAACACGTTTTGACAATTTCTGCACACTGGGGTTAAGGGCTGACTCAGTGTGTTCTTCTGAGCCAGGCAGTTACACTGTGATTCCAAGGGCTGAGAAAACGCGTTTATTTCGGGCTGAAAAACACGTTTTGAAAACTGTGCTGTTCCTGCCCTATAACTTACATGGGGGTGACCAAAGTTGCCAAAACGTGTTTATTTCTGCTGAAAAACACGTTTTGACAATTTCTGCACACTGGGGTTAAGGGCTGACTCACTGTGCTCTTCTGAGCCAGGCAGTTACACTGCGATTCTAAGGGCTGAGAAAACGCGTTTATTTCGGGCTGAAAAACACGTTTTGAAAAGTGTGCTGTTCCTGCCCTATAACTTACATGGGGGTGACCAAAGTTGCCAAAACGTGTTTATTTCTGCTGAAAAACACGTTTTGACAATTTCTGCACACTGGGGTTAAGGGCTGACTCAGTGTGCTCTTCTGAGCCAGGCAGTTACACTGTGATTCCAAGGGCTGAGAAAACGCGTTTATTTCGGGCTGAAAAACACGTTTTGACAACTGTGCTGTTCCTGCCCTATAACTTACATGGGGGTGACCAAAGTTGCCAAAACGTGTTTATTTCTGCTGAAAAACACGTTTTGACAATTTCTGCACACTGGGGTTAAGGGCTGACTCACTGTGCTCTTCTGAGCCAGGCAGTTACACTGGGATTCTAAGGGCTGAGAAAACGCGTTTATTTCGGGCTGAAAAACACGTTTTGAAAAGTGTGCTGTTCCTGCCCTATAACTTACATGGGGGTGACCAAAGTTGCCAAAACGTGTTTATTTCTGCTGAAAAACACGTTTTGACAATTTCTGCACACTGGGGTTAAGGGCTGACTCACTGTGCTCTTCTGAGCCAGGCAGTTACACTGCGATTCTAAGGGCTGAGAAAACGCGTTTATTTCGGGCTGAAAAACACGTTTTGAAAAGTGTGCTGTTCCTGCCCTATAACTTACATGGGGGTGACCAAAGTTGCCAAAACGTGTTTATTTCTGCTGAAAAACACGTTTTGACAATTTCTGCACACTGGGGTTAAGGGCTGACTCACTGTGCTCTTCTGAGCCAGGCAGTTACACTGCGATTCTAAAGGCTGAGAAAACGCGTTTATTTCGGGCTGAAAAACACGTTTTGAAAAGTGTGCTGTTCCTGCCCTATAACTTACATGGGGGTGACCAAAGTTGCCAAAACGTGTTTATTTCTGCTGAAAAACACGTTTTGACAATTTCTGCACACTGGGGTTAAGGGCTGACTCACTGTGCTCTTCTGAGCCAGGCAGTTACACTGCGATTCTAAGGGCTGAGAAAACGCGTTTATTTCGGGCTGAAAAACACGTTTTGAAAAGTGTGCTGTTCCTGCCCTATAACTTACATGGGGGTGACCAAAGTTGCCAAAACGTGTTTATTTCTGCTGAAAAACACGTTTTGACAATTTCTGCACACTGGGGTTAAGGGCTGACTCACTGTGCTCTTCTGAGCCAGGCAGTTACACTGCGATTCTAAAGGCTGAGAAAACGCGTTTATTTCGGGCTGAAAAACACGTTTTGAAAAGTGTGCTGTTCCTGCCCTATAACTTACATGGGGGTGACCAAAGTTGCCAAAACGTGTTTATTTCTGCTGAAAAACACGTTTTGACAATTTCTGCACACTGGGGTTAAGGGCTGACTCAGTGTGCTCTTCTGAGCCAGGCAGTTACACTGTGATTCCAAGGGCTGAGAAAACGCGTTTATTTCGGGCTGAAAAACACGTTTTGAAAACTGTGCTGTTCCTGCCCTATAACTTACATGGGGGTGACCAAAGTTGCCAAAACGTGTTTATTTCTGCTGAAAAACACGTTTTGACAATATGTGCACACTGGGGTTAAGGGCTGACTCACTGTGCTCTTCTGAGCCAGGCAGTTACACTGCGATTCTAAGGGCTGAGAAAACGCGTTTATTTCGGGCTGAAAAACACGTTTTGAAATCTGTGCTGTTCCTGCCCTATAACTTACATGGGGGTGACCAAAGTTGCCAAAACGTGTTTATTTCTGCTGAAAAACACGTTTTGACAATTTCTGCACACTGGGGTTAAGGGCTGACTCAGTGTGCTCTTCTGAGCCAGGCAGTTACACTGTGATTCCAAGGGCTGAGAAAACGTGTTTATTTCGGGCTGAAAAACACGTTTTGAAAACTGAGCTGTTCCTGCCCTATAACTAACATGGGGGTGACCAAAGTTGCCAAAACGTGTTTATTTCTGCTGAAAAACACGTTTTGACAATTTCTGCACACTGGGGTTAAGGGCTGACTCAGTGTGCTCTTCTGAGCCAGGCAGATACACTGTGATTCCAAGGGCTGAGAAAACGCGTTTATTTCGGGCTGAAAAACACGTTTTGAAAACTGTGCTGTTCCTGCCCTATAAGTTACATGGTGGTGACCAAAGTTGCCAAAACGTGTTTATTTCTGCTGAAAAACACGTTTTGACAATTTCTGCACACTGGGGTTAAGGGCTGACTCAGTGTGCTCTTCTGAGCCAGGCAGTTACACTGTGATTCCAAGGGCTGAGAAAACGCGTTTATTTCGGGCTGAAAAACACGTTTTGAAAACTGTGCTGTTCCTGCCCTATAACTTACATGGGGGTGACCAAAGTTGCCAAAACGTGTTTATTTCTGCTGAAAAACACGTTTTGACAATTTCTGCACACTGGGGTTAAGGGCTGACTCACTGTGCTCTTCTGAGCCTGGCAGTTACACTGCGATTCTAAGGGCTGAGAAAACGCGTTTATTTCGGGCTGAAAAACACGTTTTGAAAAGTGTGCTGTTCCTGCCCTATAACTTACATGGGGGTGACCAAAGTTGCCAAAACGTGTTTATTTCTGCTGAAAAACACGTTTTGACAATTTCTGCACACTGGGGTTAAGGGCTGTCTCAACTGTGCTCTTCTGAGCCAGGCAGTTACACTGCGATTCTAAAGGCTGAGAAAACGCGTTTATTTCGGGCTGAAAAACACGTTTTGAAAAGTGTGCTGTTCCTGCCCTATAACTTACATGGGGGTGACCAAAGTTGCCAAAACGTGTTTATTTCTGCTGAAAAACACGTTTTGACAATTTCTGCACACTGGGTTAAAGGGCTGACTCAGTGTGCTCTTCTGAGCCAGGCAGTTACACTGTGATTCCAAGGGCTGAGAAAACGTGTTTATTTCGGGCTGAAAAACACGTTTTGAAAACTGAGCTGTTCCTGCCCTATAACTTACATGGGGGTGACCAAAGTTGCCAAAACGTGTTTATTTCTGCTGAAAAACACGTTTTGACAATTTCTGCACACTGGGGTTAAGGGCTGACTCAGTGTGTTCTTCTGAGCCAGGCAGTTACACTGTGATTCCAAGGGCTGAGAAAACGCGTTTATTTCGGGCTGAAAAACACGTTTTGAAAACTGTGCTGTTCCTGCCCTATAACTTACATGGGGGTGACCAAAGTTGCCAAAACGTGTTTATTTCTGCTGAAAAACACGTTTTGACAATTTCTGCACACTGGGGTTAAGGGCTGACTCACTGTGCTCTTCTGAGCCAGGCAGTTACACTGCGATTCTAAGGGCTGAGAAAACGCGTTTATTTCGGGCTGAAAAACACGTTTTGAAAAGTGTGCTGTTCCTGCCCTATAATTTACATGGGGGTGACCAAAGTTGCCAAAACGTGTTTATTTCTGCTGAAAAACACGTTTTGACAATTTCTGCACACTGGGGTTAAGGGCTGACTCAGTGTGCTCTTCTGAGCCAGGCAGTTACACTGTGATTCCAAGGGCTGAGAAAACGCGTTTATTTCGGGCTGAAAAACACGTTTTGACAACTGTGCTGTTCCTGCCCTATAACTTACATGGGGGTGACCAAAGTTGCCAAAACGTGTTTATTTCTGCTGAAAAACACGTTTTGACAATTTCTGCACACTGGGGTTAAGGGCTGACTCACTGTGCTCTTCTGAGCCAGGCAGTTACACTGGGATTCTAAGGGCTGAGAAAACGCGTTTATTTCGGGCTGAAAAACACGTTTTGAAAAGTGTGCTGTTCCTGCCCTATAACTTACATGGGGGTGACCAAAGTTGCCAAAACGTGTTTATTTCTGCTGAAAAACACGTTTTGACAATTTCTGCACACTGGGGTTAAGGGCTGACTCAGTGTGCTCTTCTGAGCCAGGCAGTTACAATGTGATTCCAAGGGCTGAGAAAACGTGTTTATTTCGGGCTGAAAAACACGATTTGAAAACTGAGCTGTTCCTGCCCTATAACTTACATGGGGGTGACCAAAGTTGCCAAAACGTGTTTATTTCTGCTGAAAAACACGTTTTGACAATTTCTGCACACTGGGGTTAAGGGCTGACTCAGTGTGCTCTTCTGAGCCAGGCAGTTACACTGTGATTCCAAGGGCTGAGAAAACGCGTTTATTTCGGGCTGAAAAACACGTTTTGAAAACTGTGCTGTTCCTGCCCTATAACTTACATGGGGGTGACCAAAGTTGCCAAAACGTGTTTATTTCTGCTGAAAAACACGTTTTGACAATTTCTGCACACTGGGGTTAAGGGCTGACTCACTGTGCTCTTCTGAGCCAGGCAGTTACACTGCGATTCTAAGGGCTGAGAAAACGCGTTTATTTCGGGCTGAAAAACACGTTTTGAAAAGTGTGCTGTTCCTGCCCTATAACTTACATGGGGGTGACCAAAGTTGCCAAAACGTGTTTATTTCTGCTGAAAAACACGTTTTGACAATATGTGCACACTGGGGTTAAGGGCTGACTCACTGTGCTCTTCTGAGCCAGGGAGTTACACTGCGATTCTAAGGGCTGAGAAAACGCGTTTATTTCGGGCTGAAAAACACGTTTTGAAATCTGTGCTGTTCCTGCCCTATAAGTTACATGGGGGTGACCAAAGTTGCCAAAACGTGTTTATTTCTGCTGAAAAACACGTTTTGACAATTTCTGCACACTGGGGTTAAGGGCTGAGTCAGTGTGCTCTTCTGAGCCAGGCAGTTACACTGTGATTCCAAGGGCTGAGAAAACGCGTTTATTTCGGGCTGAAAAACACGTTTTGAAAACTGTGCTGTTCCTGCCCTATAAGTTACATGGTGGTGACCAAAGTTGCCAAAACGTGTTTATTTCTGCTGAAAAACACGTTTTGACAACTTCTGCACACTGGGGTTAAGGGCTGACTCAGTGTGCTCTTCTGAGCCAGGCAGTTACACTGTGATTCCAAGGGCTGAGAAAACGCGTTTATTTCGGGCTGAAAAACACGTTTTGAAAAGTGTGCTGTTCCTGCCCTATAACTTACATGGGGGTGACCAAAGTTGCCAAAACGTGTTTATTTCTGCTGAAAAACACGTTTTGACAATTTCTGCACACTGGGGTTAAGGGCTGACTCACTGTGCTCTTCTGAGCCAGGCAGTTACACTGTGATTCCAAGGGCTGAGAAAACGCGTTTATTTCGGGCTGAAAAACACGTTTTGAAAACTGTGCTGTTCCTGCCCTATAACTTACATGGGGGTGACCAAAGTTGCCAAAACGTGTTTATTTCTGCTGAAAAACACGTTTTGACAATATGTGCACACTGGGGTTAAGGGCTGACTCACTGTGCTCTTCTGAGCCAGGCAGTTACACTGCGATTCTAAGGGCTGAGAAAACGCGTTTATTTCGGGCTGAAAAACACGTTTTGAAATCTGTGCTGTTCCTGCCCTATAACTTACATGGGGGTGACCAAAGTTGCCAAAACGTGTTTATTTCTGCTGAAAAACACGTTTTGACAATTTCTGCACACTGGGGTTAAGGGCTGACTCAGTGTGCTCTTCTGAGCCAGGCAGTTACAATGTGATTCCAAGGGCTGAGAAAACGTGTTTATTTCGGGCTGAAAAACACGTTTTGAAAACTGAGCTGTTCCTGCCCTATAACTTACATGGGGGTGACCAAAGTTGCCAAAACGTGTTTATTTCTGCTGAAAAACACGTTTTGACAATTTCTGCACACTGGGGTTAAGGGCTGACTCAGTGTGCTCTTCTGAGCCAGGCAGTTACACTGTGATTCCAAGGGCTGAGAAAACGCGTTTATTTCGGGCTGAAAAACACGTTTTGAAAACTGTGCTGTTCCTGCCCTATAAGTTACATGGTGGTGACCAAAGTTGCCAAAACGTGTTTATTTCTGCTGAAAAACACGTTTTGACAATTTCTGCACACTGGGGTTAAGGGCTGACTCAGTGTGCTCTTCTGAGCCAGGCAGTTACACTGTGATTCCAAGGGCTGAGAAAACGCGTTTATTTCGGGCTGAAAAACACGTTTTGAAAACTGTGCTGTTCCTGCCCTATAACTTACATGGGGGTGACCAAAGTTGCCAAAACGTGTTTATTTCTGCTGAAAAACACGTTTTGACAATTTCTGCACACTGGGGTTAAGGGCTGACTCACTGTGCTCTTCTGAGCCAGGCAGTTACACTGCGATTCTAAGGGCTGAGAAAACGCGTTTCTTTCGGGCTGAAAAACACGTTTTGAAAAGTGTGCTGTTCCTGCCCTATAACTTACATGGGGGTGACCAAAGTTGCCAAAACGTGTTTATTTCTGCTGAAAAACACGTTTTGACAATATGTGCACACTGGGGTTAAGGGCTGACTCACTGTGCTCTTCTGAGCCTGGCAGTTACACTGCGATTCTAAGGGCTGAGAAAACGCGTTTATTTCGGGCTGAAAAACACGTTTTGAAAAGTGTGCTGTTCCTGCCCTATAACTTACATGGGGGTGACCAAAGTTGCCAAAACGTGTTTATTTCTGCTGAAAAACACGTTTTGACAATTTCTGCACACTGGGGTTAAGGGCTGTCTCAACTGTGCTCTTCTGAGCCAGGCAGTTACACTGCGATTCTAAAGGCTGAGAAAACGCGTTTATTTCGGGCTGAAAAACACGTTTTGAAAAGTGTGCTGTTCCTGCCCTATAACTTACATGGGGGTGACCAAAGTTGCCAAAACGTGTTTATTTCTGCTGAAAAACACGTTTTGACAATTTCTGCACACTGGGTTAAAGGGCTGACTCAGTGTGCTCTTCTGAGCCAGGCAGTTACACTGTGATTCCAAGGGCTGAGAAAACGTGTTTATTTCGGGCTGAAAAACACGTTTTGAAAACTGAGCTGTTCCTGCCCTATAACTTACATGGGGGTGACCAAAGTTGCCAAAACGTGTTTATTTCTGCTGAAAAACACGTTTTGACAATTTCTGCACACTGGGGTTAAGGGCTGACTCAGTGTGTTCTTCTGAGCCAGGCAGTTACACTGTGATTCCAAGGGCTGAGAAAACGCGTTTATTTCGGGCTGAAAAACACGTTTTGAAAACTGTGCTGTTCCTGCCCTATAACTTATATGGGGGTGACCAAAGTTGCCAAAACGTGTTTATTTCTGCTGAAAAACACGTTTTGACAATTTCTGCACACTGGGGTTAAGGGCTGACTCACTGTGCTCTTCTGAGCCAGGCAGTTACACTGCGATTCTAAGGGCTGAGAAAACGCGTTTATTTCGGGCTGAAAAACACGTTTTGAAAAGTGTGCTGTTCCTGCCCTATAATTTACATGGGGGTGACCAAAGTTGCCAAAACGTGTTTATTTCTGCTGAAAAACACGTTTTGACAATTTCTGCACACTGGGGTTAAGGGCTGACTCAGTGTGCTCTTCTGAGCCAGGCAGTTACACTGTGATTCCAAGGGCTGAGAAAACGCGTTTATTTCGGGCTGAAAAACACGTTTTGACAACTGTGCTGTTCCTGCCCTATAACTTACATGGGGGTGACCAAAGTTGCCAAAACGTGTTTATTTCTGCTGAAAAACACGTTTTGACAATTTCTGCACACTGGGGTTAAGGGCTGACTCACTGTGCTCTTCTGAGCCAGGCAGTTACACTGGGATTCTAAGGGCTGAGAAAACGCGTTTATTTCGGGCTGAAAAACACGTTTTGAAAAGTGTGCTGTTCCTGCCCTATAACTTACATGGGGGTGACCAAAGTTGCCAAAACGTGTTTATTTCTGCTGAAAAACACGTTTTGACAATTTCTGCACACTGGGGTTAAGGGCTGACTCAGTGTGCTCTTCTGAGCCAGGCAGTTACAATGTGATTCCAAGGGCTGAGAAAACGTGTTTATTTCGGGCTGAAAAACACGATTTGAAAACTGAGCTGTTCCTGCCCTATAACTTACATGGGGGTGACCAAAGTTGCCAAAACGTGTTTATTTCTGCTGAAAAACACGTTTTGACAATTTCTGCACACTGGGGTTAAGGGCTGACTCAGTGTGCTCTTCTGAGCCAGGCAGTTACACTGTGATTCCAAGGGCTGAGAAAACGCGTTTATTTCGGGCTGAAAAACACGTTTTGAAAACTGTGCTGTTCCTGCCCTATAAGTTACATGGTGGTGACCAAAGTTGCCAAAACGTGTTTATTTCTGCTGAAAAACACGTTTTGACAATTTCTGCACACTGGGGTTAAGGGCTGACTCAGTGTGCTCTTCTGAGCCAGGCAGTTACACTGTGATTCCAAGGGCTGAGAAAACGCGTTTATTTCGGGCTGAAAAACACGTTTTGAAAACTGTGCTGTTCCTGCCCTATAACTTACATGGGGGTGACCAAAGTTGCCAAAACGTGTTTATTTCTGCTGAAAAACACGTTTTGACAATTTCTGCACACTGGGGTTAAGGGCTGACTCACTGTGCTCTTCTGAGCCAGGCAGTTACACTGCGATTCTAAGGGCTGAGAAAACGCGTTTATTTCGGGCTGAAAAACACGTTTTGAAAAGTGTGCTGTTCCTGCCCTATAACTTACATGGGGGTGACCAAAGTTGCCAAAACGTGTTTATTTCTGCTGAAAAACACGTTTTGACAATATGTGCACACTGGGGTTAAGGGCTGACTCACTGTGCTCTTCTGAGCCAGGCAGTTACACTGCGATTCTAAGGGCTGAGAAAACGCGTTTATTTCGGGCTGAAAAACACGTTTTGAAATCTGTGCTGTTCCTGCCCTATAAGTTACATGGGGGTGACCAAAGTTGCCAAAACGTGTTTATTTCTGCTGAAAAACACGTTTTGACAATTTCTGCACACTGGGGTTAAGGGCTGAGTCAGTGTGCTCTTCTGAGCCAGGCAGTTACACTGTGATTCCAAGGGCTGAGAAAACGCGTTTATTTCGGGCTGAAAAACACGTTTTGAAAACTGTGCTGTTCCTGCCCTATAAGTTACATGGTGGTGACCAAAGTTGCCAAAACGTGTTTATTTCTGCTGAAAAACACGTTTTGACAACTTCTGCACACTGGGGTTAAGGGCTGACTCAGTGTGCTCTTCTGAGCCAGGCAGTTACACTGTGATTCCAAGGGCTGAGAAAACGCGTTTATTTCGGGCTGAAAAACACGTTTTGAAAACTGTGCTGTTCCTGCCCTATAACTTACATGGGGGTGACCAAAGTTGCCAAAACGTGTTTATTTCTGCTGAAAAACACGTTTTGACAATTTCTGCACACTGGGGTTAAGGGCTGACTCAGTGTGCTCTTCTGAGCCAGGCAGTTACACTGTGATTCCAAGGGCTGAGAAAACGCGTTTATTTCGGGCTGAAAAACACGTTTTGAAAACTGTGCTGTTCCTGCCCTATAACTTACATGGGGGTGACCAAAGTTGCCAAAACGTGTTTATTTCTGCTGAAAAACACGTTTTGACAATATGTGCACACTGGGGTTAAGGGCTGACTCACTGTGCTCTTCTGAGCCAGGCAGTTACACTGCGATTCTAAGGGCTGAGAAAACGCGTTTATTTCGGGCTGAAAAACACGTTTTGAAATCTGTGCTGTTCCTGCCCTATAACTTACATGGGGGTGACCAAAGTTGCCAAAACGTGTTTATTTCTGCTGAAAAACACGTTTTGACAATTTCTGCACACTGGGGTTAAGGGCTGACTCAGTGTGCTCTTCTGAGCCAGGCAGTTACAATGTGATTCCAAGGGCTGAGAAAACGTGTTTATTTCGGGCTGAAAAACACGTTTTGAAAACTGAGCTGTTCCTGCCCTATAACTTACATGGGGGTGACCAAAGTTGCCAAAACGTGTTTATTTCTGCTGAAAAACACGTTTTGACAATTTCTGCACACTGGGGTTAAGGGCTGACTCAGTGTGCTCTTCTGAGCCAGGCAGTTACACTGTGATTCCAAGGGCTGAGAAAACGCGTTTATTTCGGGCTGAAAAACACGTTTTGAAAACTGTGCTGTTCCTGCCCTATAAGTTACATGGTGGTGACCAAAGTTGCCAAAACGTGTTTATTTCTGCTGAAAAACACGTTTTGACAATTTCTGCACACTGGGGTTAAGGGCTGACTCAGTGTGCTCTTCTGAGCCAGGCAGTTACACTGTGATTCCAAGGGCTGAGAAAACGCGTTTATTTCGGGCTGAAAAACACGTTTTGAAAACTGTGCTGTTCCTGCCCTATAACTTACATGGGGGTGACCAAAGTTGCCAAAACGTGTTTATTTCTGCTGAAAAACACGTTTTGACAATTTCTGCACACTGGGGTTAAGGGCTGACTCACTGTGCTCTTCTGAGCCAGGCAGTTACACTGCGATTCTAAGGGCTGAGAAAACGCGTTTATTTCGGGCTGAAAAACACGTTTTGAAAAGTGTGCTGTTCCTGCCCTATAACTTACATGGGGGTGACCAAAGTTGCCAAAACGTGTTTATTTCTGCTGAAAAACACGTTTTGACAATATGTGCACACTGGGGTTAAGGGCTGACTCACTGTGCTCTTCTGAGCCTGGCAGTTACACTGCGATTCTAAGGGCTGAGAAAACGCGTTTATTTCGGGCTGAAAAACACGTTTTGAAAAGTGTGCTGTTCCTGCCCTTTAACTTACATGGGGGTGACCAAAGTTGCCAAAACGTGTTTATTTCTGCTGAAAAACACGTTTTGACAATTTCTGCACACTGGGGTTAAGGGCTGTCTCAACTGTGCTCTTCTGAGCCAGGCAGTTACACTGCGATTCTAAAGGCTGAGAAAACGCGTTTATTTCGGGCTGAAAAACACGTTTTGAAAAGTGTGCTGTTCCTGCCCTATAACTTACATGGGGGTGACCAAAGTTGCCAAAACGTGTTTATTTCTGCTGAAAAACACGTTTTGACAATTTCTGCACACTGGGTTAAAGGGCTGACTCAGTGTGCTCTTCTGAGCCAGGCAGTTACACTGTGATTCCAAGGGCTGAGAAAACGTGTTTATTTCGGGCTGAAAAACACGTTTTGAAAACTGAGCTGTTCCTGCCCTATAACTTACATGGGGGTGACCAAAGTTGCCAAAACGTGTTTATTTCTGCTGAAAAACACGTTTTGACAATTTCTGCACACTGGGGTTAAGGGCTGACTCAGTGTGTTCTTCTGAGCCAGGCAGTTACACTGTGATTCCAAGGGCTGAGAAAACGCGTTTATTTCGGGCTGAAAAACACGTTTTGAAAACTGTGCTGTTCCTGCCCTATAACTTACATGGGGGTGACCAAAGTTGCCAAAACGTGTTTATTTCTGCTGAAAAACACGTTTTGACAATTTCTGCACACTGGGGTTAAGGGCTGACTCACTGTGCTCTTCTGAGCCAGGCAGTTACACTGCGATTCTAAGGGCTGAGAAAACGCGTTTATTTCGGGCTGAAAAACACGTTTTGAAAAGTGTGCTGTTCCTGCCCTATAATTTACATGGGGGTGACCAAAGTTGCCAAAACGTGTTTATTTCTGCTGAAAAACACGTTTTGACAATTTCTGCACACTGGGGTTAAGGGCTGACTCAGTGTGCTCTTCTGAGCCAGGCAGTTACACTGTGATTCCAAGGGCTGAGAAAACGCGTTTATTTCGGGCTGAAAAACACGTTTTGACAACTGTGCTGTTCCTGCCCTATAACTTACATGGGGGTGACCAAAGTTGCCAAAACGTGTTTATTTCTGCTGAAAAACACGTTTTGACAATTTCTGCACACTGGGGTTAAGGGCTGACTCACTGTGCTCTTCTGAGCCAGGCAGTTACACTGGGATTCTAAGGGCTGAGAAAACGCGTTTATTTCGGGCTGAAAAACACGTTTTGAAAAGTGTGCTGTTCCTGCCCTATAACTTACATGGGGGTGACCAAAGTTGCCAAAACGTGTTTATTTCTGCTGAAAAACACGTTTTGACAATTTCTGCACACTGGGGTTAAGGGCTGACTCAGTGTGCTCTTCTGAGCCAGGCAGTTACAATGTGATTCCAAGGGCTGAGAAAACGTGTTTATTTCGGGCTGAAAAACACGATTTGAAAACTGAGCTGTTCCTGCCCTATAACTTACATGGGGGTGACCAAAGTTGCCAAAACGTGTTTATTTCTGCTGAAAAACACGTTTTGACAATTTCTGCACACTGGGGTTAAGGGCTGACTCAGTGTGCTCTTCTGAGCCAGGCAGTTACACTGTGATTCCAAGGGCTGAGAAAACGCGTTTATTTCGGGCTGAAAAACACGTTTTGAAAACTGTGCTGTTCCTGCCCTATAAGTTACATGGTGGTGACCAAAGTTGCCAAAACGTGTTTATTTCTGCTGAAAAACACGTTTTGACAATTTCTGCACACTGGGGTTAAGGTCTGACTCAGTGTGCTCTTCTGAGCCAGGCAGTTACACTGTGATTCCAAGGGCTGAGAAAACGCGTTTATTTCGGGCTGAAAAACACGTTTTGAAAACTGTGCTGTTCCTGCCCTATAACTTACATGGGGGTGACCAAAGTTGCCAAAACGTGTTTATTTCTGCTGAAAAACACGTTTTGACAATTTCTGCACACTGGGGTTAAGGGCTGACTCACTGTGCTCTTCTGAGCCAGGCAGTTACACTGCGATTCTAAGGGCTGAGAAAACGCGTTTATTTCGGGCTGAAAAACACGTTTTGAAAAGTGTGCTGTTCCTGCCCTATAACTTACATGGGGGTGACCAAAGTTGCCAAAACGTGTTTATTTCTGCTGAAAAACACGTTTTGACAATATGTGCACACTGGGGTTAAGGGCTGACTCACTGTGCTCTTCTGAGCCAGGCAGTTACACTGCGATTCTAAGGGCTGAGAAAACGCGTTTATTTCGGGCTGAAAAACACGTTTTGAAATCTGTGCTGTTCCTGCCCTATAAGTTACATGGGGGTGACCAAAGTTGCCAAAACGTGTTTATTTCTGCTGAAAAACACGTTTTGACAATTTCTGCACACTGGGGTTAAGGGCTGAGTCAGTGTGCTCTTCTGAGCCAGGCAGTTACACTGTGATTCCAAGGGCTGAGAAAACGCGTTTATTTCGGGCTGAAAAACACGTTTTGAAAACTGTGCTGTTCCTGCCCTATAAGTTACATGGTGGTGACCAAAGTTGCCAAAACGTGTTTATTTCTGCTGAAAAACACGTTTTGACAACTTCTGCACACTGGGGTTAAGGGCTGACTCAGTGTGCTCTTCTGAGCCAGGCAGTTACACTGTGATTCCAAGGGCTGAGAAAACGCGTTTATTTCGGGCTGAAAAACACGTTTTGAAAACTGTGCTGTTCCTGCCCTATAACTTACATGGGGGTGACCAAAGTTGCCAAAACGTGTTTATTTCTGCTGAAAAACACGTTTTGACAATTTCTGCACACTGGGGTTAAGGGCTGACTCAGTGTGCTCTTCTGAGCCAGGCAGTTACACTGTGATTCCAAGGGCTGAGAAAACGCGTTTATTTCGGGCTGAAAAACACGTTTTGAAAACTGTGCTGTTCCTGCCCTATAACTTACATGGGGGTGACCAAAGTTGCCAAAACGTGTTTATTTCTGCTGAAAAACACGTTTTGACAACATGTGCACACTGGGGTTAAGGGCTGACTCACTGTGCTCTTCTGAGCCAGGCAGTTACACTGCGATTCTAAGGGCTGAGAAAACGCGTTTATTTCGGGCTGAAAAACACGTTTTGAAATCTGTGCTGTTCCTGCCCTATAACTTACATGGGGGTGACCAAAGTTGCCAAAACGTGTTTATTTCTGCTGAAAAACACGTTTTGACAATTTCTGCACACTGGGGTTAAGGGCTGACTCAGTGTGCTCTTCTGAGCCAGGCAGTTACAATGTGATTCCAAGGGCTGAGAAAACGTGTTTATTTCGGGCTGAAAAACACGTTTTGAAAACTGAGCTGTTCCTGCCCTGTAACTTACATGGGGGTGACCAAAGTTGCCAAAACGTGTTTATTTCTGCTGAAAAACACGTTTTGACAATTTCTGCACACTGGGGTTAAGGGCTGACTCAGTGTGCTCTTCTGAGCCAGGCAGTTACACTGTGATTCCAAGGGCTGAGAAAACGCGTTTATTTCGGGCTGAAAAACACGTTTTGAAAACTGTGCTGTTCCTGCCCTATAAGTTACATGGTGGTGACCAAAGTTGCCAAAACGTGTTTATTTCTGCTGAAAAACACGTTTTGACAATTTCTGCACACTGGGGTTAAGGGCTGACTCAGTGTGCTCTTCTGAGCCAGGCAGTTACACTGTGATTCCAAGGGCTGAGAAAACGCGTTTATTTCGGGCTGAAAAACACGTTTTGAAAACTGTGCTGTTCCTGCCCTATAACTTACATGGGGGTGACCAAAGTTGCCAAAACGTGTTTATTTCTGCTGAAAAACACGTTTTGACAATTTCTGCACACTGGGGTTAAGGGCTGACTCACTGTGCTCTTCTGAGCCAGGCAGTTACACTGCGATTCTAAGGGCTGAGAAAACGCGTTTATTTCGGGCTGAAAAACACGTTTTGAAAAGTGTGCTGTTCCTTCCCCTATAACTTACATGGGGGTGACCAAAGTTGCCAAAACGTGTTTATTTCTGCTGAAAAACACGTTTTGACAATATGTGCACACTGGGGTTAAGGGCTGACTCACTGTGCTCTTCTGAGCCTGGCAGTTACACTGCGATTCTAAGGGCTGAGAAAACGCGTTTATTTCGGGCTGAAAAACACGTTTTGAAAAGTGTGCTGTTCCTGCCCTATAACTTACATGGGGGTGACCAAAGTTGCCAAAACGTGTTTATTTCTGCTGAAAAACACGTTTTGACAATTTCTGCACACTGGGGTTAAGGGCTGTCTCAACTGTGCTCTTCTGAGCCAGGCAGTTACACTGCGATTCTAAAGGCTGAGAAAACGCGTTTATTTCGGGCTGAAAAACACGTTTTGAAAAGTGTGCTGTTCCTGCCCTATAACTTACATGGGGGTGACCAAAGTTGCCAAAACGTGTTTATTTCTGCTGAAAAACACGTTTTGACAATTTCTGCACACTGGGTTAAAGGGCTGACTCAGTGTGCTCTTCTGAGCCAGGCAGTTACACTGTGATTCCAAGGGCTGAGAAAACGTGTTTATTTCGGGCTGAAAAACACGTTTTGAAAACTGAGCTGTTCCTGCCCTATAACTTACATGGGGGTGACCAAAGTTGCCAAAACGTGTTTATTTCTGCTGAAAAACACGTTTTGACAATTTCTGCACACTGGGGTTAAGGGCTGACTCAGTGTGTTCTTCTGAGCCAGGCAGTTACACTGTGATTCCAAGGGCTGAGAAAACGCGTTTATTTCGGGCTGAAAAACACGTTTTGAAAACTGTGCTGTTCCTGCCCTATAACTTACATGGGGGTGACCAAAGTTGCCAAAACGTGTTTATTTCTGCTGAAAAACACGTTTTGACAATTTCTGCACACTGGGGTTAAGGGCTGACTCACTGTGCTCTTCTGAGCCAGGCAGTTACACTGCGATTCTAAGGGCTGAGAAAACGCGTTTATTTCGGGCTGAAAAACACGTTTTGAAAAGTGTGCTGTTCCTGCCCTATAATTTACATGGGGGTGACCAAAGTTGCCAAAACGTGTTTATTTCTGCTGAAAAACACGTTTTGACAATTTCTGCACACTGGGGTTAAGGGCTGACTCAGTGTGCTCTTCTGAGCCAGGCAGTTACACTGTGATTCCAAGGGCTGAGAAAACGCGTTTATTTCGGGCTGAAAAACACGTTTTGACAACTGTGCTATTCCTGCCCTATAACTTACATGGGGGTGACCAAAGTTGCCAAAACGTGTTTATTTCTGCTGAAAAACACGTTTTGACAATTTCTGCACACTGGGGTTAAGGGCTGACTCACTGTGCTCTTCTGAGCCAGGCAGTTACACTGGGATTCTAAGGGCTGAGAAAACGCGTTTATTTCGGGCTGAAAAACACGTTTTGAAAAGTGTGCTGTTCCTGCCCTATAACTTACATGGGGGTGACCAAAGTTGCCAAAACGTGTTTATTTCTGCTGAAAAACACGTTTTGACAATTTCTGCACACTGGGGTTAAGGGCTGACTCAGTGTGCTCTTCTGAGCCAGGCAGTTACAATGTGATTCCAAGGGCTGAGAAAACGTGTTTATTTCGGGCTGAAAAACACGATTTGAAAACTGAGCTGTTCCTGCCCTATAACTTACATGGGGGTGACCAAAGTTGCCAAAACGTGTTTATTTCTGCTGAAAAACACGTTTTGACAATTTCTGCACACTGGGGTTAAGGGCTGACTCAGTGTGCTCTTCTGAGCCAGGCAGTTACACTGTGATTCCAAGGGCTGAGAAAACGCGTTTATTTCGGGCTGAAAAACACGTTTTGAAAACTGTGCTGTTCCTGCCCTATAAGTTACATGGTGGTGACCAAAGTTGCCAAAACGTGTTTATTTCTGCTGAAAAACACGTTTTGACAATTTCTGCACACTGGGGTTAAGGGCTGACTCAGTGTGCTCTTCTGAGCCAGGCAGTTACACTGTGATTCCAAGGGCTGAGAAAACGCGTTTATTTCGGGCTGAAAAACACGTTTTGAAAACTGTGCTGTTCCTGCCCTATAACTTACATGGGGGTGACCAAAGTTGCCAAAACGTGTTTATTTCTGCTGAAAAACACGTTTTGACAATTTCTGCACACTGGGGTTAAGGGCTGACTCACTGTGCTCTTCTGAGCCAGGCAGTTACACTGCGATTCTAAGGGCTGAGAAAACGCGTTTATTTCGGGCTGAAAAACACGTTTTGAAAAGTGTGCTGTTCCTGCCCTATAACTTACATGGGGGTGACCAAAGTTGCCAAAACGTGTTTATTTCTGCTGAAAAACACGTTTTGACAATTTCTGCACACTGGGGTTAAGGGCTGACTCACTGTGCTCTTCTGAGCCAGGCAGTTACACTGCGATTCTAAAGGCTGAGAAAACGCGTTTATTTCGGGCTGAAAAACACGTTTTGAAAAGTGTGCTGTTCCTGCCCTATAACTTACATGGGGGTGACCAAAGTTGCCAAAACGTGTTTATTTCTGCTGAAAAAGACGTTTTGACAATTTCTGCACACTGGGGTTAAGGGCTGACTCAGTGTGCTCTTCTGAGCCAGGCAGTTACACTGTGATTCCAAGGGCTGAGAAAACGCGTTTATTTCGGGCTGAAAAACACGTTTTGAAAACTGTGCTGTTCCTGCCCTATAACTTACATGGGGGTGACCAAAGTTGCCAAAACGTGTTTATTTCTGCTGAAAAACACGTTTTGACAATATGTGCACACTGGGGTTAAGGGCTGACTCACTGTGCTCTTCTGAGCCAGGCAGTTACACTGCGATTCTAAGGGCTGAGAAAACGCGTTTATTTCGGGCTGAAAAACACGTTTTGAAATCTGTGCTGTTCCTGCCCTATAAGTTACATGGGGGTGACCAAAGTTGCCAAAACGTGTTTATTTCTGCTGAAAAACACGTTTTGACAATTTCTGCACACTGGGGTTAAGGGCTGAGTCAGTGTGCTCTTCTGAGCCAGGCAGTTACACTGTGATTCCAAGGGCTGAGAAAACGCGTTTATTTCGGGCTGAAAAACACGTTTTGAAAACTGTGCTGTTCCTGCCCTATAAGTTACATGGTGGTGACCAAAGTTGCCAAAACGTGTTTATTTCTGCTGAAAAACACGTTTTGACAACTTCTGCACACTGGGGTTAAGGGCTGACTCAGTGTGCTCTTCTGAGCCAGGCAGTTACACTGTGATTCCAAGGGCTGAGAAAACGCGTTTATTTCGGGCTGAAAAACACGTTTTGAAAACTGTGCTGTTCCTGCCCTATAACTTACATGGGGGTGACCAAAGTTGCCAAAACGTGTTTATTTCTGCTGAAAAACACGTTTTGACAATTTCTGCACACTGGGGTTAAGGGCTGACTCACTGTGCTCTTCTGAGCCAAGCAGTTACACTGCGATTCTAAGGGCTGAGAAAACGCGATTATTTCGGGCTGAAAAACACGTTTTGAAAAGTGTGCTGTTCCTGCCCTATAACTTACATGGGGGTGACCAAAGTTGCCAAAACGTGTTTATTTCTGCTGAAAAACACGTTTTGACAATTTCTGCACACTGGGGTTAAGGGCTGACTCACTGTGCTCTTCTGAGCCAGGCAGTTACACTGCGATTCTAAAGGCTGAGAAAACGCGTTTATTTCGGGCTGAAAAACACGTTTTGAAAAGTGTGCTGTTCCTGCCCTATAACTTACATGGGGGTGACCAAAGTTGCCAAAACGTGTTTATTTCTGCTGAAAAACACGTTTTGACAATTTCTGCACACTGGGGTTAAGGGCTGACTCAGTGTGCTCTTCTGAGCCAGGCAGTTACACTGTGATTCCAAGGGCTGAGAAAACGCGTTTATTTCGGGCTGAAAAACACGTTTTGAAAACTGTGCTGTTCCTGCCCTATAACTTACATGGGGGTGACCAAAGTTGCCAAAACGTGTTTATTTCTGCTGAAAAACACGTTTTGACAATTTCTGCACACTGGGGTTAAGGGCTGACTCACTGTGCTCTTCTGAGCCAGGCAGTTACACTGCGATTCTAAGGGCTGAGAAAACGCGTTTATTTCGGGCTGAAAAACACGTTTTGAAAAGTGTGCTGTTCCTGCCCTATAATTTACATGGGGGTGACCAAAGTTGCCAAAACGTGTTTATTTCTGCTGAAAAACACGTTTTGACAATTTCTGCACACTGGGGTTAAGGGCTGACTCACTGTGCTCTTCTGAGCCAGGCAGTTACACTGGGATTCTAAGGGCTGAGAAAACGCGTTTATTTCGGGCTGAAAAACACGTTTTGAAAAGTGTGCTGTTCCTGCCCTATAACTTACATGGGGGTGACCAAAGTTGCCAAAACGTGTTTATTTCTGCTGAAAAACACGTTTTGACAATTTCTGCACACTGGGGTTAAGGGCTGACTCAGTGTGCTCTTCTGAGCCAGGCAGTTACAATGTGATTCCAAGGGCTGAGAAAACGTGTTTATTTCGGGCTGAAAAACACGATTTGAAAACTGAGCTGTTCCTGCCCTATAACTTACATGGGGGTGACCAAAGTTGCCAAAACGTGTTTATTTCTGCTGAAAAACACGTTTTGACAATTTCTGCACACTGGGGTTAAGGGCTGACTCAGTGTGCTCTTCTGAGCCAGGCAGTTACACTGTGATTCCAAGGGCTGAGAAAACGCGTTTATTTCGGGCTGAAAAACACGTTTTGAAAACTGTGCTGTTCCTGCCCTATAAGTTACATGGTGGTGACCAAAGTTGCCAAAACGTGTTTATTTCTGCTGAAAAACACGTTTTGACAATTTCTGCACACTGGGGTTAAGGGCTGACTCAGTGTGCTCTTCTGAGCCAGGCAGTTACACTGTGATTCCAAGGGCTGAGAAAACGCGTTTATTTCGGGCTGAAAAACACGTTTTGAAAACTGTGCTGTTCCTGCCCTATAACTTACATGGGGGTGACCAAAGTTGCCAAAACGTGTTTATTTCTGCTGAAAAACACGTTTTGACAATTTCTGCACACTGGGGTTAAGGGCTGACTCACTGTGCTCTTCTGAGCCAGGCAGTTACACTGCGATTCTAAGGGCTGAGAAAACGCGTTTATTTCGGGCTGAAAAACACGTTTTGAAAAGTGTGCTGTTCCTGCCCTATAACTTACATGGGGGTGACCAAAGTTGCCAAAACGTGTTTATTTCTGCTGAAAAACACGTTTTGACAATTTCTGCACACTGGGGTTAAGGGCTGACTCACTGTGCTCTTCTGAGCCAGGCAGTTACACTGCGATTCTAAAGGCTGAGAAAACGCGTTTATTTCGGGCTGAAAAACACGTTTTGAAAAGTGTGCTGTTCCTGCCCTATAACTTACATGGGGGTGACCAAAGTTGCCAAAACGTGTTTATTTCTGCTGAAAAAGACGTTTTGACAATTTCTGCACACTGGGGTTAAGGGCTGACTCAGTGTGCTCTTCTGAGCCAGGCAGTTACACTGTGATTCCAAGGGCTGAGAAAACGCGTTTATTTCGGGCTGAAAAACACGTTTTGAAAACTGTGCTGTTCCTGCCCTATAACTTACATGGGGGTGACCAAAGTTGCCAAAACGTGTTTATTTCTGCTGAAAAACACGTTTTGACAATATGTGCACACTGGGGTTAAGGGCTGACTCACTGTGCTCTTCTGAGCCAGGCAGTTACACTGCGATTCTAAGGGCTGAGAAAACGCGTTTATTTCGGGCTGAAAAACACGTTTTGAAATCTGTGCTGTTCCTGCCCTATAAGTTACATGGGGGTGACCAAAGTTGCCAAAACGTGTTTATTTCTGCTGAAAAACACGTTTTGACAATTTCTGCACACTGGGGTTAAGGGCTGAGTCAGTGTGCTCTTCTGAGCCAGGCAGTTACACTGTGATTCCAAGGGCTGAGAAAACGCGTTTATTTCGGGCTGAAAAACACGTTTTGAAAACTGTGCTGTTCCTGCCCTATAAGTTACATGGTGGTGACCAAAGTTGCCAAAACGTGTTTATTTCTGCTGAAAAACACGTTTTGACAACTTCTGCACACTGGGGTTAAGGGCTGACTCAGTGTGCTCTTCTGAGCCAGGCAGTTACACTGTGATTCCAAGGGCTGAGAAAACGCGTTTATTTCGGGCTGAAAAACACGTTTTGAAAACTGTGCTGTTCCTGCCCTATAACTTACATGGGGGTGACCAAAGTTGCCAAAACGTGTTTATTTCTGCTGAAAAACACGTTTTGACAATTTCTGCACACTGGGGTTAAGGGCTGACTCACTGTGCTCTTCTGAGCCAAGCAGTTACACTGCGATTCTAAGGGCTGAGAAAACGCGATTATTTCGGGCTGAAAAACACGTTTTGAAAAGTGTGCTGTTCCTGCCCTATAACTTACATGGGGGTGACCAAAGTTGCCAAAACGTGTTTATTTCTGCTGAAAAACACGTTTTGACAATTTCTGCACACTGGGGTTAAGGGCTGACTCACTGTGCTCTTCTGAGCCAGGCAGTTACACTGCGATTCTAAAGGCTGAGAAAACGCG
Source organism: Atractosteus spatula (assembly GCF_055471065.1). Classification (NCBI taxonomy): domain Eukaryota; kingdom Metazoa; phylum Chordata; class Actinopteri; order Semionotiformes; family Lepisosteidae; genus Atractosteus; species Atractosteus spatula. The sequence goes on along the minus strand of NC_142716.1, from coordinate 18,923,120 downwards.
TTTATTTCGGGCTGAAAAACACGTTTTGAAAAGTGTGCTGTTCCTGCCCTATAACTTACATGGGGGTGACCAAAGTTGCCAAAACGTGTTTATTTCTGCTGAAAAACACGTTTTGACAATTTCTGCACACTGGGGTTAAGGGCTGACTCAGTGTGCTCTTCTGAGCCAGGCAGTTACACTGTGATTCCAAGGGCTGAGAAAACGCGTTTATTTCGGGCTGAAAAACACGTTTTGAAAACTGTGCTGTTCCTGCCCTATAACTTACATGGGGGTGACCAAAGTTGCCAAAACGTGTTCATTTCTGCTGAAAAACACGTTTTGACAATTTCTGCACACTGGGGTTAAGGGCTGACTCACTGTGCTCTTCTGAGCCAGGCAGTTACACTGTGATTCCAAGGGCTGAGAAAACGCGTTTATTTCGGGCTGAAAAACACGTTTTGAAAACTGTGCTGTTCCTGCCCTATAACTTACATGGTGGTGACCAAAGTTGCCAGAACGTGTTTATTTTTGCTGAAAAACACGTTTTGACAATTTCTGCACACTGGGGTTAAGGGCTGACTCAGTGTGCTCTTCTGAGCCAGGCAGTTACATTGTGATTCCAAGGGCTGAGAAAACGCGTTTATTTCGGGCTGAAAAACACGTTTTGAAATCTGTGCTGTTCCTGCCCTATAACTTACATGGGGGTGACCAAAGTTGCCAAAACGTGTTTATTTCTGCTGAAAAACACGTTTTGACAATTTCTGCACACTGGGGTTAAGGGCTGACTCAGTGTGCTCTTCTGAGCCAGGCAGTTACACTGTGATTCCAAGGGCTGAGAAAACGCGTTTATTTCGGGCTGAAAAACACGTTTTGAAAACTGTGCTGTTCCTGCCCTATAAGTTACATGGTGGTGACCAAAGTTGCCAAAACGTGTTTATTTCTGCTGAAAAACACGTTTTGACAATTTCTGCACACTGGGGTTAAGGGCTGACTCAGTGTGCTCTTCTGAGCCAGGCAGTTACACTGTGATTCCAAGGGCTGAGAAAACGCGTTTATTTCGGGCTGAAAAACACGTTTTGAAAAGTGTGCTGTTCCTGCCCTATAACTTACATGGGAGTGACCAAAGTTGCCAAAACGTGTTTATTTCTGCTGAAAAACACGTTTTGACAATTTCTGCACACTGGGGTTAAGGGCTGACTCACTGTGCTCTTCTGAGCCAGGCAGTTACACTGCGATTCTAAGGGCTGAGAAAACGCGTTTATTTCGGGCTGAAAAACACGTTTTGAAAAGTGTGCTGTTCCTGCCCTATAACTTACATGGGGGTGACCAAAGTTGCCAAAACGTGTTTATTTCTGCTGAAAAACACGTTTTGACAATTTCTGCACACTGGGGTTAAGGGCTGACTCACTGTGCTCTTCTGAGCCAGGCAGTTACACTGCGATTCTAAAGGCTGAGAAAACGCGTTTATTTCGGGCTGAAAAACACGTTTTGAAAAGTGTGCTGTTCCTGCCCTATAACTTACATGGGGGTGACCAAAGTTGCCAAAACGTGTTTATTTCTGCTGAAAAACACGTTTTGACAATTTCTGCACACTGGGTTAAAGGGCTGACTCAGTGTGCTCTTCTGAGCCAGGCAGTTACACTGTGATTCCAAGGGCTGAGAAAACGTGTTTATTTCGGGCTGAAAAACACGTTTTGAAAACTGAGCTGTTCCTGCCCTATAACTTACATGGGGGTGACCAAAGTTGCCAAAACGTGTTTATTTCTGCTGAAAAACACGTTTTGACAATTTCTGCACACTGGGGTTAAGGGCTGACTCAGTGTGTTCTTCTGAGCCAGGCAGTTACACTGTGATTCCAAGGGCTGAGAAAACGCGTTTATTTCGGGCTGAAAAACACGTTTTGAAAACTGTGCTGTTCCTGCCCTATAACTTACATGGGGGTGACCAAAGTTGCCAAAACGTGTTTATTTCTGCTGAAAAACACGTTTTGACAATTTCTGCACACTGGGGTTAAGGGCTGACTCACTGTGCTCTTCTGAGCCAGGCAGTTACACTGCGATTCTAAGGGCTGAGAAAACGCGTTTATTTCGGGCTGAAAAACACGTTTTGAAAAGTGTGCTGTTCCTGCCCTATAACTTACATGGGGGTGACCAAAGTTGCCAAAACGTGTTTATTTCTGCTGAAAAACACGTTTTGACAATTTCTGCACACTGGGGTTAAGGGCTGACTCACTGTGCTCTTCTGGGCCAGGCAGTTACACTGGGATTCTAAGGGCTGAGAAAACGCGTTTATTTCGGGCTGAAAAACACGTTTTGAAAAGTGTGCTGTTCCTGCCCTATAACTTACATGGGGGTGACCAAAGTTGCCAAAACGTGTTTATTTCTGCTGAAAAACACGTTTTGACAATTTCTGCACACTGGGGTTAAGGGCTGACTCACTGTGCTCTTCTGAGCCAGGCAGTTACACTGCGATTCTAAGGGCTGAGAAAACGCGTTTATTTCGGGCTGAAAAACACGTTTTGAAAAGTGTGCTGTTCCTGCCCTATAACTTACATGGGGGTGACCAAAGTTGCCAAAACGTGTTTATTTCTGCTGAAAAACACGTTTTGACAATTTCTGCACACTGGGGTTAAGGGCTGACTCACTGTGCTCTTCTGAGCCAGGCAGTTACACTGCGATTCTAAAGGCTGAGAAAACGCGTTTATTTCGGGCTGAAAAACACGTTTTGAAAACTGTGCTGTTCCTGCCCTATAACTTACATGGGGGTGACCAAAGTTGCCAAAACGTGTTTATTTCTGCTGAAAAACACGTTTTGACAATTTCTGCACACTGGGGTTAAGGGCTGACTCAGTGTGCTCTTCTGAGCCAGGCAGTTACACTGTGATTCCAAGGGCTGAGAAAACGCGTTTATTTCGGGCTGAAAAACACGTTTTGAAAACTGTGCTGTTCCTGCCCTATAACTTACATGGGGGTGACCAAAGTTGCCAAAACGTGTTTATTTCTGCTGAAAAACACGTTTTGACAATATGTGCACACTGGGGTTAAGGGCTGACTCACTGTGCTCTTCTGAGCCAGGCAGTTACACTGCGATTCTAAGGGCTGAGAAAACGCGTTTATTTCGGGCTGAAAAACACGTTTTGAAAACTGTGCTGTTCCTGCCCTATAACTTACATGGGGGTGACCAAAGTTGCCAAAACGTGTTTATTTCTGCTGAAAAACACGTTTTGACAATTTCTGCACACTGGGGTTAAGGGCTGACTCAGTGTGCTCTTCTGAGCCAGGCAGTTACAATGTGATTCTAAAGGCTGAGAAAACGCGTTTATTTCGGGCTGAAAAACACGTTTTGAAAAGTGTGCTGTTCCTGCCCTATAACTTACATGGGGGTGACCAAAGTTGCCAAAACGTGTTTATTTCTGCTGAAAAACACGTTTTGACAATTTCTGCACACTGGGTTAAAGGGCTGACTCAGTGTGCTCTTCTGAGCCAGGCAGTTACACTGTGATTCCAAGGGCTGAGAAAACGTGTTTATTTCGGGCTGAAAAACACGTTTTGAAAACTGAGCTGTTCCTGCCCTATAACTTACATGGGGGTGACCAAAGTTGCCAAAACGTGTTTATTTCTGCTGAAAAACACGTTTTGACAATTTCTGCACACTGGGGTTAAGGGCTGACTCAGTGTGCTCTTCTGAGCCAGGCAGTTACACTGTGATTCCAAGGGCTGAGAAAACGCGTTTATTTCGGGCTGAAAAACACGTTTTGACAACTGTGCTGTTCCTGCCCTATAACTTACATGGGGGTGACCAAAGTTGCCAAAACGTGTTTATTTCTGCTGAAAAACACGTTTTGACAATTTCTGCACACTGGGGTTAAGGGCTGACTCACTGTGCTCTTCTGAGCCAGGCAGTTACACTGGGATTCTAAGGGCTGAGAAAACGCGTTTATTTAGGGCTGAAAAACACGTTTTGAAAAGTGTGCTGTTCCTGCCCTATAACTTACATGGGGGTGACCAAAGTTGCCAAAACGTGTTTATTTCTGCTGAAAAACACGTTTTGACAATTTCTGCACACTGGGGTTAAGGGCTGACTCAGTGTGCTCTTCTGAGCCAGGCAGTTACAATGTGATTCCAAGGGCTGAGAAAACGTGTTTATTTCGGGCTGAAAAACACGATTTGAAAACTGAGCTGTTCCTGCCCTATAACTTACATGGGGGTGACCAAAGTTGCCAAAACGTGTTTATTTCTGCTGAAAAACACGTTTTGACAATTTCTGCACACTGGGGTTAAGGGCTGACTCAGTGTGCTCTTCTGAGCCAGGCAGTTACACTGTGATTCCAAGGGCTGAGAAAACGCGTTTATTTCGGGCTGAAAAACACGTTTTGAAAACTGTGCTGTTCCTGCCCTATAAGTTACATGGTGGTGACCAAAGTTGCCAAAACGTGTTTATTTCTGCTGAAAAACACGTTTTGACAATTTCTGCACACTGGGGTTAAGGGCTGACTCAGTGTGCTCTTCTGAGCCAGGCAGTTACACTGTGATTCCAAGGGCTGAGAAAACGCGTTTATTTCGGGCTGAAAAACACGTTTTGAAAACTGTGCTGTTCCTGCCCTATAACTTACATGGGGGTGACCAAAGTTGCCAAAACGTGTTTATTTCTGCTGAAAAACACGTTTTGACAATTTCTGCACACTGGGGTTAAGGGCTGACTCACTGTGCTCTTCTGAGCCAGGCAGTTACACTGCGATTCTAAGGGCTGAGAAAACGCGTTTATTTCGGGCTGAAAAACACGTTTTGAAAAGTGTGCTGTTCCTGCCCTATAACTTACATGGGGGTGACCAAAGTTGCCAAAACGTGTTTATTTCTGCTGAAAAACACGTTTTGACAATTTCTGCACACTGGGGTTAAGGGCTGACTCACTGTGCTCTTCTGAGCCAGGCAGTTACACTGCGATTCTAAAGGCTGAGAAAACGCGTTTATTTCGGGCTGAAAAACACGTTTTGAAAACTGTGCTGTTCCTGCCCTATAACTTACATGGGGGTGACCAAAGTTGCCAAAACGTGTTTATTTCTGCTGAAAAACACGTTTTGACAATTTCTGCACACTGGGGTTAAGGGCTGACTCAGTGTGCTCTTCTGAGCCAGGCAGTTACACTGTGATTCCAAGGGCTGAGAAAACGCGTTTATTTCGGGCTGAAAAACACGTTTTGAAAACTGTGCTGTTCCTGCCCTATAACTTACATGGGGGTGACCAAAGTTGCCAAAACGTGTTTATTTCTGCTGAAAAACACGTTTTGACAATATGTGCACACTGGGGTTAAGGGCTGACTCACTGTGCTCTTCTGAGCCAGGCAGTTACACTGCGATTCTAAGGGCTGAGAAAACGCGTTTATTTCGGGCTGAAAAACACGTTTTGAAATCTGTGCTGTTCCTGCCCTATAAGTTACATGGGGGTGACCAAAGTTGCCAAAACGTGTTTATTTCTGCTGAAAAACACGTTTTGACAATTTCTGCACACTGGGGTTAAGGGCTGAGTCAGTGTGCTCTTCTGAGCCAGGCAGTTACACTGTGATTCCAAGGGCTGAGAAAACGCGTTTATTTCGGGCTGAAAAACACGTTTTGAAAACTGTGCTGTTCCTGCCCTATAAGTTACATGGTGGTGACCAAAGTTGCCAAAACGTGTTTATTTCTGCTGAAAAACACGTTTTGACAACTTCTGCACACTGGGGTTAAGGGCTGACTCAGTGTGCTCTTCTGAGCCAGGCAGTTACACTGTGATTCCAAGGGCTGAGAAAACGCGTTTATATCGGGCTGAAAAACACGTTTTGAAAACTGTGCTGTTCCTGCCCTATAACTTACATGGGGGTGACCAAAGTTGCCAAAACGTGTTTATTTCTGCTGAAAAACACGTTTTGACAATTTCTGCACACTGGGGTTAAGGGCTGACTCACTGTGCTCTTCTGAGCCAGGCAGTTACACTGCGATTCTAAGGGCTGAGAAAACGCGATTATTTCGGGCTGAAAAACACGTTTTGAAAAGTGTGCTGTTCCTGCCCTATAACTTACATGGGGGTGACCAAAGTTGCCAAAACGTGTTTATTTCTGCTGAAAAACACGTTTTGACAATTTCTGCACACTGGGGTTAAGGGCTGACTCACTGTGCTCTTCTGAGCCAGGCAGTTACACTGCGATTCTAAAGGCTGAGAAAACGCGTTTATTTCGGGCTGAAAAACACGTTTTGAAAAGTGTGCTGTTCCTGCCCTATAACTTACATGGGGGTGACCAAAGTTGCCAAAACGTGTTTATTTCTGCTGAAAAACACGTTTTGACAATTTCTGCACACTGGGGTTAAGGGCTGACTCAGTGTGCTCTTCTGAGCCAGGCAGTTACACTGTGATTCCAAGGGCTGAGAAAACGCGTTTATTTCGGGCTGAAAAACACGTTTTGAAAACTGTGCTGTTCCTGCCCTATAACTTACATGGGGGTGACCAAAGTTGCCAAAACGTGTTTATTTCTGCTGAAAAACACGTTTTGACAACATGTGCACACTGGGGTTAAGGGCTGACTCACTGTGCTCTTCTGAGCCAGGCAGTTACACTGCGATTCTAAGGGCTGAGAAAACGCGTTTATTTCGGGCTGAAAAACACGTTTTGAAATCTGTGCTGTTCCTGCCCTATAACTTACATGGGGGTGACCAAAGTTGCCAAAACGTGTTTATTTCTGCTGAAAAACACGTTTTGACAATTTCTGCACACTGGGGTTAAGGGCTGACTCAGTGTGCTCTTCTGAGCCAGGCAGTTACAATGTGATTCCAAGGGCTGAGAAAACGTGTTTATTTCGGGCTGAAAAACACGTTTTGAAAACTGAGCTGTTCCTGCCCTATAACTTACATGGGGGTGACCAAAGTTGCCAAAACGTGTTTATTTCTGCTGAAAAACACGTTTTGACATTTTCTGCACACTGGGGTTAAGGGCTGACTCAGTGTGCTCTTCTGAGCCAGGCAGTTACACTGTGATTCCAAGGGCTGAGAAAACGCGTTTATTTCGGGCTGAAAAACACGTTTTGAAAACTGTGCTGTTCCTGCCCTATAACTTACATGGGGGTGACCAAAGTTGCCAAAACGTGTTTATTTCTGCTGAAAAACACGTTTTGACAATTTCTGCACACTGGGGTTAAGGGCTGACTCAACTGTGCTCTTCTGAGCCAGGCAGTTACACTGCGATTCTAAAGGCTGAGAAAACGCGTTTATTTCGGGCTGAAAAACACGTTTTGAAAAGTGTGCTGTTCCTGCCCTATAACTTACATGGGGGTGACCAAAGTTGCCAAAACGTGTTTATTTCTGCTGAAAAACACGTTTTGACAATTTCTGCACACTGGGTTAAAGGGCTGACTCAGTGTGCTCTTCTGAGCCAGGCAGTTACACTGTGATTCCAAGGGCTGAGAAAACGTGTTTATTTCGGGCTGAAAAACAAGTTTTGAAAACTGAGCTGTTCCTGCCCTATAACTTACATGGGGGTGACCAAAGTTGCCAAAACGTGTTTATTTCTGCTGAAAAACACGTTTTGACAATTTCTGCACACTGGGGTTAAGGGCTGACTCAGTGTGTTCTTCTGAGCCAGGCAGTTACACTGTGATTCCAAGGGCTGAGAAAACGCGTTTATTTCGGGCTGAAAAACACGTTTTGAAAACTGTGCTGTTCCTACCCTATAACTTACATGGGGGTGACCAAAGTTGCCAAAACGTGTTTATTTCTGCTGAAAAACACGTTTTGACAATTTCTGCACACTGGGGTTAAGGGCTGACTCACTGTGCTCTTCTGAGCCAGGCAGTTACACTGGGATTCTAAGGGCTGAGAAAACGCGTTTATTTCGGGCTGAAAAACACGTTTTGAAAAGTGTGCTGTTCCTGCCCTATAACTTACATGGGGGTGACCAAAGTTGCCAAAACGTGTTTATTTCTGCTGAAAAACACGTTTTGACAATTTCTGCACACTGGGGTTAAGGGCTGACTCACTGTGCTCTTCTGAGCCAGGCAGTTACACTGCGATTCTAAGGGCTGAGAAAACGCGTTTATTTCGGGCTGAAAAACACGTTTTGAAAAGTGTGCTGTTCCTGCCCTATAACTTACATGGGGGTGACCAAAGTTGCCAAAACGTGTTTTTTTCTGCTGAAAAACACGTTTTGACAATTTCTGCACACTGGGGTTAAGGGCTGACTCACTGTGCTCTTCTGAGCCAGGCAGTTACACTGCGATTCTAAAGGCTGAGAAAACGCGTTTATTTCGGGCTGAAAAACACGTTTTGAAAACTGTGCTGTTCCTGCCCTATAACTTACATGGGGGTGACCAAAGTTGCCAAAACGTGTTTATTTCTGCTGAAAAACACGTTTTGACAATTTCTGCACACTGGGGTTAAGGGCTGACTCAGTGTGCTCTTCTGAGCCAGGCAGTTACACTGTGATTCCAAGGGCTGAGAAAACGCGTTTATTTCGGGCTGAAAAACACGTTTTGAAAACTGTGCTGTTCCTGCCCTATAACTTACATGGGGGTGACCAAAGTTGCCAAAACGTGTTTATTTCTGCTGAAAAACACGTTTTGACAATATGTGCACACTGGGGTTAAGGGCTGACTCACTGTGCTCTTCTGAGCCAGGCAGTTACACTGCGATTCTAAGGGCTGAGAAAACGCGTTTATTTCGGGCTGAAAAACACGTTTTGAAATCTGTGCTGTTCCTGCCCTATAACTTACATGGGGGTGACCAAAGTTGCCAAAACGTGTTTATTTCTGCTGAAAAACACGTTTTGACAATTTCTGCACACTGGGGTTAAGGGCTGACTCAGTGTGCTCTTCTGAGCCAGGCAGTTACAATGTGATTCCAAGGGCTGAGAAAACGTGTTTATTTCGGGCTGAAAAACACGTTTTGAAAACTGAGCTGTTCCTGCCCTATAACTTACATGGGGGTGACCAAAGTTGCCAAAACGTGTTTATTTCTGCTGAAAAACACGTTTTGACAATTTCTGCACACTGGGGTTAAGGGCTGACTCAGTGTGCTCTTCTGAGCCAGGCAGTTACACTGTGATTCCAAGGGCTGAGAAAACGCGTTTATTTCGGGCTGAAAAACACGTTTTGAAAACTGTGCTGTTCCTGCCCCATAAGTTACATGGTGGTGACCAAAGTTGCCAAAACGTGTTTATTTCTGCTGAAAAACACGTTTTGACAATTTCTGCACACTGGGGTTAAGGGCTGACTCAGTGTGCTCTTCTGAGCCAGGCAGTTACACTGTGATTCCAAGGGCTGAGAAAACGCGTTTATTTCGGGCTGAAAAACACGTTTTGAAAAGTGTGCTGTTCCTGCCCTATAACTTACATGGGGGTGACCAAAGTTGCCAAAACGTGTTTATTTCTGCTGAAAAACACGTTTTGACAATTTCTGCACACTGGGGTTAAGGGCTGACTCACTGTGCTCTTCTGAGCCAGGCAGTTACACTGCGATTCTAAGGGCTGAGAAAACGCGTTTATTTCGGGCTGAAAAACACGTTTTGAAAAGTGTGCTGTTCCTGCCCTATAACTTACATGGGGGTGACCAAAGTTGCCAAAACGTGTTTATTTCTGCTGAAAAACACGTTTTGACAATATGTGCACACTGGGGTTAAGGGCTGACTCACTGTGCTCTTCTGAGCCTGGCAGTTACACTGCGATTCTAAGGGCTGAGAAAACGCGTTTATTTCGGGCTGAAAAACACGTTTTGAAAAGTGTGCTGTTCCTGCCCTATAACTTACATGGGGGTGACCAAAGTTGCCAAAACGTGTTTATTTCTGCTGAAAAACACGTTTTGACAATTTCTGCACACTGGGGTTAAGGGCTGTCTCAACTGTGCTCTTCTGAGCCAGGCAGTTACACTGCGATTCTAAAGGCTGAGAAAACGCGTTTATTTCGGGCTGAAAAACACGTTTTGAAAAGTGTGCTGTTCCTGCCCTATAACTTACATGGGGGTGACCAAAGTTGCCAAAACGTGTTTATTTCTGCTGAAAAACACGTTTTGACAATTTCTGCACACTGGGGTTAAGGGCTGTCTCAACTGTGCTCTTCTGAGCCAGGCAGTTACACTGCGATTCTAAAGGCTGAGAAAACGCGTTTATTTCGGGCTGAAAAACACGTTTTGAAAAGTGTGCTGTTCCTGCCCTATAACTTACATGGGGGTGACCAAAGTTGCCAAAACGTGTTTATTTCTGCTGAAAAACACGTTTTGACAATTTCTGCACACTGGGGTTAAGGGCTGTCTCAACTGTGCTCTTCTGAGCCAGGCAGTTACACTGCGATTCTAAAGGCTGAGAAAACGCGTTTATTTCGGGCTGAAAAACACGTTTTGAAAAGTGTGCTGTTCCTGCCCTATAACTTACATGGGGGTGACCAAAGTTGCCAAAACGTGTTTATTTCTGCTGAAAAACACGTTTTGACAATTTCTGCACACTGGGTTAAAGGGCTGACTCAGTGTGCTCTTCTGAGCCAGGCAGTTACACTGTGATTCCAAGGGCTGAGAAAACGTGTTTATTTCGGGCTGAAAAACACGTTTTGAAAACTGAGCTGTTCCTGCCCTATAACTTACATGGGGGTGACCAAAGTTGCCAAAACGTGTTTATTTCTGCTGAAAAACACGTTTTGACAATTTCTGCACACTGGGGTTAAGGGCTGACTCAGTGTGTTCTTCTGAGCCAGGCAGTTACACTGTGATTCCAAGGGCTGAGAAAACGCGTTTATTTCGGGCTGAAAAACACGTTTTGAAAACTGTGCTGTTCCAGCCCTATAACTTACATGGGGGTGACCAAAGTTGCCAAGACGTGTTTATTTCTGCTGAAAAACACGTTTTGACAATTTCTGCACACTGGGGTTAAGGGCTGACTCACTGTGCTCTTCTGAGCCAGGCAGTTACACTGCGATTCTAAGGGCTGAGAAAACGCGTTTATTTCGGGCTGAAAAACACGTTTTGAAAAGTGTGCTGTTCCTGCCCTATAACTTACATGGGGGTGACCAAAGTTGCCAAAACGTGTTTATTTCTGCTGAAAAACACGTTTTGACAATTTCTGCACACTGGGGTTAAGGGCTGACTCAGTGTGCTCTTCTGAGCCAGGCAGTTACACTGTGATTCCAAGGGCTGAGAAAACGCGTTTATTTCGGGCTGAAAAACACGTTTTGACAACTGTGCTGTTCCTGCCCTATAACTTACATGGGGGTGACCAAAGTTGCCAAAACGTGTTTATTTCTGCTGAAAAACACGTTTTGACAATTTCTGCACACTGGGGTTAAGGGCTGACTCACTGTGCTCTTCTGAGCCAGGCAGTTACACTGGGATTCTAAGGGCTGAGAAAACGCGTTTATTTCGGGCTGAAAAACACGTTTTGAAAAGTGTGCTGTTCCTGCCCTATAACTTACATGGGGGTGACCAAAGTTGCCAAAACGTGTTTATTTCTGCTGAAAAACACGTTTTGACAATTTCTGCACACTGGGGTTAAGGGCTGACTCAGTGTGCTCTTCTGAGCCAGGCAGTTACAATGTGATTCCAAGGGCTGAGAAAACGTGTTTATTTCGGGCTGAAAAACCCGATTTGAAAACTGAGCTGTTCCTGCCCTATAACTTACATGGGGGTGACCAAAGTTGCCAAAACGTGTTTATTTCTGCTGAAAAACACGTTTTGACAATTTCTGCACACTAGGGTTAAGGGCTGACTCAGTGTGCTCTTCTGAGCCAGGCAGTTACACTGTGATTCCAAGGGCTGAGAAAACGCGTTTATTTCGGGCTGAAAAACACGTTTTGAAAACTGTGCTGTTCCTGCCCTATAAGTTACATGGTGGTGACCAAAGTTGCCAAAACGTGTTTATTTCTGCTGAAAAACACGTTTTGACAATTTCTGCACACTGGGGTTAAGGGCTGACTCAGTGTGCTCTTCTGAGCCAGGCAGTTACACTGTGATTCCAAGGGCTGAGAAAACGCGTTTATTTCGGGCTGAAAAACACGTTTTGAAAACTGTGCTGTTCCTGCCCTATAACTTACATGGGGGTGACCAAAGTTGCCAAAACGTGTTTATTTCTGCTGAAAAACACGTTTTGACAATTTCTGCACACTGGGGTTAAGGGCTGACTCACTGTGCTCTTCTGAGCCAGGCAGTTACACTGCGATTCTAAGGGCTGAGAAAACGCGTTTATTTCGGGCTGAAAAACACGTTTTGAAAAGTGTGCTGTTCCTGCCCTATAACTTACATGGGGGTGACCAAAGTTGCCAAAACGTGTTTATTTCTGCTGAAAAACACGTTTTGACAATTTCTGCACACTGGGGTTAAGGGCTGACTCACTGTGCTCTTCTGAGCCAGGCAGTTACACTGCGATTCTAAAGGCTGAGAAAACGCGTTTATTTCGGGCTGAAAAACACGTTTTGAAAACTGTGCTGTTCCTGCCCTATAACTTACATGGGGGTGACCAAAGTTGCCAAAACGTGTTTATTTCTGCTGAAAAACACGTTTTGACAATTTCTGCACACTGGGGTTAAGGGCTGACTCAGTGTGCTCTTCTGAGCCAGGCAGTTACACTGTGATTCCAAGGGCTGAGAAAACGCGTTTATTTCGGGCTGAAAAACACGTTTTGAAAACTGTGCTGTTCCTGCCCTATAACTTACATGGGGGTGACCAAAGTTGCCAAAACGTGTTTATTTCTGCTGAAAAACACGTTTTGACAATATGTGCACACTGGGGTTAAGGGCTGACTCACTGTGCTCTTCTGAGCCAGGCAGTTACACTGCGATTCTAAGGGCTGAGAAAACGCGTTTATTTCGGGCTGAAAAACACGTTTTGAAATCTGTGCTGTTCCTGCCCTATAAGTTACATGGGGGTGACCAAAGTTGCCAAAACGTGTTTATTTCTGCTGAAAAACACGTTTTGACAATTTCTGCACACTGGGGTTAAGGGCTGAGTCAGTGTGCTCTTCTGAGCCAGGCAGTTACACTGTGATTCCAAGGGCTGAGAAAACGCGTTTATTTCGGGCTGAAAAACACGTTTTGAAAACTGTGCTGTTCCTGCCCTATAAGTTACATGGTGGTGACCAAAGTTGCCAAAACGTGTTTATTTCTGCTGAAAAACACGTTTTGACAACTTCTGCACACTGGGGTTAAGGGCTGACTCACTGTGCTCTTCTGAGCCAGGCAGTTACACTGCGATTCTAAGGGCTGAGAAAACGCGATTATTTCGGGCTGAAAAACACGTTTTGAAAAGTGTGCTGTTCCTGCCCTATAACTTACATGGGGGTGACCAAAGTTGCCAAAACGTGTTTATTTCTGCTGAAAAACACGTTTTGACAATTTCTGCACACTGGGGTTAAGGGCTGACTCACTGTGCTCTTCTGAGCCAGGCAGTTACACTGCGATTCTAAAGGCTGAGAAAACGCGTTTATTTCGGGCTGAAAAACACGTTTTGAAAAGTGTGCTGTTCCTGCCCTATAACTTACATGGGGGTGACCAAAGTTGCCAAAACGTGTTTATTTCTGCTGAAAAACACGTTTTGACAATTTCTGCACACTGGGGTTAAGGGCTGACTCAGTGTGCTCTTCTGAGCCAGGCAGTTACACTGTGATTCCAAGGGCTGAGAAAACGCGTTTATTTCGGGCTGAAAAACACGTTTTGAAAACTGTGCTGTTCCTGCCCTATAACTTACATGGGGGTGACCAAAGTTGCCAAAACGTGTTTATTTCTGCTGAAAAACACGTTTTGACAATTTCTGCACACTGGGGTTAAGGGCTGACTCACTGTGCTCTTCTGAGCCAGGCAGTTACACTGCGATTCTAAGGGCTGAGAAAACGCGTTTATTTCGGGCTGAAAAACACGTTTTGAAAAGTGTGCTGTTCCTGCCCTATAACTTACATGGGGGTGACCAAAGTTGCCAAAACGTGTTTATTTCTGCTGAAAAACACGTTTTGACAATTTCTGCACACTGGGGTTAAGGGCTGACTCACTGTGCTCTTCTGAGCCAGGCAGTTACACTGCGATTCTAAAGGCTGAGAAAACGCGTTTATTTCGGGCTGAAAAACACGTTTTGAAAAGTGTGCTGTTCCTGCCCTATAACTTACATGGGGGTGACCAAAGTTGCCAAAACGTGTTTATTTCTGCTGAAAAACACGTTTTGACAATTTCTGCACACTGGGGTTAAGGGCTGACTCAGTGTGCTCTTCTGAGCCAGGCAGTTACACTGTGATTCCAAGGGCTGAGAAAACGCGTTTATTTCGGGCTGAAAAACACGTTTTGAAAACTGTGCTGTTCCTGCCCTATAACTTACATGGGGGTGACCAAAGTTGCCAAAACGTGTTTATTTCTGCTGAAAAACACGTTTTGACAATATGTGCACACTGGGGTTAAGGGCTGACTCACTGTGCTCTTCTGAGCCAGGCAGTTACACTGCGATTCTAAGGGCTGAGAAAACGCGTTTATTTCGGGCTGAAAAACACGTTTTGAAATCTGTGCTGTTCCTGCCCTATAACTTACATGGGGGTGACCAAAGTTGCCAAAACGTGTTTATTTCTGCTGAAAAACACGTTTTGACAATTTCTGCACACTGGGGTTAAGGGCTGACTCAGTGTGCTCTTCTGAGCCAGGCAATTACAATGTGATTCCAAGGGCTGAGAAAACGTGTTTATTTCGGGCTGAAAAACACGTTTTGAAAACTGAGCTGTTCCTGCCCTATAACTTACATGGGGGTGACCAAAGTTGCCAAAACGTGTTTATTTCTGCTGAAAAACACGTTTTGACAATTTCTGCACACTGGGGTTAAGGGCTGACTCAGTGTGCTCTTCTGAGCCAGGCAGTTACACTGTGATTCCAAGGGCTGAGAAAACGCGTTTATTTCGGGCTGAAAAACACGTTTTGAAAACTGTGCTGTTCCTGCCCTATAACTTACATGGGGGTGACCAAAGTTGCCAAAACGTGTTTATTTCTGCTGAAAAACACGTTTTGACAATTTCTGCACACTGGGGTTAAGGGCTGACTCACTGTGCTCTTCTGAGCCAGGCAGTTACACTGCGATTCTAAGGGCTGAGAAAACGCGTTTATTTCGGGCTGAAAAACACGTTTTGAAAAGTGTGCTGTTCCTGCCCTATAACTTACATGGGGGTGACCAAAGTTGCCAAAACGTGTTTATTTCTGCTGAAAAACACGTTTTGACAATTTCTGCACACTGGGGTTAAGGGCTGACTCACTGTGCTCTTCTGAGCCAGGCAGTTACACTGTGATTCCAAGGGCTGAGAAAACGCGTTTATTTCGGGCTGAAAAACACGTTTTGAAAACTATGCTGTTCCTGCCCTATAACTTACATGGGGGTGACCAAAGTTGCCAAAACGTGTTTATTTCTGCTGAAAAACACGTTTTGACAATATGTGCACACTGGGGTTAAGGGCTGACTCACTGTGCTCTTCTGAGCCAGGCAGTTACACTGCGATTCTAAGGGCTGAGAAAACGCGTTTATTTCGGGCTGAAAAACACGTTTTGAAAAGTGTGCTGTTCCTGCCCTATAACTTACATGGGGGTGACCAAAGTTGCCAAAACGTGTTTATTTCTGCTGAAAAACACGTTTTGACAATTTCTGCACACTGGGTTAAAGGGCTGACTCAGTGTGCTCTTCTGAGCCAGGCAGTTACACTGTGATTCCAAGGGCTGAGAAAACGTGTTTATTTCGGGCTGAAAAACACGTTTTGAAAACTGAGCTGTTCCTGCCCTATAACTTACATGGGGGTGACCAAAGTTGCCAAAACGTGTTTATGTCTGCTGAAAAACACGTTTTGACAATTTCTGCACACTGGGGTTAAGGGCTGACTCAGTGTGTTCTTCTGAGCCAGGCAGTTACACTGTGATTCCAAGGGCTGAGAAAACGCGTTTATTTCGGGCTGAAAAACACGTTTTGAAAACTGTGCTGTTCCTGCCCTATAACTTACATGGGGGTGACCAAAGTTGCCAAAACGTGTTTATTTCTGCTGAAAAACACGTTTTGACAATTTCTGCACACTGGGGTTAAGGGCTGACTCACTGTGCTCTTCTGAGCCAGGCAGTTACACTGCGATTCTAAGGGCTGAGAAAACGCGTTTATTTCGGGCTGAAAAACACGTTTTGAAAAGTGTGCTGTTCCTGCCCTATAACTTACATGGGGGTGACCAAAGTTGCCAAAACGTGTTTATTTCTGCTGAAAAACACGTTTTGACAATTTCTGCACACTGGGGTTAAGGGCTGACTCAGTGTGCTCTTCTGAGCCAGGCAGTTACACTGTGATTCCAAGGGCTGAGAAAACGCGTTTATATCGGGCTGAAAAACACGTTTTGACAACTGTGCTGTTCCTGCCCTATAACTTACATGGGGGTGACCAAAGTTGCCAAAACGTGTTTATTTCTGCTGAAAAACACGTTTTGACAATTTCTGCACACTGGGGTTAAGGGCTGACTCACTGTGCTCTTCTGAGCCAGGCAGTTACACTGGGATTCTAAGGGCTGAGAAAACGCGTTTATTTCGGGTTGAAAAACACGTTTTGAAAAGTGTGCTGTTCCTGCCCTATAACTTACATGGGGGTGACCAAAGTTGCCAAAACGTGTTTATTTCTGCTGAAAAACACGTTTTGACAATTTCTGCACACTGGGGTTAAGGGCTGACTCACTGTGCTCTTCTGAGCCAGGCAGTTACACTGCGATTCTAAGGGCTGAGAAAACGCGTTTATTTCGGGCTGAAAAACACGTTTTGAAAAGTGTGCTGTTCCTGCCCTATAACTTACATGGGGGTGACCAAAGTTGCCAAAACGTGTTTATTTCTGCTGAAAAACACGTTTTGACAATTTCTGCACACTGGGGTTAAGGGCTGACTCACTGTGCTCTTCTGAGTCAGGCAGTTACACTGCGATTCTAAAGGCTGAGAAAACGCGTTTATTTCGGGCTGAAAAACACGTTTTGAAAACTGTGCTGTTCCTGCCCTATAACTTACATGGGGGTGACCAAAGTTGCCAAAACGTGTTTATTTCTGCTGAAAAACACGTTTTGACAATATGTGCACACTGGGGTTAAGGGCTGACTCACTGTGCTCTTCTGAGCCAGGCAGTTACACTGCGATTCTAAGGGCTGAGAAAACGCGTTGATTTCGGGCTGAAAAACACGTTTTGAAATCTGTGCTGTTCCTGCCCTATAAGTTACATGGGGGTGACCAAAGTTGCCAAAACGTGTTTATTTCTGCTGAAAAACACGTTTTGACAATTTCTGCACACTGGGGTTAAGGGCTGAGTCAGTGTGCTCTTCTGAGCCAGGCAGTTACACTGTGATTCCAAGGGCTGAGAAAACGCGTTTATTTCGGGCTGAAAAACACGTTTTGAAAACTGTGCTGTTCCTGCCCTATAAGTTACATGGTGGTGACCAAAGTTGCCAAAACGTGTTTATTTCTGCTGAAAAACACGTTTTGACAATTTCTGCACACTGGGGTTAAGGGCTGACTCAGTGTGCTCTTCTGAGCCAGGCAGTTACACTGTGATTCCAAGGGCTGAGAAAACGCGTTTATTTCGGGCTGAAAAACACGTTTTGAAAACTGTGCTGTTCCTGCCCTATAACTTACATGGGGGTGACCAAAGTTGCCAAAACGTGTTTATTTCTGCTGAAAAACACGTTTTGACAATTTCTGCACACTGGGGTTAAGGGCTGACTCACTGTGCTCTTCTGAGCCAGGCAGTTACACTGCGATTCTAAGGGCTGAGAAAACGCGTTTATTTCGGGCTGAAAAACACGTTTTGAAAAGTGTGCTGTTCCTGCCCTATAACTTACATGGGGGTGACCAAAGTTGCCAAAACGTGTTTATTTCTGCTGAAAAACACGTTTTGACAATTTCTGCACACTGGGATTAAGGGCTGACTCACTGTGCTCTTCTGAGCCAGGCAGTTACACTGCGATTCTAAAGGCTGAGAAAACGCGTTTATTTCGGGCTGAAAAACACGTTTTGAAAAGTGTGCTGTTCCTGCCCTATAACTTACATGGGGGTGACCAAAGTTGCCAAAACGTGTTTATTTCTGCTGAAAAACACGTTTTGACAATTTCTGCACACTGGGGTTAAGGGCTGACTCAGTGTGCTCTTCTGAGCCAGGCAGTTACACTGTGATTCCAAGGGCTGAGAAAACGCGTTTATTTCGGGCTGAAAAACACGTTTTGAAAACTGTGCTGTTCCTGCCCTATAACTTACATGGGGGTGACCAAAGTTGCCAAAACGTGTTTATTTCTGCTGAAAAACACGTTTTGACAATATGTGCACACTGGGGTTAAGGGCTGACTCACTGTGCTCTTCTGAGCCAGGCAGTTACACTGCGATTCTAAGGGCTGAGAAAACGCGTTTATTTCGGGCTGAAAAACACGTTTTGAAATCTGTGCTGTTCCTGCCCTATAACTTACATGGGGGTGACCAAAGTTGCCAAAACGTGTTTATTTCTGCTGAAAAACACGTTTTGACAATTTCTGCACACTGGGGTTAAGGGCTGACTCAGTGTGCTCTTCTGAGCCAGGCAGTTACAATGTGATTCCAAGGGCTGAGAAAACGTGTTTATTTCGGGCTGAAAAACACGTTTTGAAAACTGAGCTGTTCCTGCCCTATAACTTACATGGGGGTGACCAAAGTTGCCAAAACGTGTTTATTTCTGCTGAAAAACACGTTTTGACAATTTCTGCACACTGGGGTTAAGGGCTGACTCAGTGTGCTCTTCTGAGCCAGGCAGTTACACTGTGATTCCAAGGGCTGAGAAAACGCGTTTATTTCGGGCTGAAAAACACGTTTTGAAAACTGTGCTGTTCCTGCCCTATAAGTTACATGGTGGTGACCAAAGTTGCCAAAACGTGTTTATTTCTGCTGAAAAACACGTTTTGACAATTTCTGCACACTGGGGTTAAGGGCTGACTCAGTGTGCTCTTCTGAGCCAGGCAGTTACACTGTGATTCCAAGGGCTGAGAAAACGCGTTTATTTCGGGCTGAAAAACACGTTTTGAAAACTGTGCTGTTCCTGCCCTATAACTTACATGGGGGTGACCAAAGTTGCCAAAACGTGTTTATTTCTGCTGAAAAACACGTTTTGACAATTTCTGCACACTGGGGTTAAGGGCTGACTCACTGTGCTCTTCTGAGCCAGGCAGTTACACTGCGATTCTAAGGGCTGAGAAAACGCGTTTATTTCGGGCTGAAAAACACGTTTTGAAAAGTGTGCTGTTCCTGCCCTATAACTTACATGGGGGTGACCAAAGTTGCCAAAACGTGTTTATTTCTGCTGAAAAACACGTTTTGACAATTTCTGCACACTGGGGTTAAGGGCTGACTCACTGTGCTCTTCTGAGCCAGGCAGTTACACTGCGATTCTAAAGGCTGAGAAAACGCGTTTATTTCGGGCTGAAAAACACGTTTTGAAAAGTGTGCTGTTCCTGCCCTATAACTTACATGGGGGTGACCAAAGTTGCCAAAACGTGTTTATTTCTGCTGAAAAACACGTTTTGACAATTTCTGCACACTGGGGTTAAGGGCTGACTCAGTGTGCTCTTCTGAGCCAGGCAGTTACACTGTGATTCCAAGGGCTGAGAAAACGCGTTTATTTCGGGCTGAAAAACACGTTTTGAAAACTGTGCTGTTCCTGCCCTATAACTTACATGGGGGTGACCAAAGTTGCCAAAACGTGTTTATTTCTGCTGAAAAACACGTTTTGACAATTTCTGCACACTGGGGTTAAGGGCTGACTCACTGTGCTCTTCTGAGCCAGGCAGTTACACTGCGATTCTAAGGGCTGAGAAAACGCGTTTATTTCGGGCTGAAAAACACGTTTTGAAAAGTGTGCTGTTCCTGCCCTATAACTTACATGGGGGTGACCAAAGTTGCCAAAACGTGTTTATTTCTGCTGAAAAACACGTTTTGACAATTTCTGCACACTGGGGTTAAGGGCTGACTCACTGTGCTCTTCTGAGCCAGGCAGTTACACTGCGATTCTAAAGGCTGAGAAAACGCGTTTATTTCGGGCTGAAAAACACGTTTTGAAAAGTGTGCTGTTCCTGCCCTATAACTTACATGGGGGTGACCAAAGTTGCCAAAACGTGTTTATTTCTGCTGAAAAACACGTTTTGACAATTTCTGCACACTGGGGTTAAGGGCTGACTCAGTGTGCTCTTCTGAGCCAGGCAGTTACACTGTGATTCCAAGGGCTGAGAAAACGCGTTTATTTCGGGCTGAAAAACACGTTTTGAAAACTGTGCTGTTCCTGCCCTATAACTTACATGGGTGTGACCAAAGTTGCCAAAACGTGTTTATTTCTGCTGAAAAACACGTTTTGACAATATGTGCACACTGGGGTTAAGGGCTGACTCACTGTGCTCTTCTGAGCCAGGCAGTTACACTGCGATTCTAAGGGCTGAGAAAACGCGTTTATTTCGGGCTGAAAAACACGTTTTGAAAAGTGTGCTGTTCCTGCCCTATAACTTACATGGGGGTGACCAAAGTTGCCAAAACGTGTTTATTTCTGCTGAAAAACACGTTTTGACAATTTCTGCACACTGGGGTTAAGGGCTGACTCAACTGTGCTCTTCTGAGCCAGGCAGTTACACTGCGATTCTAAAGGCTGAGAAAACGCGTTTATTTCGGGCTGAAAAACACGTTTTGAAAAGTGTGCTGTTCCTGCCCTATAACTTACATGGGGGTGACCAAAGTTGCCAAAACGTGTTTATTTCTGCTGAAAAACACGTTTTGACAATTTCTGCACACTGGGTTAAAGGGCTGACTCAGTGTGCTCTTCTGAGCCAGGCAGTTACACTGTGATTCCAAGGGCTGAGAAAACGTGTTTTTTTCGGGCTGAAAAACACGTTTTGAAAACTGAGCTGTTCCTGCCCTATAACTTACATGGGGGTGACCAAAGTTGCCAAAACGTGTTTATTTCTGCTGAAAAACACGTTTTGACAATTTCTGCACACTGGGGTTAAGGGCTGACTCAGTGTGTTCTTCTGAGCCAGGCAGTTACACTGTGATTCCAAGGGCTGAGAAAACGCGTTTATTTCGGGCTGAAAAACACGTTTTGAAAACTGTGCTGTTCCTGCCCTATAACTTACATGGGGGTGACCAAAGTTGCCAAAACGTGTTTATTTCTGCTGAAAAACACGTTTTGACAATTTCTGCACACTGGGGTTAAGGGCTGACTCACTGTGCTCTTCTGAGCCAGGCAGTTACACTGCGATTCTAAGGGCTGAGAAAACGCGTTTATTTCGGGCTGAAAAACACGTTTTGAAAAGTGTGCTGTTCCTGCCCTATAACTTACATGGGGGTGACCAAAGTTGCCAAAACGTGTTTATTTCTGCTGAAAAACACGTTTTGACAATTTCTGCACACTGGGGTTAAGGGCTGACTCAGTGTGCTCTTCTGAGCCAGGCAGTTACACTGTGATTCCAAGGGCTGAGAAAACGCGTTTATATCGGGCTGAAAAACACGTTTTGACAACTGTGCTGTTCCTGCCCTATAACTTACATGGGGGTGACCAAAGTTGCCAAAACGTGTTTATTTCTGCTGAAAAACACGTTTTGACAATTTCTGCACACTGGGGTTAAGGGCTGACTCACTGTGCTCTTCTGAGCCAGGCAGTTACACTGGGATTCTAAGGGCTGAGAAAACGCGTTTATTTCGGGTTGAAAAACACGTTTTGAAAAGTGTGCTGTTCCTGCCCTATAACTTACATGGGGGTGACCAAAGTTGCCAAAACGTGTTTATTTCTGCTGAAAAACACGTTTTGACAATTTCTGCACACTGGGGTTAAGGGCTGACTCACTGTGCTCTTCTGAGCCAGGCAGTTACACTGCGATTCTAAGGGCTGAGAAAACGCGTTTATTTCGGGCTGAAAAACACGTTTTGAAAAGTGTGCTGTTCCTGCCCTATCACTTACATGGGGGTGACCAAAGTTGCCAAAACGTGTTTATTTCTGCTGAAAAACACGTTTTGACAATTTCTGCACACTGGGGTTAAGGGCTGACTCACTGTGCTCTTCTGAGTCAGGCAGTTACACTGCGATTCTAAAGGCTGAGAAAACGCGTTTATTTCGGGCTGAAAAACACGTTTTGAAAACTGTGCTGTTCCTGCCCTATAACTTACATGGGGGTGACCAAAGTTGCCAAAACGTGTTTATTTCTGCTGAAAAACACGTTTTGACAATATGTGCACACTGGGGTTAAGGGCTGACTCACTGTGCTCTTCTGAGCCAGGCAGTTACACTGCGATTCTAAGGGCTGAGAAAACGCGTTTATTTCGGGCTGAAAAACACGTTTTGAAATCTGTGCTGTTCCTGCCCTATAAGTTACATGGGGGTGACCAAAGTTGCCAAAACGTGTTTATTTCTGCTGAAAAACACGTTTTGACAATTTCTGCACACTGGGGTTAAGGGCTGAGTCAGTGTGCTCTTCTGAGCCAGGCAGTTACACTGTGATTCCAAGGGCTGAAAAAACGCGTTTATTTCGGGCTGAAAAACACGTTTTGAAAACTGTGCTGTTCCTGCCCTATAAGTTACATGGTGGTGACCAAAGTTGCCAAAACGTGTTTATTTCTGCTGAAAAACACGTTTTGACAACTTCTGCACACTGGGGTTAAGGGCTGACTCAGTGTGCTCTTCTGAGCCAGGCAGTTACACTGTGATTCCAAGGGCTGAGAAAACGCGTTTATTTCGGGCTGAAAAACACGTTTTGAAAACTGTGCTGTTCCTGCCCTATAACTTACATGGGGGTGACCAAAGTTGCCAAAACGTGTTTATTTCTGCTGAAAAACACGTTTTGACAATTTCTGCACACTGGGGTTAAGGGCTGACTCACTGTGCTCTTCTGAGCCAGGCAGTTACACTGCGATTCTAAGGGCTGAGAAAACGCGATTATTTCGGGCTGAAAAACACGTTTTGAAAAGTGTGCTGTTCCTGCCCTATAACTTACATGGGGGTGACCAAAGTTGCCAAAACGTGTTTATTTCTGCTGAAAAACACGTTTTGACAATTTCTGCACACTGGGGTTAAGGGCTGACTCACTGTGCTCTTCTGAGCCAGGCAGTTACACTGCGATTCTAAAGGCTGAGAAAACGCGTTTATTTCGGGCTGAAAAACACGTTTTGAAAAGTGTGCTGTTCCTGCCCTATAACTTACATGGGGGTGACCAAAGTTGCCAAAACGTGTTTATTTCTGCTGAAAAACACGTTTTGACAATTTCTGCACACTGGGGTTAAGGGCTGACTCAGTGTGCTCTTCTGAGCCAGGCAGTTACACTGTGATTCCAAGGGCTGAGAAAACGCGTTTATTTCGGGCTGAAAAACACGTTTTGAAAACTGTGCTGTTCCTGCCCTATAACTTACATGGGGGTGACCAAAGTTGCCAAAACGTGTTTATTTCTGCTGAAAAACACGTTTTGACAATATGTGCACACTGGGGTTAAGGGCTGACTCACTGTGCTCTTCTGAGCCAGGCAGTTACACTGCGATTCTAAGGGCTGAGAAAACGCGTTTATTTCGGGCTGAAAAACACGTTTTGAAATCTGTGCTGTTCCTGCCCTATAACTTACATGGGGGTGACCAAAGTTGCCAAAACGTGTTTATTTCTGCTGAAAAACACGTTTTGACAATTTCTGCACACTGGGGTTAAGGGCTGACTCAGTGTGCTCTTCTGAGCCAGGCAGTTACAATGTGATTCCAAGGGCTGAGAAAACGTGTTTATTTCGGGCTGAAAAACACGTTTTGAAAACTGAGCTGTTCCTGCCCTATAACTTACATGGGGGTGACCAAAGTTGCCAAAACGTGTTTATTTCTGCTGAAAAACACGTTTTGACAATTTCTGCACACTGGGGTTAAGGGCTGACTCAGTGTGCTCTTCTGAGCCAGGCAGTTACACTGTGATTCCAAGGGCTGAGAAAACGCGTTTATTTCGGGCTGAAAAACACGTTTTGAAAACTGTGCTGTTCCTGCCCTATAAGTTACATGGTGGTGACCAAAGTTGCCAAAACGTGTTTATTTCTGCTGAAAAACACGTTTTGACAATTTCTGCACACTGGGGTTAAGGGCTGACTCAGTGTGCTCTTCTGAGCCAGGCAGTTACACTGTGATTCCAAGGGCTGAGAAAACGCGTTTATTTCGGGCTGAAAAACACGTTTTGAAAACTGTGCTGTTCCTGCCCTATAACTTACATGGGGGTGACCAAAGTTGCCAAAACGTGTTTATTTCTGCTGAAAAACACGTTTTGACAATTTCTGCACACTGGGGTTAAGGGCTGACTCACTGTGCTCTTCTGAGCCAGGCAGTTACACTGCGATTCTAAGGGCTGAGAAAACGCGTTTATTTCGGGCTGAAAAACACGTTTTGAAAAGTGTGCTGTTCCTGCCCTATAACTTACATGGGGGTGACCAAAGTTGCCAAAACGTGTTTATTTCTGCTGAAAAACACGTTTTGACAATTTCTGCACACTGGGGTTAAGGGCTGACTCACTGTGCTCTTCTGAGCCAGGCAGTTACACTGCGATTCTAAAGGCTGAGAAAACGCGTTTATTTCGGGCTGAAAAACACGTTTTGAAAAGTGTGCTGTTCCTGCCCTATAACTTACATGGGGGTGACCAAAGTTGCCAAAACGTGTTTATTTCTGCTGAAAAACACGTTTTGACAATTTCTGCACACTGGGGTTAAGGGCTGACTCAGTGTGCTCTTCTGAGCCAGGCAGTTACACTGTGATTCCAAGGGCTGAGAAAACGCGTTTATTTCGGGCTGAAAAACACGTTTTGAAAACTGTGCTGTTCCTGCCCTATAACTTACATGGGGGTGACCAAAGTTGCCAAAACGTGTTTATTTCTGCTGAAAAACACGTTTTGACAATTTCTGCACACTGGGGTTAAGGGCTGACTCACTGTGCTCTTCTGAGCCAGGCAGTTACACTGCGATTCTAAGGGCTGAGAAAACGCGTTTATTTCGGGCTGAAAAACACGTTTTGAAAAGTGTGCTGTTCCTGCCCTATAACTTACATGGGGGTGACCAAAGTTGCCAAAACGTGTTTATTTCTGCTGAAAAACACGTTTTGACAATTTCTGCACACTGGGATTAAGGGCTGACTCACTGTGCTCTTCTGAGCCAGGCAGTTACACTGCGATTCTAAAGGCTGAGAAAACGCGTTTATTTCGGGCTGAAAAACACGTTTTGAAAAGTGTGCTGTTCCTGCCCTATAACTTACATGGGGGTGACCAAAGTTGCCAAAACGTGTTTATTTCTGCTGAAAAACACGTTTTGACAATTTCTGCACACTGGGGTTAAGGGCTGACTCAGTGTGCTCTTCTGAGCCAGGCAGTTACACTGTGATTCCAAGGGCTGAGAAAACGCGTTTATTTCGGGCTGAAAAACACGTTTTGAAAACTGTGCTGTTCCTGCCCTATAACTTACATGGGGGTGACCAAAGTTGCCAAAACGTGTTTATTTCTGCTGAAAAACACGTTTTGACAATATGTGCACACTGGGGTTAAGGGCTGACTCACTGTGCTCTTCTGAGCCAGGCAGTTACACTGCGATTCTAAGGGCTGAGAAAACGCGTTTATTTCGGGCTGAAAAACACGTTTTGAAATCTGTGCTGTTCCTGCCCTATAACTTACATGGGGGTGACCAAAGTTGCCAAAACGTGTTTTTTTCTGCTGAAAAACACGTTTTGACAATTTCTGCACACTGGGGTTAAGGGCTGACTCAGTGTGCTCTTCTGAGCCAGGCAGTTACAATGTGATTCCAAGGGCTGAGAAAACGTGTTTATTTCGGGCTGAAAAACACGTTTTGAAAACTGAGCTGTTCCTGCCCTATAACTTACATGGGGGTGACCAAAGTTGCCAAAACGTGTTTATTTCTGCTGAAAAACACGTTTTGACAATTTCTGCACACTGGGGTTAAGGGCTGACTCAGTGTGCTCTTCTGAGCCAGGCAGTTACACTGTGATTCCAAGGGCTGAGAAAACGCGTTTATTTCGGGCTGAAAAACACGTTTTGAAAACTGTGCTGTTCCTGCCCTATAAGTTACATGGTGGTGACCAAAGTTGCCAAAACGTGTTTATTTCTGCTGAAAAACACGTTTTGACAATTTCTGCACACTGGGGTTAAGGGCTGACTCAGTGTGCTCTTCTGAGCCAGGCAGTTACACTGTGATTCCAAGGGCTGAGAAAACGCGTTTATTTCGGGCTGAAAAACACGTTTTGAAAACTGTGCTGTTCCTGCCCTATAACTTACATGGGGGTGACCAAAGTTGCCAAAACGTGTTTATTTCTGCTGAAAAACACGTTTTGACAATTTCTGCACACTGGGGTTAAGGGCTGACTCACTGTGCTCTTCTGAGCCAGGCAGTTACACTGCGATTCTAAGGGCTGAGAAAACGCGTTTATTTCGGGCTGAAAAACACGTTTTGAAAAGTGTGCTGTTCCTGCCCTATAACTTACATGGGGGTGACCAAAGTTGCCAAAACGTGTTTATTTCTGCTGAAAAACACGTTTTGACAATTTCTGCACACTGGGGTTAAGGGCTGACTCACTGTGCTCTTCTGAGCCAGGCAGTTACACTGCGATTCTAAAGGCTGAGAAAACGCGTTTATTTCGGGCTGAAAAACACGTTTTGAAAAGTGTGCTGTTCCTGCCCTATAACTTACATGGGGGTGACCAAAGTTGCCAAAACGTGTTTATTTCTGCTGAAAAACACGTTTTGACAATTTCTGCACACTGGGGTTAAGGGCTGACTCAGTGTGCTCTTCTGAGCCAGGCAGTTACACTGTGATTCCAAGGGCTGAGAAAACGCGTTTATTTCGGGCTGAAAAACACGTTTTGAAAACTGTGCTGTTCCTGCCCTATAACTTACATGGGTGTGACCAAAGTTGCCAAAACGTGTTTATTTCTGCTGAAAAACACGTTTTGACAATATGTGCACACTGGGGTTAAGGGCTGACTCACTGTGCTCTTCTGAGCCAGGCAGTTACACTGCGATTCTAAGGGCTGAGAAAACGCGTTTATTTCGGGCTGAAAAACACGTTTTGAAAAGTGTGCTGTTCCTGCCCTATAACTTACATGGGGGTGACCAAAGTTGCCAAAACGTGTTTATTTCTGCTGAAAAACACGTTTTGACAATTTCTGCACACTGGGGTTAAGGGCTGACTCAACTGTGCTCTTCTGAGCCAGGCAGTTACACTGCGATTCTAAAGGCTGAGAAAACGCGTTTATTTCGGGCTGAAAAACACGTTTTGAAAAGTGTGCTGTTCCTGCCCTATAACTTACATGGGGGTGACCAAAGTTGCCAAAACGTGTTTATTTCTGCTGAAAAACACGTTTTGACAATTTCTGCACACTGGGTTAAAGGGCTGACTCAGTGTGCTCTTCTGAGCCAGGCAGTTACACTGTGATTCCAAGGGCTGAGAAAACGTGTTTATTTCGGGCTGAAAAACACGTTTTGAAAACTGAGCTGTTCCTGCCCTATAACTTACATGGGGGTGACCAAAGTTGCCAAAACGTGTTTATTTCTGCTGAAAAACACGTTTTGACAATTTCTGCACACTGGGGTTAAGGGCTGACTCAGTGTGTTCTTCTGAGCCAGGCAGTTACACTGTGATTCCAAGGGCTGAGAAAACGCGTTTATTTCGGGCTGAAAAACACGTTTTGAAAACTGTGCTGTTCCTGCCCTATAACTTACATGGGGGTGACCAAAGTTGCCAAAACGTGTTTATTTCTGCTGAAAAACACGTTTTGACAATTTCTGCACACTGGGGTTAAGGGCTGACTCACTGTGCTCTTCTGAGCCAGGCAGTTACACTGCGATTCTAAGGGCTGAGAAAACGCGTTTATTTCGGGCTGAAAAACACGTTTTGAAAAGTGTGCTGTTCCTGCCCTATAACTTACATGGGGGTGACCAAAGTTGCCAAAACGTGTTTATTTCTGCTGAAAAACACGTTTTGACAATTTCTGCACACTGGGGTTAAGGGCTGACTCAGTGTGCTCTTCTGAGCCAGGCAGTTACACTGTGATTCCAAGGGCTGAGAAAACGCGTTTATTTCGGGCTGAAAAACACGTTTTGACAACTGTGCTGTTCCTGCCCTATAACTTACATGGGGGTGACCAAAGTTGCCAAAACGTGTTTATTTCTGCTGAAAAACACGTTTTGACAATTTCTGCACACTGGGGTTAAGGGCTGACTCACTGTGCTCTTCTGAGCCAGGCAGTTACACTGCGATTCTAAGGGCTGAGAAAACGCGTTTATTTCGGGCTGAAAAACACGTTTTGAAAAGTGTGCTGTTCCTGCCCTATAACTTACATGGGGGTGACCAAAGTTGCCAAAACGTGTTTATTTCTGCTGAAAAACACGTTTTGACAATTTCTGCACACTGGGGTTAAGGGCTGACTCACTGTGCTCTTCTGAGCCAGGCAGTTACACTGCGATTCTAAAGGCTGAGAAAACGCGTTTATTTCGGGCTGAAAAACACGTTTTGAAAACTGTGCTGTTCCTGCCCTATAACTTACATGGGGGTGACCAAAGTTGCCAAAACGTGTTTATTTCTGCTGAAAAACACGTTTTGACAATTTCTGCACACTGGGGTTAAGGGCTGACTCAGTGTGCTCTTCTGAGCCAGGCAGTTACACTGTGATTCCAAGGGCTGAGAAAACGTGTTTATTTCGGGCTGAAAAACACGTTTTGAAAACTGAGCTGTTCCTGCCCTATAACTTACATGGGGGTGACCAAAGTTGCCAAAACGTGTTTATTTCTGCTGAAAAACACGTTTTGACAATTTCTGCACACTGGGGTTAAGGGCTGACTCAGTGTGCTCTTCTGAGCCAGGCAGTTACACTGTGATTCCAAGGGCTGAGAAAACGCGTTTATTTCGGGCTGAAAAACACGTTTTGAAAACTGTGCTGTTCCTGCCCTATAACTTACATGGGGGTGACCAAAGTTGCCAAAACGTGTTTATTTCTGCTGAAAAACACGTTTTGACAATTTCTGCACACTGGGGTTAAGGGCTGACTCACTGTGCTCTTCTGAGCCAGGCAGTTACACTGCGATTCTAAGGGCTGAGAAAACGCGTTTATTTCGGGCTGAAAAACACGTTTTGAAAAGTGTGCTGTTCCTGCCCTATAACTTACATGGGGGTGACCAAAGTTGCCAAAACGTGTTTATTTCTGCTGAAAAACACGTTTTGACAATTTCTGCACACTGGGTTTAAGGGCTGACTCAGTGTGCTCTTCTGAGCCAGGCAGTTACACTGTGATTCCAAGGGCTGAGAAAACGCGTTTATTTCGGGCTGAAAAACACGTTTTGACAACTGTGCTGTTCCTGCCCTATAACTTACATGGGGGTGACCAAAGTTGCCAAAACGTGTTTATTTCTGCTGAAAAACACGTTTTGACAATTTCTGCACACTGGGGTTAAGGGCTGACTCACTGTGCTCTTCTGAGCCAGGCAGTTACACTGGGATTCTAAGGGCTGAGAAAACGCGTTTATTTCGGGCTGAAAAACACGTTTTGAAAAGTGTGCTGTTCCTGCCCTATAACTTACATGGGGGTGACCAAAGTTGCCAAAACGTGTTTATTTCTGCTGAAAAACACGTTTTGACAATTTCTGCACACTGGGGTTAAGGGCTGACTCACTGTGCTCTTCTGAGCCAGGCAGTTACACTGCGATTCTAAGGGCTGAGAAAACGCGTTTATTTCGGGCTGAAAAACACGTTTTGAAAAGTGTGCTGTTCCTGCCCTATAACTTACATGGGGGTGACCAAAGTTGCCAAAACGTGTTTATTTCTGCTGAAAAACACGTTTTGACAATTTCTGCACACTGGGGTTAAGGGCTGACTCACTGTGCTCTTCTGAGCCAGGCAGTTACACTGCGATTCTAAAGGCTGAGAAAACGCGTTTATTTCGGGCTGAAAAACACGTTTTGAAAAGTGTGCTGTTCCTGCCCTATAACTTACATGGGGGTGACCAAAGTTGCCAAAACGTGTTTATTTCTGCTGAAAAACACGTTTTGACAATTTCTGCACACTGGGGTTAAGGGCTGACTCAGTGTGCTCTTCTGAGCCAGGCAGTTACACTGTGATTCCAAGGGCTGAGAAAACGCGTTTATTTCGGGCTGAAAAACACGTTTTGAAAACTGTGCTGTTCCTGCCCTATAACTTACATGGGGGTGACCAAAGTTGCCAAAACGTGTTTATTTCTGCTGAAAAACACGTTTTGACAATATGTGCACACTGGGGTTAAGGGCTGACTCACTGTGCTCTTCTGAGCCAGGCAGTTACACTGCGATTCTAAGGGCTGAGAAAACGCGTTTATTTCGGGCTGAAAAACACGTTTTGAAATCTGTGCTGTTCCTGCCCTATAAGTTACATGGGGGTGACCAAAGTTGCCAAAACGTGTTTATTTCTGCTGAAAAACACGTTTTGACAATTTCTGCACACTGGGGTTAAGGGCTGAGTCAGTGTGCTCTTCTGAGCCAGGCAGTTACACTGTGATTCCAAGGGCTGAGAAAAAGCGTTTATTTCGGGCTGAAAAACACGTTTTGAAAACTGTGCTGTTCCTGCCCTATAACTTACATGGGGGTGACCAAAGTTGCCAAAACGTGTTTATTTCTGCTGAAAAACACGTTTTGACAATTTCTGCACACTGGGGTTAAGGGCTGACTCACTGTGCTCTTCTGAGCCAGGCAGTTACACTGCGATTCTAAAGGCTGAGAAAACGCGTTTATTTCGGGCTGAAAAACACGTTTTGAAAAGTGTGCTGTTCCTGCCCTATAACTTACATGGGGGTGACCAAAGTTGCCAAAACGTGTTTATTTCTGCTGAAAAACACGTTTTGACAATTTCTGCACACTGGGGTTAAGGGCTGACTCAGTGTGCTCTTCTGAGCCAGGCAGTTACACTGTGATTCCAAGGGCTGAGAAAACGCGTTTATTTCGGGCTGAAAAACACGTTTTGAAAACTGTGCTGTTCCTGCCCTATAACTTACATGGGGGTGACCAAAGTTGCCAAAACGTGTTCATTTCTGCTGAAAAACACGTTTTGACAATTTCTGCACACTGGGGTTAAGGGCTGACTCACTGTGCTCTTCTGAGCCAGGCAGTTACACTGTGATTCCAAGGGCTGAGAAAACGCGTTTATTTCGGGCTGAAAAACACGTTTTGAAAACTGTGCTGTTCCTGCCCTATAACTTACATGGTGGTGACCAAAGTTGCCAGAACGTGTTTATTTTTGCTGAAAAACACGTTTTGACAATTTCTGCACACTGGGGTTAAGGGCTGACTCAGTGTGCTCTTCTGAGCCAGGCAGTTACATTGTGATTCCAAGGGCTGAGAAAACGCGTTTATTTCGGGCTGAAAAACACGTTTTGAAAACTGTGCTGTTCCTGCCCTATAACTTACATGGGGGTGACCAAAGTTGCCAAAACGTGTTTATTTCTGCTGAGAAACACGTTTTGACAATTTCTGCACACTGGGGTTAAGGGCTGACTCAGTGTGCTCTTCTGAGCCAGGCAGTTACACTGTGATTCCAAGGGCTGAGAAAACGCGTTTATTTCGGGCTGAAAAACACGTTTTGAAAACTGTGCTGTTCCTGCCCTATAAGTTACATGGTGGTGACCAAAGTTGCCAAAACGTGTTTATTTCTGCTGAAAAACACGTTTTGACAATTTCTGCACACTGGGGTTAAGGGCTGACTCAGTGTGCTCTTCTGAGCCAGGCAGTTACACTGTGATTCCAAGGGCTGAGAAAACGCGTTTATTTCGGGCTGAAAAACACGTTTTGAAAAGTGTGCTGTTCCTGCCCTATAACTTACATGGGAGTGACCAAAGTTGCCAAAACGTGTTTATTTCTGCTGAAAAACACGTTTTGACAATTTCTGCACACTGGGGTTAAGGGCTGACTCACTGTGCTCTTCTGAGCCAGGCAGTTACACTGCGATTCTAAAGGCTGAGAAAACGCGTTTATTTCGGGCTGAAAAACACGTTTTGAAAACTGTGCTGTTCCTGCCCTATAACTTACATGGGGGTGACCAAAGTTGCCAAAACGTGTTTATTTCTGCTGAAAAACACGTTTTGACAATTTCTGCACACTGGGGTTAAGGGCTGACTCAGTGTGCTCTTCTGAGCCAGGCAGTTACACTGTGATTCCAAGGGCTGAGAAAACGCGTTTATTTCGGGCTGAAAAACACGTTTTGAAAACTGTGCTGTTCCTGCCCTATAACTTACATGGGGGTGACCAAAGTTGCCAAAACGTGTTTATTTCTGCTGAAAAACACGTTTTGACAATTTCTGCACACTGGGGTTAAGGGCTGACTCAGTGTGCTCTTCTGAGCCAGGCAGTTACACTGTGATTCCAAGGGCTGAGAAAACGTGTTTATTTCGGGCTGAAAAACACGTTTTGAAAACTGAGCTGTTCCTGCCCTATAACTTACATGGGGGTGACCAAAGTTGCCAAAACGTGTTTATTTCTGCTGAAAAACACGTTTTGACAATTTCTGCACACTGGGGTTAAGGGCTGACTCAGTGTGCTCTTCTGAGCCAGGCAGTTACACTGTGATTCCAAGGGCTGAGAAAACGCGTTTATTTCGGGCTGAAAAACACGTTTTGAAAACTGTGCTGTTCCTGCCCTATAACTTACATGGGGGTGACCAAAGTTGCCAAAACGTGTTTATTTCTGCTGAAAAACACGTTTTGACAATTTCTGCACACTGGGGTTAAGGGCTGACTCACTGTGCTCTTCTGAGCCACGCAGTTACACTGCGATTCTAAGGGCTGAGAAAACGCGTTTATTTCGGGCTGAAAAACACGTTTTGAAAAGTGTGCTGTTCCTGCCCTATAACTTACATGGGGGTGACCAAAGTTGCCAAAACGTGTTTATTTCTGCTGAAAAACACGTTTTGACAATTTCTGCACACTGGGTTTAAGGGCTGACTCAGTGTGCTCTTCTGAGCCAGGCAGTTACACTGTGATTCCAAGGGCTGAGAAAACGCGTTTATTTCGGGCTGAAAAACACGTTTTGACAACTGTGCTGTTCCTGCCCTATAACTTACATGGGGGTGACCAAAGTTGCCAAAACGTGTTTATTTCTGCTGAAAAACACGTTTTGACAATTTCTGCACACTGGGGTTAAGGGCTGACTCACTGTGCTCTTCTGAGCCAGGCAGTTACACTGGGATTCTAAGGGCTGAGAAAACGCGTTTATTTCGGGCTGAAAAACACGTTTTGAAAAGTGTGCTGTTCCTGCCCTATAACTTACATGGGGGTGACCAAAGTTGCCAAAACGTGTTTATTTCTGCTGAAAAACACGTTTTGACAATTTCTGCACACTGGGGTTAAGGGCTGACTCACTGTGCTCTTCTGAGCCAGGCAGTTACACTGCGATTCTAAGGGCTGAGAAAACGCGTTTATTTCGGGCTGAAAAACACGTTTTGAAAAGTGTGCTGTTCCTGCCCTATAACTTACATGGGGGTGACCAAAGTTGCCAAAACGTGTTTATTTCTGCTGAAAAACACGTTTTGACAATTTCTGCACACTGGGGTTAAGGGCTGACTCACTGTGCTCTTCTGAGCCAGGCAGTTACACTGCGATTCTAAAGGCTGAGAAAACGCGTTTATTTCGGGCTGAAAAACACGTTTTGAAAAGTGTGCTGTTCCTGCCCTATAACTTACATGGGGGTGACCAAAGTTGCCAAAACGTGTTTATTTCTGCTGAAAAACACGTTTTGACAATTTCTGCACACTGGGGTTAAGGGCTGACTCAGTGTGCTCTTCTGAGCCAGGCAGTTACACTGTGATTCCAAGGGCTGAGAAAACGCGTTTATTTCGGGCTGAAAAACACGTTTTGAAAACTGTGCTGTTCCTGCCCTATAACTTACATGGGGGTGACCAAAGTTGCCAAAACGTGTTTATTTCTGCTGAAAAACACGTTTTGACAATATATGCACACTGGGGTTAAGGGCTGACTCACTGTGCTCTTCTGAGCCAGGCAGTTACACTGCGATTCTAAGGGCTGAGAAAACGCGTTTATTTCGGGCTGAAAAACACGTTTTGAAATCTGTGCTGTTCCTGCCCTATAAGTTACATGGGGGTGACCAAAGTTGCCAAAACGTGTTTATTTCTGCTGAAAAACACGTTTTGACAATTTCTGCACACTGGGGTTAAGGGCTGAGTCAGTGTGCTCTTCTGAGCCAGGCAGTTACACTGTGATTCCAAGGGCTGAGAAAAAGCGTTTATTTCGGGCTGAAAAACACGTTTTGAAAACTGTGCTGTTCCTGCCCTATAACTTACATGGGGGTGACCAAAGTTGCCAAAACGTGTTTATTTCTGCTGAAAAACACGTTTTGACAATTTCTGCACACTGGGGTTAAGGGCTGACTCACTGTGCTCTTCTGAGCCAGGCAGTTACACTGCGATTCTAAAGGCTGAGAAAACGCGTTTATTTCGGGCTGAAAAACACGTTTTGAAAAGTGTGCTGTTCCTGCCCTATAACTTACATGGGGGTGACCAAAGTTGCCAAAACGTGTTTATTTCTGCTGAAAAACACGTTTTGACAATTTCTGCACACTGGGGTTAAGGGCTGACTCAGTGTGCTCTTCTGAGCCAGGCAGTTACACTGTGATTCCAAGGGCTGAGAAAACGCGTTTATTTCGGGCTGAAAAACACGTTTTGAAAACTGTGCTGTTCCTGCCCTATAACTTACATGGGGGTGACCAAAGTTGCCAAAACGTGTTCATTTCTGCTGAAAAACACGTTTTGACAATTTCTGCACACTGGGGTTAAGGGCTGACTCACTGTGCTCTTCTGAGCCAGGCAGTTACACTGTGATTCCAAGGGCTGAGAAAACGCGTTTATTTCGGGCTGAAAAACACGTTTTGAAAACTGTGCTGTTCCTGCCCTATAACTTACATGGTGGTGACCAAAGTTGCCAGAACGTGTTTATTTTTGCTGAAAAACACGTTTTGACAATTTCTGCACACTGGGGTTAAGGGCTGACTCAGTGTGCTCTTCTGAGCCAGGCAGTTACATTGTGATTCCAAGGGCTGAGAAAACGCGTTTATTTCGGGCTGAAAAACACGTTTTGAAAACTGTGCTGTTCCTGCCCTATAACTTACATGGGGGTGACCAAAGTTGCCAAAACGTGTTTATTTCTGCTGAGAAACACGTTTTGACAATTTCTGCACACTGGGGTTAAGGGCTGACTCAGTGTGCTCTTCTGAGCCAGGCAGTTACACTGTGATTCCAAGGGCTGAGAAAACGCGTTTATTTCGGGCTGAAAAACACGTTTTGAAAACTGTGCTGTTCCTGCCCTATAAGTTACATGGTGGTGACCAAAGTTGCCAAAACGTGTTTATTTCTGCTGAAAAACACGTTTTGACAATTTCTGCACACTGGGGTTAAGGGCTGACTCAGTGTGCTCTTCTGAGCCAGGCAGTTACACTGTGATTCCAAGGGCTGAGAAAACGCGTTTATTTCGGGCTGAAAAACACGTTTTGAAAAGTGTGCTGTTCCTGCCCTATAACTTACATGGGAGTGACCAAAGTTGCCAAAACGTGTTTATTTCTGCTGAAAAACACGTTTTGACAATTTCTGCACACTGGGGTTAAGGGCTGACTCACTGTGCTCTTCTGAGCCAGGCAGTTACACTGCGATTCTAAAGGCTGAGAAAACGCGTTTTTTTCGGGCTGAAAAACACGTTTTGAAAACTGTGCTGTTCCTGCCCTATAACTTACATGGGGGTGACCAAAGTTGCCAAAACGTGTTTATTTCTGCTGAAAAACACGTTTTGACAATTTCTGCACACTGGGGTTAAGGGCTGACTCAGTGTGCTCTTCTGAGCCAGGCAGTTACACTGTGATTCCAAGGGCTGAGAAAACGCGTTTATTTCGGGCTGAAAAACACGTTTTGAAAACTGTGCTGTTCCTGCCCTATAACTTACATGGGGGTGACCAAAGTTGCCAAAACGTGTTTATTTCTGCTGAAAAACACGTTTTGACAATATGTGCACACTGGGGTTAAGGGCTGAGTCAGTGTGCTCTTCTGAGCCAGGCAGTTACACTGCGATTCTAAGGGCTGAGAAAACGTGTTTATTTCGGGCTGAAAAACACGTTTTGAAAACTGAGCTGTTCCTGCCCTATAACTTACATGTGGGTGACCAAAGTTGCCAAAACGTGTTTATTTCTGCTGAAAAACACGTTTTGACAATTTCTGCACACTGGGGTTAAGGGCTGACTCAGTGTGTTCTTCTGAGCCAGGCAGTTACACTGTGATTCCAAGGGCTGAGAAAACGCGTTTATTTCGGGCTGAAAAACACGTTTTGAAAACTGTGCTGTTCCTGCCCTATAACTTACATGGGGGTGACCAAAGTTGCCAAAACGTGTTTATTTCTGCTGAAAAACACGTTTTGACAATTTCTGCACACTGGGGTTAAGGGCTGACTCACTGTGCTCTTCTGAGCCAGGCAGTTACACTGCGATTCTAAGGGCTGAGAAAACGCGTTTATTTCGGGCTGAAAA
This sequence comes from Atractosteus spatula, assembly GCF_055471065.1. Lineage (NCBI taxonomy): Eukaryota > Metazoa > Chordata > Actinopteri > Semionotiformes > Lepisosteidae > Atractosteus > Atractosteus spatula. The sequence goes on along the minus strand of NC_142716.1, from coordinate 18,886,634 downwards.
ACACGTTTTGAAAAGTGTGCTGTTCCTGCCCTATAACTTACATGGGGGTGACCAAAGTTGCCAAAACGTGTTTATTTCTGCTGAAAAACACGTTTTGACAATTTCTGCACACTGGGGTTAAGGGCTGACTCAGTGTGCTCTTCTGAGCCAGGCAGTTACACTGCGATTCTAAGGGCTGAGAAAACGCGTTTATTTCGGGCTGAAAAACACGTTTTGAAAAGTGTGCTGTTCCTGCCCTATAACTTACATGGGGGTGACCAAAGTTGACAAAACGTGTTTTTTTCTGCTGAAAAACACGTTTTGACAATTTCTGCACACTGGGGTTAAGGGCTGACTCACTGTGCTCTTCTGAGCCAGGCAGTTACACTGCGATTCTAAAGGCTGAGAAAACGCGTTTATTTCGGGCTGAAAAACACGTTTTGAAAACTGTGCTGTTCCTGCCCTATAACTTACATGGGGGTGACCAAAGTTGCCAAAACGTGTTTATTTCTGCTGAAAAACACGTTTTGACAATTTCTGCACACTGGGGTTAAGGGCTGACTCAGTGTGCTCTTCTGAGCCAGGCAGTTACACTGTGATTCCAAGGGCTGAGAAAACGCGTTTATTTCGGGCTGAAAAACACGTTTTGAAAACTGTGCTGTTCCTGCCCTATAACTTACATGGGGGTGACCAAAGTTGCCAAAACGTGTTTATTTCTGCTGAAAAACACGTTTTGACAATATGTGCACACTGGGGTTAAGGGCTGACTCACTGTGCTCTTCTGAGCCAGGCAGTTACACTGCGATTCTAAGGGCTGAGAAAACGCGTTTATTTCGGGCTGAAAAACACGTTTTGAAATCTGTGCTGTTCCTGCCCTATAACTTACATGGGGGTGACCAAAGTTGCCAAAACGTGTTTATTTCTGCTGAAAAACACGTTTTGACAATTTCTGCACACTGGGGTTAAGGGCTGACTCAGTGTGCTCTTCTGAGCCAGGCAGTTACAATGTGATTCCAAGGGCTGAGAAAACGTGTTTATTTCGGGCTGAAAAACACGTTTTGAAAACTGAGCTGTTCCTGCCCTATAACTTACATGGGGGTGACCAAAGTTGCCAAAACGTGTTTATTTCTGCTGAAAAACACGTTTTGACAATTTCTGCACACTGGGGTTAAGGGCTGACTCAGTGTGCTCTTCTGAGCCAGGCAGTTACACTGTGATTCCAAGGGCTGAGAAAACGCGTTTATTTCGGGCTGAAAAACACGTTTTGAAAAGTGTGCTGTTCCTGCCCTATAAGTTACATGGTGGTGACCAAAGTTGCCAAAACGTGTTTATTTCTGCTGAAAAACACGTTTTGACAATTTCTGCACACTGGGGTTAAGGGCTGACTCAGTGTGCTCTTCTGAGCCAGGCAGTTACACTGTGATTCCAAGGGCTGAGAAAACGCGTTTATTTCGGGCTGAAAAACACGTTTTGAAAAGTGTGCTGTTCCTGCCCTATAACTTACATGGGGGTGACCAAAGTTGCCAAAACGTGTTTATTTCTGCTGAAAAACACGTTTTGACAATTTCTGCACACTGGGGTTAAGGGCTGACTCACTGTGCTCTTCTGAGCCAGGCAGTTACACTGCGATTCTAAGGGCTGAGAAAACGCGTTTATTTCGGGCTGAAAAACACGTTTTGAAAAGTGTGCTGTTCCTGCCCTATAACTTACATGGGGGTGACCAAAGTTGCCAAAACGTGTTTATTTCTGCTGAAAAACACGTTTTGACAATATGTGCACACTGGGGTTAAGGGCTGACTCACTGTGCTCTTCTGAGCCTGGCAGTTACACTGCGATTCTAAGGGCTGAGAAAACGCGTTTATTTCGGGCTGAAAAACACGTTTTGAAAAGTGTGCTGTTCCTGCCCTATAACTTACATGGGGGTGACCAAAGTTGCCAAAACGTGTTTATTTCTGCTGAAAAACACGTTTTGACAATTTCTGCACACTGGGGTTAAGGGCTGTCTCAACTGTGCTCTTCTGAGCCAGGCAGTTACACTGCGATTCTAAAGGCTGAGAAAACGCGTTTATTTCGGGCTGAAAAACACGTTTTGAAAAGTGTGCTGTTCCTGCCCTATAACTTACATGGGGGTGACCAAAGTTGCCAAAACGTGTTTATTTCTGCTGAAAAACACGTTTTGACAATTTCTGCACACTGGGTTAAAGGGCTGACTCAGTGTGCTCTTCTGAGCCAGGCAGTTACACTGCGATTCTAAAGGCTGAGAAAACGCGTTTATTTCGGGCTGAAAAACACGTTTTGAAAAGTGTGCTGTTCCTGCCCTATAACTTACATGGGGGTGACCAAAGTTGCCAAAACGTGTTTATTTCTGCTGAAAAACACGTTTTGACAATTTCTGCACACTGGGGTTAAGGGCTGACTCAGTGTGCTCTTCTGAGCCAGGCAGTTACAATGTGATTCCAAGGGCTGAGAAAACGTGTTTATTTCGGGCTGAAAAACCCGATTTGAAAACTGAGCTGTTCAAGCCCTATAACTTACATGGGGGTGACCAAAGTTGCCAAAACGTGTTTATTTCTGCTGAAAAACACGTTTTGACAATTTCTGCACACTGGGGTTAAGGGCTGACTCAGTGTGCTCTTCTGAGCCAGGCAGTTACACTGTGATTCCAAGGGCTGAGAAAACGCGTTTATTTCGGGCTGAAAAACACGTTTTGAAAACTGTGCTGTTCCTGCCCTATAAGTTACATGGTGGTGACCAAAGTTGCCAAAACGTGTTTATTTCTGCTGAAAAACACGTTTTGACAATTTCTGCACACTGGGGTTAAGGGCTGACTCAGTGTGCTCTTCTGAGCCAGGCAGTTACACTGTGATTCCAAGGGCTGAGAAAACGCGTTTATTTCGGGCTGAAAAACAAGTTTTGAAAACTGTGCTGTTCCTGCCCTATAACTTACATGGGGGTGACCAAAGTTGCCAAAACGTGTTTATTTCTGCTGAAAAACACGTTTTGACAATTTCTGCACACTGGGGTTAAGGGCTGACTCACTGTGCTCTTCTGAGCCAGGCAGTTACACTGCGATTCTAAGGGCTGAGAAAACGCGTTTATTTCGGGCTGAAAAACACGTTTTGAAAAGTGTGCTGTTCCTGCCCTATAACTTACATGGGGGTGACCAAAGTTGCCAAAACGTGTTTATTTCTGCTGAAAAACACGTTTTGACAATTTCTGCACACTGGGGTTAAGGGCTGACTCACTGTGCTCTTCTGAGCCAGGCAGTTACACTGCGATTCTAAAGGCTGAGAAAACGCGTTTATTTCGGGCTGAAAAACACGTTTTGAAAACTGTGCTGTTCCTGCCCTATAACTTACATGGGGGTGACCAAAGTTGCCAAAACGTGTTTATTTCTGCTGAAAAACACGTTTTGACAATTTCTGCACACTGGGGTTAAGGGCTGACTCAGTGTGCTCTTCTGAGCCAGGCAGTTACACTGTGATTCCAAGGGCTGAGAAAACGCGTTTATTTCGGGCTGAAAAACACGTTTTGAAAACTGTGCTGTTCCTGCCCTATAACTTACATGGGGGTGACCAAAGTTGCCAAAACGTGTTTATTTCTGCTGAAAAACACGTTTTGACAATATGTGCACACTGGGGTTAAGGGCTGACTCACTGTGCTCTTCTGAGCCAGGCAGTTACACTGCGATTCTAAGGGCTGAGAAAACGCGTTTATTTCGGGCTGAAAAACACGTTTTGAAATCTGTGCTGTTCCTGCCCTATAAGTTACATGGGGGTGACCAAAGTTGCCAAAACGTGTTTATTTCTGCTGAAAAACACGTTTTGACAATTTCTGCACACTGGGGTTAAGGGCTGAGTCAGTGTGCTCTTCTGAGCCAGGCAGTTACACTGTGATTCCAAGGGCTGAGAAAACGCGTTTATTTCGGGCTGAAAAACACGTTTTGAAAACTGTGCTGTTCCTGCCCTATAACTTACATGGGGGTGACCAAAGTTGCCAAAACGTGTTTATTTCTGCTGAAAAACACGTTTTGACAATTTCTGCACACTGGGGTTAAGGGCTGACTCACTGTGCTCTTCTGAGCCAGGCAGTTACACTGCGATTCTAAGGGCTGAGAAAACGCGTTTATTTCGGGCTGAAAAACACGTTTTGAAAAGTGTGCTGTTCCTGCCCTATAACTTACATGGGGGTGACCAAAGTTGCCAAAACGTGTTTATTTCTGCTGAAAAACACGTTTTGACAATTTCTGCACACTGGGGTTAAGGGCTGACTCACTGTGCTCTTCTGAGCCAGGCAGTTACACTGCGATTCTAAAGGCTGAGAAAACGCGTTTATTTCGGGCTGAAAAACACGTTTTGAAAAGTGTGCTGTTCCTGCCCTATAACTTACATGGGGGTGACCAAAGTTGCCAAAACGTGTTTATTTCTGCTGAAAAACACGTTTTGACAATTTCTGCACACTGGGGTTAAGGGCTGACTCACTGTGCTCTTCTGAGCCAGGCAGTTACACTGCGATTCCAAGGGCTGAGAAAACGCGTTTATTTCGGGCTGAAAAACACGTTTTGAAAAGTGTGCTGTTCCTGCCCTATAACTTACATGGGGGTGACCAAAGTTGCCAAAACGTGTTTATTTCTGCTGAAAAACACGTTTTGACAATTTCTGCACACTGGGGTTAAGGGCTGACTCACTGTGCTCTTCTGAGCCAGGCAGTTACACTGCGATTCTAAGGGCTGAGAAAACGCGTTTATTTCGGGCTGAAAAACACGTTTTGAAATCTGTGCTGTTCCTGCCCTATAAGTTACATGGGGGTGACCAAAGTTGCCAAAACGTGTTTATTTCTGCTGAAAAACACGTTTTGACAATTTCTGCACACTGGGGTTAAGGGCTGACTCACTGTGCTCTTCTGAGCCAGGCAGTTACACTGCGATTCTAAAGGCTGAGAAAACGCGTTTATTTCGGGCTGAAAAACACGTTTTGAAAAGTGTGCTGTTCCTGCCCTATAACTTACATGGGGGTGACCAAAGTTGCCAAAACGTGTTTATTTCTGCTGAAAAACACGTTTTGACAATTTCTGCACACTGGGGTTAAGGGCTGACTCAGTGTGCTCTTCTGAGCCAGGCAGTTACACTGTGATTCCAAGGGCTGAGAAAACGCGTTTATTTCGGGCTGAAAAACACGTTTTGAAAAGTGTGCTGTTCCTGCCCTATAACTTACATGGGGGTGACCAAAGTTGCCAAAACGTGTTTATTTCTGCTGAAAAACACGTTTTGACAATTTCTGCACACTGGGGTTAAGGGCTGACTCACTGTGCTCTTCTGAGCCAGGCAGTTACACTGCGATTCTAAGGGCTGAGAAAACGCGATTATTTCGGGCTGAAAAACACGTTTTGAAAAGTGTGCTGTTCCTGCCCTATAACTTACATGGGGGTGACCAAAGTTGCCAAAACGTGTTTATTTCTGCTGAAAAACACGTTTTGACAATTTCTGCACACTGGGGTTAAGGGCTGACTCACTGTGCTCTTCTGAGCCAGGCAGTTACACTGCGATTCTAAGGGCTGAGAAAACGCGTTTATTTCGGGCTGAAAAACACGTTTTGAAAAGTGTGCTGTTCCTGCCCTATAACTTACATGGGGGTGACCAAAGTTGCCAAAACGTGTTTATTTCTGCTGAAAAACACGTTTTGACAATTTCTGCACACTGGGGTTAAGGGCTGACTCAGTGTGCTCTTCTGAGCCAGGCAGTTACACTGTGATTCCAAGGGCTGAGAAAACGTGTTTATTTCGGGCTGAAAAACCCGATTTGAAAACTGAGCTGTTCCTGCCCTATAACTTACATGGGGGTGACCAAAGTTGCCAAAACGTGTTTATTTCTGCTGAAAAACACGTTTTGACAATTTCTGCACACTGGGGTTAAGGGCTGACTCAGTGTGCTCTTCTGAGCCAGGCAGTTACACTGTGATTCCAAGGGCTGAGAAAACGCGTTTATTTCGGGCTGAAAAACACGTTTTGAAAACTGTGCTGTTCCTGCCCTATAAGTTACATGGTGGTGACCAAAGTTGCCAAAACGTGTTTATTTCTGCTGAAAAACACGTTTTGACAATTTCTGCACACTGGGGTTAAGGGCTGACTCAGTGTGCTCTTCTGAGCCAGGCAGTTACACTGTGATTCCAAGGGCTGAGAAAACGCGTTTATTTCGGGCTGAAAAACAAGTTTTGAAAACTGTGCTGTTCCTGCCCTATAACTTACATGGGGGTGACCAAAGTTGCCAAAACGTGTTTATTTCTGCTGAAAAACACGTTTTGACAATTTCTGCACACTGGGGTTAAGGGCTGACTCACTGTGCTCTTCTGAGCCAGGCAGTTACACTGCGATTCTAAGGGCTGAGAAAACGCGTTTATTTCGGGCTGAAAAACACGTTTTGAAAAGTGTGCTGTTCCTGCCCTATAACTTACATGGGGGTGACCAAAGTTGCCAAAACGTGTTTATTTCTGCTGAAAAACACGTTTTGACAATTTCTGCACACTGGGGTTAAGGGCTGACTCAGTGTGCTCTTCTGAGCCAGGCAGTTACACTGTGATTCCAAGGGCTGAGAAAACGTGTTTATTTCGGGCTGAAAAACCCGATTTGAAAACTGAGCTGTTCCTGCCCTATAACTTACATGGGGGTGACCAAAGTTGCCAAAACGTGTTTATTTCTGCTGAAAAACACGTTTTGACAATTTCTGCACACTGGGGTTAAGGGCTGAGTCAGTGTGCTCTTCTGAGCCAGGCAGTTACACTGCGATTCTAAAGGCTGAGAAAACGCGTTTATTTCGGGCTGAAAAACACGTTTTGAAAAGTGTGCTGTTCCTGCCCTATAACTTACATGGGGGTGACCAAAGTTGCCAAAACGTGTTTATTTCTGCTGAAAAACACGTTTTGACAATTTCTGCACACTGGGGTTAAGGGCTGACTCAGTGTGCTCTTCTGAGCCAGGCAGTTACACTGCGATTCCAAGGGCTGAGAAAACGCGTTTATTTCGGGCTGAAAAACACGTTTTGAAAACTGTGCTGTTCCTGCCCTATAACTTACATGGGGGTGACCAAAGTTGCCAAAACGTGTTTATTTCTGCTGAAAAACACGTTTTGACAATATGTGCACACTGGGGTTAAGGGCTGACTCACTGTGCTCTTCTGAGCCAGGCAGTTACACTGCGATTCTAAAGGCTGAGAAAACGCGTTTATTTCGGGCTGAAAAACACGTTTTGAAAAGTGTGCTGTTCCTGCCCTATAACTTACATGGGGGTGACCAAAGTTGCCAAAACGTGTTTATTTCTGCTGAAAAACACGTTTTGACAATTTCTGCACACTGGGGTTAAGGGCTGACTCAGTGTGCTCTTCTGAGCCAGGCAGTTACACTGTGATTCCAAGGGCTGAGAAAACGCGTTTATTTCGGGCTGAAAAACACGTTTTGACAACTGTGCTGTTCCTGCCCTATAACTTACATGGGGGTGACCAAAGTTGCCAAAACGTGTTTATTTCTGCTGAAAAACACGTTTTGACAATTTCTGCACACTGGGGTTAAGGGCTGACTCACTGTGCTCTTCTGAGCCAGGCAGTTACACTGGGATTCTAAGGGCTGAGAAAACGCGTTTATTTCGGGCTGAAAAACACGTTTTGAAAAGTGTGCTGTTCCTGCCCTATAACTTACATGGGGGTGACCAAAGTTGCCAAAACGTGTTTATTTCTGCTGAAAAACACGTTTTGACAATTTCTGCACACTGGGGTTAAGGGCTGACTCAGTGTGCTCTTCTGAGCCAGGCAGTTACAATGTGATTCCAAGGGCTGAGAAAACGTGTTTATTTCGGGCTGAAAAACCCGATTTGAAAACTGAGCTGTTCCTGCCCTATAACTTACATGGGGGTGACCAAAGTTGCCAAAACGTGTTTATTTCTGCTGAAAAACACGTTTTGACAATTTCTGCACACTGGGGTTAAGGGCTGACTCAGTGTGCTCTTCTGAGCCAGGCAGTTACACTGTGATTCCAAGGGCTGAGAAAACGCGTTTATTTCGGGCTGAAAAACACGTTTTGAAAACTGTGCTGTTCCTGCCCTATAAGTTACATGGTGGTGACCAAAGTTGCCAAAACGTGTTTATTTCTGCTGAAAAACACGTTTTGACAATTTCTGCACACTGGGGTTAAGGGCTGACTCAGTGTGCTCTTCTGAGCCAGGCAGTTACACTGTGATTCCAAGGGCTGAGAAAACGCGTTTATTTCGGGCTGAAAAACAAGTTTTGAAAACTGTGCTGTTCCTGCCCTATAACTTACATGGGGGTGACCAAAGTTGCCAAAACGTGTTTATTTCTGCTGAAAAACACGTTTTGACAATTTCTGCACACTGGGGTTAAGGGCTGACTCACTGTGCTCTTCTGAGCCAGGCAGTTACACTGCGATTCTAAGGGCTGAGAAAACGCGTTTATTTCGGGCTGAAAAACACGTTTTGAAAAGTGTGCTGTTCCTGCCCTATAACTTACATGGGGGTGACCAAAGTTGCCAAAACGTGTTTATTTCTGCTGAAAAACACGTTTTGACAATTTCTGCACACTGGGGTTAAGGGCTGACTCACTGTGCTCTTCTGAGCCAGGCAGTTACACTGCGATTCTAAAGGCTGAGAAAACGCGTTTATTTCGGGCTGAAAAACACGTTTTGAAAAGTGTGCTGTTCCTGCCCTATAACTTACATGGGGGTGACCAAAGTTGCCAAAACGTGTTTATTTCTGCTGAAAAACACGTTTTGACAATTTCTGCACACTGGGGTTAAGGGCTGACTCAGTGTGCTCTTCTGAGCCAGGCAGTTACAATGTGATTCCAAGGGCTGAGAAAACGTGTTTATTTCGGGCTGAAAAACACGTTTTGACAACTGTGCTGTTCCTGCCCTATAACTTACATGGGGGTGACCAAAGTTGCCAAAACGTGTTTATTTCTGCTGAAAAACACGTTTTGACAATATGTGCACACTGGGGTTAAGGGCTGACTCACTGTGCTCTTCTGAGCCAGGCAGTTACACTGCGATTCTAAGGGCTGAGAAAACGCGTTTATTTCGGGCTGAAAAACACGTTTTGAAATCTGTGCTGTTCCTGCCCTATAAGTTACATGGGGGTGACCAAAGTTGCCAAAACGTGTTTATTTCTGCTGAAAAACACGTTTTGACAATTTCTGCACACTGGGGTTAAGGGCTGAGTCAGTGTGCTCTTCTGAGCCAGGCAGTTACACTGCGATTCTAAAGGCTGAGAAAACGCGTTTATTTCGGGCTGAAAAACACGTTTTGAAAAGTGTGCTGTTCCTGCCCTATAACTTACATGGGGGTGACCAAAGTTGCCAAAACGTGTTTATTTCTGCTGAAAAACACGTTTTGACAATTTCTGCACACTGGGGTTAAGGGCTGACTCAGTGTGCTCTTCTGAGCCAGGCAGTTACACTGCGATTCCAAGGGCTGAGAAAACGCGTTTATTTCGGGCTGAAAAACACGTTTTGAAAACTGTGCTGTTCCTGCCCTATAACTTACATGGGGGTGACCAAAGTTGCCAAAACGTGTTTATTTCTGCTGAAAAACACGTTTTGACAATATGTGCACACTGGGGTTAAGGGCTGACTCACTGTGCTCTTCTGAGCCAGGCAGTTACACTGCGATTCTAAGGGCTGAGAAAACGCGTTTATTTCGGGCTGAAAAACACGTTTTGAAAAGTGTGCTGTTCCTGCCCTATAACTTACATGGGGGTGACCAAAGTTGCCAAAACGTGTTTATTTCTGCTGAAAAACACGTTTTGACAATTTCTGCACACTGGGGTTAAGGGCTGACTCAACTGTGCTCTTCTGAGCCAGGCAGTTACACTGCGATTCTAAAGGCTGAGAAAACGCGTTTATTTCGGGCTGAAAAACACGTTTTGAAAAGTGTGCTGTTCCTGCCCTATAACTTACATGGGGGTGACCAAAGTTGCCAAAACGTGTTTATTTCTGCTGAAAAACACGTTTTGACAATTTCTGCACACTGGGTTAAAGGGCTGACTCAGTGTGCTCTTCTGAGCCAGGCAGTTACACTGTGATTCCAAGGGCTGAGAAAACGTGTTTATTTCGGGCTGAAAAACACGTTTTGAAAACTGAGCTGTTCCTGCCCTATAACTTACATGGGGGTGACCAAAGTTGCCAAAACGTGTTTATTTCTGCTGAAAAACACGTTTTGACAATTTCTGCACACTGGGGTTAAGGGCTGACTCAGTGTGTTCTTCTGAGCCAGGCAGTTACACTGTGATTCCAAGGGCTGAGAAAACGCGTTTATTTCGGGCTGAAAAACACGTTTTGAAAACTGTGCTGTTCCTGCCCTATAACTTACATGGGGGTGACCAAAGTTGCCAAAACGTGTTTATTTCTGCTGAAAAACACGTTTTGACAATTTCTGCACACTGGGGTTAAGGGCTGACTCACTGTGCTCTTCTGAGCCAGGCAGTTACACTGCGATTCTAAGGGCTGAGAAAACGCGTTTATTTCGGGCTGAAAAACACGTTTTGAAAAGTGTGCTGTTCCTGCCCTATAACTTACATGGGGGTGACCAAAGTTGCCAAAACGTGTTTATTTCTGCTGAAAAACACGTTTTGACAATTTCTGCACACTGGGGTTAAGGGCTGACTCAGTGTGCTCTTCTGAGCCAGGCAGTTACACTGTGATTCCAAGGGCTGAGAAAACGCGTTTATTTCGGGCTGAAAAACACGTTTTGACAACTGTGCTGTTCCTGCCCTATAACTTACATGGGGGTGACCAAAGTTGCCAAAACGTGTTTATTTCTGCTGAAAAACACGTTTTGACAATTTCTGCACACTGGGGTTAAGGGCTGACTCACTGTGCTCTTCTGAGCCAGGCAGTTACACTGGGATTCTAAGGGCTGAGAAAACGCGTTTATTTCGGGCTGAAAAACACGTTTTGAAAAGTGTGCTGTTCCTGCCCTATAACTTACATGGGGGTGACCAAAGTTGCCAAAACGTGTTTATTTCTGCTGAAAAACACGTTTTGACAATTTCTGCACACTGGGGTTAAGGGCTGACTCACTGTGCTCTTCTGAGCCAGGCAGTTACACTGCGATTCTAAGGGCTGAGAAAACGCGTTTATTTCGGGCTGAAAAACACGTTTTGAAAAGTGTGCTGTTCCTGCCCTATAACTTACATGGGGGTGACCAAAGTTGCCAAAACGTGTTTATTTCTGCTGAAAAACACGTTTTGACAATTTCTGCACACTGGGGTTAAGGGCTGACTCACTGTGCTCTTCTGAGCCAGGCAGTTACACTGCGATTCTAAAGGCTGAGAAAACGCGTTTATTTCGGGCTGAAAAACACGTTTTGAAAAGTGTGCTGTTCCTGCCCTATAACTTACATGGGGGTGACCAAAGTTGCCAAAACGTGTTTATTTCTGCTGAAAAACACGTTTTGACAATATGTGCACACTGGGGTTAAGGGCTGACTCACTGTGCTCTTCTGAGCCAGGCAGTTACACTGCGATTCTAAGGGCTGAGAAAACGCGTTTATTTCGGGCTGAAAAACACGTTTTGAAATCTGTGCTGTTCCTGCCCTATAAGTTACATGGGGGTGACCAAAGTTGCCAAAACGTGTTTATTTCTGCTGAAAAACACGTTTTGACAATTTCTGCACACTGGGGTTAAGGGCTGAGTCAGTGTGCTCTTCTGAGCCAGGCAGTTACACTGTGATTCCAAGGGCTGAGAAAACGCGTTTATTTCGGGCTGAAAAACACGTTTTGAAAACTGTGCTGTTCCTGCCCTATAAGTTACATGGTGGTGACCAAAGTTGCCAAAACGTGTTTATTTCTGCTGAAAAACACGTTTTGACAACTTCTGCACACTGGGGTTAAGGGCTGACTCAGTGTGCTCTTCTGAGCCAGGCAGTTACACTGTGATTCCAAGGGCTGAGAAAACGCGTTTATTTCGGGCTGAAAAACACGTTTTGAAAACTGTGCTGTTCCTGCCCTATAACTTACATGGGGGTGACCAAAGTTGCCAAAACGTGTTTATTTCTGCTGAAAAACACGTTTTGACAATTTCTGCACACTGGGGTTAAGGGCTGACTCACTGTGCTCTTCTGAGCCAGGCAGTTACACTGCGATTCTAAGGGCTGAGAAAACGCGATTATTTCGGGCTGAAAAACACGTTTTGAAAAGTGTGCTGTTCCTGCCCTATAACTTACATGGGGGTGACCAAAGTTGCCAAAACGTGTTTATTTCTGCTGAAAAACACGTTTTGACAATTTCTGCACACTGGGGTTAAGGGCTGACTCACTGTGCTCTTCTGAGCCAGGCAGTTACACTGCGATTCTAAAGGCTGAGAAAACGCGTTTATTTCGGGCTGAAAAACACGTTTTGAAAACTGTGCTGTTCCTGCCCTATAACTTACATGGGGGTGACCAAAGTTGCCAAAACGTGTTTATTTCTGCTGAAAAACACGTTTTGACAATTTCTGCACACTGGGGTTAAGGGCTGACTCACTGTGCTCTTCTGAGCCAGGCAGTTACACTGCGATTCTAAGGGCTGAGAAAACGCGTTTATTTCGGGCTGAAAAACACGTTTTGAAAAGTGTGCTGTTCCTGCCCTATAACTTACATGGGGGTGACCAAAGTTGCCAAAACGTGTTTATTTCTGCTGAAAAACACGTTTTGACAATTTCTGCACACTGGGATTAAGGGCTGACTCACTGTGCTCTTCTGAGCCAGGCAGTTACACTGCGATTCTAAAGGCTGAGAAAACGCGTTTATTTCGGGCTGAAAAACACGTTTTGAAAAGTGTGCTGTTCCTGCCCTATAACTTACATGGGGGTGACCAAAGTTGCCAAAACGTGTTTATTTCTGCTGAAAAACACGTTTTGACAATTTCTGCACACTGGGGTTAAGGGCTGACTCAGTGTGCTCTTCTGAGCCAGGCAGTTACACTGTGATTCCAAGGGCTGAGAAAACGCGTTTATTTCGGGCTGAAAAACACGTTTTGAAAACTGTGCTGTTCCTGCCCTATAACTTACATGGGGGTGACCAAAGTTGCCAAAACGTGTTTATTTCTGCTGAAAAACACGTTTTGACAATATGTGCACACTGGGGTTAAGGGCTGACTCACTGTGCTCTTCTGAGCCAGGCAGTTACACTGCGATTCTAAGGGCTGAGAAAACGCGTTTATTTCGGGCTGAAAAACACGTTTTGAAATCTGTGCTGTTCCTGCCCTATAACTTACATGGGGGTGACCAAAGTTGCCAAAACGTGTTTATTTCTGCTGAAAAACACGTTTTGACAATTTCTGCACACTGGGGTTAAGGGCTGACTCAGTGTGCTCTTCTGAGCCAGGCAGTTACAATGTGATTCCAAGGGCTGAGAAAACGTGTTTATTTCGGGCTGAAAAACACGTTTTGAAAACTGAGCTGTTCCTGCCCTATAACTTACATGGGGGTGACCAAAGTTGCCAAAACGTGTTTATTTCTGCTGAAAAACACGTTTTGACAATTTCTGCACACTGGGGTTAAGGGCTGACTCACTGTGCTCTTCTGAGCCAGGCAGTTACACTGCGATTCTAAGGGCTGAGAAAACGCGTTTATTTCGGGCTGAAAAACACGTTTTGAAAAGTGTGCTGTTCCTGCCCTATAACTTACATGGGGGTGACCAAAGTTGCCAAAACGTGTTTATTTCTGCTGAAAAACACGTTTTGACAATTTCTGCACACTGGGGTTAAGGGCTGACTCACTGTGCTCTTCTGAGCCAGGCAGTTACACTGCGATTCTAAAGGCTGAGAAAACGCGTTTATTTCGGGCTGAAAAACACGTTTTGAAAAGTGTGCTGTTCCTGCCCTATAACTTACATGGGGGTGACCAAAGTTGCCAAAACGTGTTTATTTCTGCTGAAAAACACGTTTTGACAATATGTGCACACTGGGGTTAAGGGCTGACTCACTGTGCTCTTCTGAGCCAGGCAGTTACACTGCGATTCTAAGGGCTGAGAAAACGCGTTTATTTCGGGCTGAAAAACACGTTTTGAAATCTGTGCTGTTCCTGCCCTATAAGTTACATGGGGGTGACCAAAGTTGCCAAAACGTGTTTATTTCTGCTGAAAAACACGTTTTGACAATTTCTGCACACTGGGGTTAAGGGCTGAGTCAGTGTGCTCTTCTGAGCCAGGCAGTTACACTGTGATTCCAAGGGCTGAGAAAACGCGTTTATTTCGGGCTGAAAAACACGTTTTGAAAACTGTGCTGTTCCTGCCCTATAAGTTACATGGTGGTGACCAAAGTTGCCAAAACGTGTTTATTTCTGCTGAAAAACACGTTTTGACAACTTCTGCACACTGGGGTTAAGGGCTGACTCAGTGTGCTCTTCTGAGCCAGGCAGTTACACTGTGATTCCAAGGGCTGAGAAAACGCGTTTATTTCGGGCTGAAAAACACGTTTTGAAAACTGTGCTGTTCCTGCCCTATAACTTACATGGGGGTGACCAAAGTTGCCAAAACGTGTTTATTTCTGCTGAAAAACACGTTTTGACAATTTCTGCACACTGGGGTTAAGGGCTGACTCACTGTGCTCTTCTGAGCCAGGCAGTTACACTGCGATTCTAAGGGCTGAGAAAACGCGATTATTTCGGGCTGAAAAACACGTTTTGAAAACTGTGCTGTTCCTGCCCTATAACTTACATGGGGGTGACCAAAGTTGCCAAAACGTGTTTATTTCTGCTGAAAAACACGTTTTGACAATTTCTGCACACTGGGGTTAAGGGCTGACTCACTGTGCTCTTCTGAGCCAGGCAGTTACACTGCGATTCTAAGGGCTGAGAAAACGCGTTTATTTCGGGCTGAAAAACACGTTTTGAAAAGTGTGCTGTTCCTGCCCTATAACTTACATGGGGGTGACCAAAGTTGCCAAAACGTGTTTATTTCTGCTGAAAAACACGTTTTGACAATTTCTGCACACTGGGGTTAAGGGCTGACTCACTGTGCTCTTCTGAGCCAGGCAGTTACACTGCGATTCTAAAGGCTGAGAAAACGCGTTTATTTCGGGCTGAAAAACACGTTTTGAAAAGTGTGCTGTTCCTGCCCTATAACTTACATGGGGGTGACCAAAGTTGCCAAAACGTGTTTATTTCTGCTGAAAAACACGTTTTGACAATTTCTGCACACTGGGGTTAAGGGCTGACTCAGTGTGCTCTTCTGAGCCAGGCAGTTACACTGTGATTCCAAGGGCTGAGAAAACGCGTTTATTTCGGGCTGAAAAACACGTTTTGAAAACTGTGCTGTTCCTGCCCTATAACTTACATGGGGGTGACCAAAGTTGCCAAAACGTGTTTATTTCTGCTGAAAAACACGTTTTGACAATTTCTGCACACTGGGGTTAAGGGCTGACTCACTGTGCTCTTCTGAGCCAGGCAGTTACACTGCGATTCTAAGGGCTGAGAAAACGCGTTTATTTCGGGCTGAAAAACACGTTTTGAAAAGTGTGCTGTTCCTGCCCTATAACTTACATGGGGGTGACCAAAGTTGCCAAAACGTGTTTATTTCTGCTGAAAAACACGTTTTGACAATTTCTGCACACTGGGATTAAGGGCTGACTCACTGTGCTCTTCTGAGCCAGGCAGTTACACTGCGATTCTAAAGGCTGAGAAAACGCGTTTATTTCGGGCTGAAAAACACGTTTTGAAAAGTGTGCTGTTCCTGCCCTATAACTTACATGGGGGTGACCAAAGTTGCCAAAACGTGTTTATTTCTGCTGAAAAACACGTTTTGACAATTTCTGCACACTGGGGTTAAGGGCTGACTCAGTGTGCTCTTCTGAGCCAGGCAATTACAATGTGATTCCAAGGGCTGAGAAAACGTGTTTATTTCGGGCTGAAAAACACGTTTTGAAAACTGAGCTGTTCCTGCCCTATAACTTACATGGGGGTGACCAAAGTTGCCAAAACGTGTTTATTTCTGCTGAAAAACACGTTTTGACAATTTCTGCACACTGGGGTTAAGGGCTGACTCAGTGTGCTCTTCTGAGCCAGGCAGTTACACTGTGATTCCAAGGGCTGAGAAAACGCGTTTATTTCGGGCTGAAAAACACGTTTTGAAAACTGTGCTGTTCCTGCCCTATAAGTTACATGGTGGTGACCAAAGTTGCCAAAACGTGTTTATTTCTGCTGAAAAACACGTTTTGACAATTTCTGCACACTGGGGTTAAGGGCTGACTCACTGTGCTCTTCTGAGCCAGGCAGTTACACTGCGATTCTAAGGGCTGAGAAAACGCGTTTATTTCGGGCTGAAAAACACGTTTTGAAAAGTGTGCTGTTCCTGCCCTATAACTTACATGGGGGTGACCAAAGTTGCCAAAACGTGTTTATTTCTGCTGAAAAACACGTTTTGACAATTTCTGCACACTGGGGTTAAGGGCTGACTCACTGTGCTCTTCTGAGCCAGGCAGTTACACTGCGATTCTAAAGGCTGAGAAAACGCGTTTATTTCGGGCTGAAAAACACGTTTTGAAAAGTGTGCTGTTCCTGCCCTATAACTTACATGGGGGTGACCAAAGTTGCCAAAACGTGTTTATTTCTGCTGAAAAACACGTTTTGACAATTTCTGCACACTGGGGTTAAGGGCTGACTCAGTGTGCTCTTCTGAGCCAGGCAGTTACACTGTGATTCCAAGGGCTGAGAAAACGCGTTTATTTCGGGCTGAAAAACACGTTTTGAAAACTGTGCTGTTCCTGCCCTATAACTTACATGGGGGTGACCAAAGTTGCCAAAACGTGTTTATTTCTGCTGAAAAACACGTTTTGACAATATGTGCACACTGGGGTTAAGGGCTGACTCACTGTGCTCTTCTGAGCCAGGCAGTTACACTGCGATTCTAAGGGCTGAGAAAACGCGTTTATTTCGGGCTGAAAAACACGTTTTGAAAAGTGTGCTGTTCCTGCCCTATAACTTACATGGGGGTGACCAAAGTTGCCAAAACGTGTTTATTTCTGCTGAAAAACACGTTTTGACAATTTCTGCACACTGGGATTAAGGGCTGACTCACTGTGCTCTTCTGAGCCAGGCAGTTACACTGCGATTCTAAAGGCTGAGAAAACGCGTTTATTTCGGGCTGAAAAACACGTTTTGAAAAGTGTGCTGTTCCTGCCCTATAACTTACATGGGGGTGACCAAAGTTGCCAAAACGTGTTTATTTCTGCTGAAAAACACGTTTTGACAATTTCTGCACACTGGGGTTAAGGGCTGACTCAGTGTGCTCTTCTGAGCCAGGCAGTTACACTGTGATTCCAAGGGCTGAGAAAACGCGTTTATTTCGGGCTGAAAAACACGTTTTGAAAACTGTGCTGTTCCTGCCCTATAACTTACATGGGGGTGACCAAAGTTGCCAAAACGTGTTTATTTCTGCTGAAAAACACGTTTTGACAATATGTGCACACTGGGGTTAAGGGCTGACTCACTGTGCTCTTCTGAGCCAGGCAGTTACACTGCGATTCTAAGGGCTGAGAAAACGCGTTTATTTCGGGCTGAAAAACACGTTTTGAAATCTGTGCTGTTCCTGCCCTATAACTTACATGGGGGTGACCAAAGTTGCCAAAACGTGTTTATTTCTGCTGAAAAACACGTTTTGACAATTTCTGCACACTGGGGTTAAGGGCTGACTCAGTGTGCTCTTCTGAGCCAGGCAGTTACAATGTGATTCCAAGGGCTGAGAAAACGTGTTTATTTCGGGCTGAAAAACACGTTTTGAAAACTGAGCTGTTCCTGCCCTATAACTTACATGGGGGTGACCAAAGTTGCCAAAACGTGTTTATTTCTGCTGAAAAACACGTTTTGACAATTTCTGCACACTGGGGTTAAGGGCTGACTCAGTGTGCTCTTCTGAGCCAGGCAGTTACACTGTGATTCCAAGGGCTGAGAAAACGCGTTTATTTCGGGCTGAAAAACACGTTTTGAAAACTGTGCTGTTCCTGCCCTATAAGTTACATGGTGGTGACCAAAGTTGCCAAAACGTGTTTATTTCTGCTGAAAAACACGTTTTGACAATTTCTGCACACTGGGGTTAAGGGCTGACTCAGTGTGCTCTTCTGAGCCAGGCAGTTACACTGTGATTCCAAGGGCTGAGAAAACGCGTTTATTTCGGGCTGAAAAACACGTTTTGAAAACTGTGCTGTTCCTGCCCTATAACTTACATGGGGGTGACCAAAGTTGCCAAAACGTGTTTATTTCTGCTGAAAAACACGTTTTGACAATTTCTGCACACTGGGGTTAAGGGCTGACTCACTGTGCTCTTCTGAGCCAGGCAGTTACACTGCGATTCTAAGGGCTGAGAAAACGCGTTTATTTCGGGCTGAAAAACACGTTTTGAAAAGTGTGCTGTTCCTGCCCTATAACTTACATGGGGGTGACCAAAGTTGCCAAAACGTGTTTATTTCTGCTGAAAAACACGTTTTGACAATTTCTGCACACTGGGGTTAAGGGCTGACTCACTGTGCTCTTCTGAGCCAGGCAGTTACACTGCGATTCTAAAGGCTGAGAAAACGCGTTTATTTCGGGCTGAAAAACACGTTTTGAAAAGTGTGCTGTTCCTGCCCTATAACTTACATGGGGGTGACCAAAGTTGCCAAAACGTGTTTATTTCTGCTGAAAAACACGTTTTGACAATTTCTGCACACTGGGGTTAAGGGCTGACTCAGTGTGCTCTTCTGAGCCAGGCAGTTACACTGTGATTCCAAGGGCTGAGAAAACGCGTTTATTTCGGGCTGAAAAACACGTTTTGAAAACTGTGCTGTTCCTGCCCTATAACTTACATGGGGGTGACCAAAGTTGCCAAAACGTGTTTATTTCTGCTGAAAAACACGTTTTGACAATATGTGCACACTGGGGTTAAGGGCTGAGTCAGTGTGCTCTTCTGAGCCAGGCAGTTACACTGCGATTCTAAGGGCTGAGAAAACGCGTTTATTTCGGGCTGAAAAACACGTTTTGAAAAGTGTGCTGTTCCTGCCCTATAACTTACATGGGGGTGACCAAAGTTGCCAAAACGTGTTTATTTCTGCTGAAAAACACGTTTTGACAATTTCTGCACACTGGGGTTAAGGGCTGACTCAACTGTGCTCTTCTGAGCCAGGCAGTTACACTGCGATTCTAAAGGCTGAGAAAACGCGTTTATTTCGGGCTGAAAAACACGTTTTGAAAAGTGTGCTGTTCCTGCCCTATAACTTACATGGGGGTGACCAAAGTTGCCAAAACGTGTTTATTTCTGCTGAAAAACACGTTTTGACAATTTCTGCACACTGGGTTAAATGGCTGACTCAGTGTGCTCTTCTGAGCCAGGCAGTTACACTGTGATTCCAAGGGCTGAGAAAACGTGTTTATTTCGGGCTGAAAAACACGTTTTGAAAACTGAGCTGTTCCTGCCCTATAACTTACATGGGGGTGACCAAAGTTGCCAAAACGTGTTTATTTCTGCTGAAAAACACGTTTTGACAATTTCTGCACACTGGGGTTAAGGGCTGACTCAGTGTGTTCTTCTGAGCCAGGCAGTTACACTGTGATTCCAAGGGCTGAGAAAACGCGTTTATTTCGGGCTGAAAAACACGTTTTGAAAACTGTGCTGTTCCTGCCCTATAACTTACATGGGGGTGACCAAAGTTGCCAAAACGTGTTTATTTCTGCTGAAAAACACGTTTTGACAATTTCTGCACACTGGGGTTAAGGGCTGACTCACTGTGCTCTTCTGAGCCAGGCAGTTACACTGCGATTCTAAGGGCTGAGAAAACGCGTTTATTTCGGGCTGAAAAACACGTTTTGAAAAGTGTGCTGTTCCTGCCCTATAACTTACATGGGGGTGACCAAAGTTGCCAAAACGTGTTTATTTCTGCAGAAAAACACGTTTTGACAATTTCTGCACACTGGGGTTAAGGGCTGACTCAGTGTGCTCTTCTGAGCCAGGCAGTTACACTGTGATTCCAAGGGCTGAGAAAACGCGTTTATTTCGGGCTGAAAAACACGTTTTGACAACTGTGCTGTTCCTGCCCTATAACTTACATGGGGGTGACCAAAGTTGCCAAAACGTGTTTATTTCTGCTGAAAAACACGTTTTGACAATTTCTGCACACTGGGGTTAAGGGCTGACTCACTGTGCTCTTCTGAGCCAGGCAGTTACACTGGGATTCTAAGGGCTGAGAAAACGCGTTTATTTCGGGCTGAAAAACACGTTTTGAAAAGTGTGCTGTTCCTGCCCTATAACTTACATGGGGGTGACCAAAGTTGCCAAAACGTGTTTATTTCTGCTGAAAAACACGTTTTGACAATTTCTGCACACTGGGGTTAAGGGCTGACTCAGTGTGCTCTTCTGAGCCAGGCAGTTACAATGTGATTCCAAGGGCTGAGAAAACGTGTTTATTTCGGGCTGAAAAACACGATTTGAAAACTGAGCTGTTCCTGCCCTATAACTTACATGGGGGTGACCAAAGTTGCCAAAACGTGTTTATTTCTGCTGAAAAACACGTTTTGACAATTTCTGCACACTGGGGTTAAGGGCTGACTCAGTGTGCTCTTCTGAGCCAGGCAGTTACACTGTGATTCCAAGGGCTGAGAAAACGCGTTTATTTCGGGCTGAAAAACACGTTTTGAAAACTGTGCTGTACCTGCCCTATAAGTTACATGGTGGTGACCAAAGTTGCCAAAACGTGTTTATTTCTGCTGAAAAACACGTTTTGACAATTTCTGCACACTGGGGTTAAGGGCTGACTCAGTGTGCTCTTCTGAGCCAGGCAGTTACACTGTGATTCCAAGGGCTGAGAAAACGCGTTTATTTCGGGCTGAAAAACACGTTTTGAAAACTGTGCTGTTCCTGCCCTATAACTTACATGGGGGTGACCAAAGTTGCCAAAACGTGTTTATTTCTGCTGAAAAACACGTTTTGACAATTTCTGCACACTGGGGTTAAGGGCTGACTCACTGTGCTCTTCTGAGCCAGGCAGTTACACTGCGATTCTAAGGGCTGAGAAAACGCGTTTATTTCGGGCTGAAAAACACGTTTTGAAAAGTGTGCTGTTCCTGCCCTATAACTTACATGGGGGTGACCAAAGTTGCCAAAACGTGTTTATTTCTGCTGAAAAACACGTTTTGACAATTTCTGCACACTGGGGTTAAGGGCTGACTCACTGTGCTCTTCTGAGCCAGGCAGTTACACTGCGATTCTAAAGGCTGAGAAAACGCGTTTATTTCGGGCTGAAAAACACGTTTTGAAAAGTGTGCTCTTCCTGCCCTATAACTTACATGGGGGTGACCAAAGTTGCCAAAACGTGTTTATTTCTGCTGAAAAACACGTTTTGACAATTTCTGCACACTGGGGTTAAGGGCTGACTCAGTGTGCTCTTCTGAGCCAGGCAGTTACACTGTGATTCCAAGGGCTGAGAAAACGCGTTTATTTCGGGCTGAAAAACACGTTTTGAAAACTGTGCTGTTCCTGCCCTATAACTTACATGGGGGTGACCAAAGTTGCCAAAACGTGTTTATTTCTGCTGAAAAACACGTTTTGACAATATGTGCACACTGGGGTTAAGGGCTGACTCACTGTGCTCTTCTGAGCCAGGCAGTTACACTGCGATTCTAAGGGCTGAGAAAACGCGTTTATTTCGGGCTGAAAAACACGTTTTGAAATCTGTGCTGTTCCTGCCCTATAAGTTACATGGGGGTGACCAAAGTTGCCAAAACGTGTTTATTTCTGCTGAAAAACACGTTTTGACAATTTCTGCACACTGGGGTTAAGGGCTGAGTCAGTGTGCTCTTCTGAGCCAGGCAGTTACACTGTGATTCCAAGGGCTGAGAAAAAGCGTTTATTTCGGGCTGAAAAACACGTTTTGAAAACTGTGCTGTTCCTGCCCTATAAGTTACATGGTGGTGACCAAAGTTGCCAAAACGTGTTTATTTCTGCTGAAAAACACGTTTTGACAACTTCTGCACACTGGGGTTAAGGGCTGACTCAGTGTGCTCTTCTGAGCCAGGCAGTTACACTGTGATTCCAAGGGCTGAGAAAACGCGTTTATTTCGGGCTGAAAAACACGTTTTGAAAACTGTGCTGTTCCTGCCCTATAACTTACATGGGGGTGACCAAAGTTGCCAAAACGTGTTTATTTCTGCTGAAAAACACGTTTTGACAATTTCTGCACACTGGGGTTAAGGGCTGACTCACTGTGCTCTTCTGAGCCAGGCAGTTACACTGCGATTCTAAGGGCTGAGAAAACGCGATTATTTCGGGCTGAAAAACACGTTTTGAAAAGTGTGCTGTTCCTGCCCTATAACTTACATGGGGGTGACCAAAGTTGCCAAAACGTGTTTATTTCTGCTGAAAAACACGTTTTGACAATTTCTGCACACTGGGGTTAAGGGCTGACTCACTGTGCTCTTCTGAGCCAGGCAGTTACACTGCGATTCTAAAGGCTGAGAAAACGCGTTTATTTCGGGCTGAAAAACACGTTTTGAAAACTGTGCTGTTCCTGCCCTATAACTTACATGGGGGTGACCAAAGTTGCCAAAACGTGTTTATTTCTGCTGAAAAACACGTTTTGACAATTTCTGCACACTGGGGTTAAGGGCTGACTCAGTGTGCTCTTCTGAGCCAGGCAGTTACACTGTGATTCCAAGGGCTGAGAAAACGCGTTTATTTCGGGCTGAAAAACACGTTTTGAAAACTGTGCTGTTCCTGCCCTATAACTTACATGGGGGTGACCAAAGTTGCCAAAACGTGTTCATTTCTGCTGAAAAACACGTTTTGACAATTTCTGCACAATGGGGTTAAGGGCTGACTCACTGTGCTCTTCTGAGCCAGGCAGTTACACTGTGATTCCAAGGGCTGAGAAAACGCGTTTATTTCGGGCTGAAAAACACGTTTTGAAAACTGTGCTGTTCCTGCCCTATAACTTACATGGTGGTGACCAAAGTTGCCAGAACGTGTTTATTTTTGCTGAAAAACACGTTTTGACAATTTCTGCACACTGGGGTTAAGGGCTGACTCAGTGTGCTCTTCTGAGCCAGGCAGTTACATTGTGATTCCAAGGGCTGAGAAAACGCGTTTATTTCGGGCTGAAAAACACGTTTTGAAAACTGTGCTGTTCCTGCCCTATAACTTACATGGGGGTGACCAAAGTTGCCAAAACGTGTTTATTTCTGCTGAAAAACACGTTTTGACAATTTCTGCACACTGGGGTTAAGGGCTGACTCAGTGTGCTCTTCTGAGCCAGGCAGTTACACTGTGATTCCAAGGGCTGAGAAAACGCGTTTATTTCGGGCTGAAAAACACGTTTTGAAAACTGTGCTGTTCCTGCCCTATAAGTTACATGGTGGTGACCAAAGTTGCCAAAACGTGTTTATTTCTGCTGAAAAACACGTTTTGACAATTTCTGCACACTGGGGTTAAGGGCTGACTCAGTGTGCTCTTCTGAGCCAGGCAGTTACACTGTGATTCCAAGGGCTGAGAAAACGCGTTTATTTCGGGCTGAAAAACACGTTTTGAAAAGTGTGCTGTTCCTGCCCTATAACTTACATGGGAGTGACCAAAGTTGCCAAAACGTGTTTATTTCTGCTGAAAAACACGTTTTGACAATTTCTGCACACTGGGGTTAAGGGCTGACTCACTGTGCTCTTCTGAGCCAGGCAGTTACACTGCGATTCTAAAGGCTGAGAAAACGCGTTTATTTCGGGCTGAAAAACACGTTTTGAAAACTGTGCTGTTCCTGCCCTATAACTTACATGGGGGTGACCAAAGTTGCCAAAACGTGTTTATTTCTGCTGAAAAACACGTTTTGACAATTTCTGCACACTGGGGTTAAGGGCTGACTCAGTGTGCTCTTCTGAGCCAGGCAGTTACACTGTGATTCCAAGGGCTGAGAAAACGCGTTTATTTCGGGCTGAAAAACACGTTTTGAAAACTGTGCTATTCCTGCCCTATAACTTACATGGGGGTGACCAAAGTTGCCAAAACGTGTTTATTTCTGCTGAAAAACACGTTTTGACAACTTCTGCACACTGGGGTTAAGGGCTGACTCACTGTGCTCTTCTGAGCCAGGCAGTTACACTGCGATTCTAAGGGCTGAGAAAACGCGATTATTTCGGGCTGAAAAACACGTTTTGAAAAGTGTGCTGTTCCTGCCCTATAACTTACATGGGGGTGACCAAAGTTGCCAAAACGTGTTTATTTCTGCTGAAAAACACGTTTTGACAATTTCTGCACACTGGGGTTAAGGGCTGACTCACTGTGCTCTTCTGACCCAGGCAGTTACACTGCGATTCTAAAGGCTGAGAAAACGCGTTTATTTCGGGCTGAAAAACACGTTTTGAAAAGTGTGCTGTTCCTGCCCTATAACTTACATGGGGGTGACCAAAGTTGCCAAAACGTGTTTATTTCTGCTGAAAAACACGTTTTGACAATTTCTGCACACTGGGGTTAAGGGCTGACTCAGTGTGCTCTTCTGAGCCAGGCAGTTACACTGTGATTCCAAGGGCTGAGAAAACGCGTTTATTTCGGGCTGAAAAACACGTTTTGAAAACTGTGCTGTTCCTGCCCTATAACTTACATGGGGGTGACCAAAGTTGCCAAAACGTGTTTATTTCTGCTGAAAAACACGTTTTGACAATTTCTGCACACTGGGGTTAAGGGCTGACTCAGTGTGCTCTTCTGAGCCAGGCAGTTACACTGTGATTCCAAGGGCTGAGAAAACGCGTTTATTTCGGGCTGAAAAACACGTTTTGAAAACTGTGCTGTTCCTGCCCTATAACTTACATGGGGGTGACCAAAGTTGCCAAAACGTGTTTATTTCTGCTGAAAAACACGTTTTGACAATTTCTGCACACTGGGGTTAAGGGCTGACTCACTGTGCTCTTCTGAGCCAGGCAGTTACACTGCGATTCTAAGGGCTGAGAAAACGCGTTTATTTCGGGCTGAAAAACACGTTTTGAAAAGTGTGCTGTTCCTGCCCTATAACTTACATGGGGGTGACCAAAGTTGCCAAAACGTGTTTATTTCTGCTGAAAAACACGTTTTGACAATTTCTGCACACTGGGGTTAAGGGCTGACTCACTGTGCTCTTCTGAGCCAGGCAGTTACACTGCGATTCTAAAGGCTGAGAAAACGCGTTTATTTCGGGCTGAAAAACACGTTTTGAAAAGTGTGCTGTTCCTGCCCTATAACTTACATGGGGGTGACCAAAGTTGCCAAAACGTGTTTATTTCTGCTGAAAAACACGTTTTGACAATTTCTGCACACTGGGGTTAAGGGCTGACTCAGTGTGCTCTTCTGAGCCAGGCAGTTACACTGTGATTCCAAGGGCTGAGAAAACGCGTTTATTTCGGGCTGAAAAACAAGTTTTGAAAACTGTGCTGTTCCTGCCCTATAACTTACATGGGGGTGACCAAAGTTGCCAAAACGTGTTTATTTCTGCTGAAAAACACGTTTTGACAATATGTGCACACTGGGGTTAAGGGCTGACTCAGTGTGCTCTTCTGAGCCAGGCAGTTACACTGCGATTCTAAGGGCTGAGAAAACGCGTTTATTTCGGGCTGAAAAACACGTTTTGAAAAGTGTGCTGTTCCTGCCCTATAACTTACATGGGGGTGACCAAAGTTGCCAAAACGTGTTTATTTCTGCTGAAAAACACGTTTTGACAATTTCTGCACACTGGGTTAAATGGCTGACTCAGTGTGCTCTTCTGAGCCAGGCAGTTACACTGTGATTCCAAGGGCTGAGAAAACGTGTTTATTTCGGGCTGAAAAACACGTTTTGAAAACTGAGCTGTTCCTGCCCTATAACTTACATGGGGGTGACCAAAGTTGCCAAAACGTGTTTATTTCTGCTGAAAAACACGTTTTGACAATTTCTGCACACTGGGGTTAAGGGCTGACTCAGTGTGCTCTTCTGAGCCAGGCAGTTACACTGTGATTCCAAGGGCTGAGAAAACGCGTTTATTTCGGGCTGAAAAACACGTTTTGAAAACTGTGCTGTTCCTGCCCTATAACTTACATGGGGGTGACCAAAGTTGCCAAAACGTGTTTATTTCTGCTGAAAAACACGTTTTGACAATTTCTGCACACTGGGGTTAAGGGCTGACTCACTGTGCTCTTCTGAGCCAGGCAGTTACACTGCGATTCTAAGGGCTGAGAAAACGCGTTTATTTCGGGCTGAAAAACACGTTTTGAAAAGTGTGCTGTTCCTGCCCTATAACTTACATGGGGGTGACCAAAGTTGCCAAAACGTGTTTATTTCTGCTGAAAAACACGTTTTGACAATTTCTGCACACTGGGGTTAAGGGCTGACTCACTGTGCTCTTCTGAGCCAGGCAGTTACACTGCGATTCTAAAGGCTGAGAAAACGCGTTTATTTCGGGCTGAAAAACACGTTTTGAAAAGTGTGCTCTTCCTGCCCTATAACTTACATGGGGGTGACCAAAGTTGCCAAAACGTGTTTATTTCTGCTGAAAAACACGTTTTGACAATTTCTGCACACTGGGGTTAAGGGCTGACTCAGTGTGCTCTTCTGAGCCAGGCAGTTACACTGTGATTCCAAGGGCTGAGAAAACGAGTTTATTTCGGGCTGAAAAACACGTTTTGAAAACTGTGCTGTTCCTGCCCTATAACTTACATGGGGGTGACCAAAGTTGCCAAAACGTGTTTATTTCTGCTGAAAAACACGTTTTGACAATATGTGCACACTGGGGTTAAGGGCTGACTCACTGTGCTCTTCTGAGCCAGGCAGTTACACTGCGATTCTAAGGGCTGAGAAAACGCGTTTATTTCGGGCTGAAAAACACGTTTTGAAATCTGTGCTGTTCCTGCCCTATAAGTTACATGGGGGTGACCAAAGTTGCCAAAACGTGTTTATTTCTGCTGAAAAACACGTTTTGACAATTTCTGCACACTGGGGTTAAGGGCTGACTCAGTGTGCTCTTCTGAGCCAGGCAGTTACACTGTGATTCCAAGGGCTGAGAAAACGCGTTTATTTCGGGCTGAAAAACACGTTTTGAAAACTGTGCTGTTCCTGCCCTATAACTTACATGGGGGTGACCAAAGTTGCCAAAACGTGTTTATTTCTGCTGAAAAACACGTTTTGACAATTTCTGCACACTGGGGTTAAGGGCTGACTCAGTGTGCTCTTCTGAGCCAGGCAGTTACACTGTGATTCCAAGGGCTGAGAAAACGCGTTTATTTCGGGCTGAAAAACACGTTTTGAAAACTGTGCTGTTCCTGCCCTATAACTTACATGGGGGTGACCAAAGTTGCCAAAACGTGTTTATTTCTGCTGAAAAACACGTTTTGACAATTTCTGCACACTGGGGTTAAGGGCTGACTCACTGTGCTCTTCTGAGCCAGGCAGTTACACTGCGATTCTAAGGGCTGAGAAAACGCGTTTATTTCGGGCTGAAAAACACGTTTTGAAAAGTGTGCTGTTCCTGCCCTATAACTTACATGGGGGTGACCAAAGTTGCCAAAACGTGTTTATTTCTGCTGAAAAACACGTTTTGACAATTTCTGCACACTGGGGTTAAGGGCTGACTCACTGTGCTCTTCTGAGCCAGGCAGTTACACTGCGATTCTAAAGGCTGAGAAAACGCGTTTATTTCGGGCTGAAAAACACGTTTTGAAAAGTGTGCTGTTCCTGCCCTATAACTTACATGGGGGTGACCAAAGTTGCCAAAACGTGTTTATTTCTGCTGAAAAACACGTTTTGACAATTTCTGCACACTGGGGTTAAGGGCTGACTCAGTGTGCTCTTCTGAGCCAGGCAGTTACACTGTGATTCCAAGGGCTGAGAAAACGCGTTTATTTCGGGCTGAAAAACACGTTTTGAAAACTGTGCTGTTCCTGCCCTATAACTTACATGGGGGTGACCAAAGTTGCCAAAACGTGTTTATTTCTGCTGAAAAACACGTTTTGACAATATGTGCACACTGGGGTTAAGGGCTGACTCAGTGTGCTCTTCTGAGCCAGGCAGTTACACTGCGATTCTAAGGGCTGAGAAAACGCGTTTATTTCGGGCTGAAAAACACGTTTTGAAAAGTGTGCTGTTCCTGCCCTATAACTTACATGGGGGTGACCAAAGTTGCCAAAACGTGTTTATTTCTGCTGAAAAACACGTTTTGACAATTTCTGCACACTGGGTTAAATGGCTGACTCAGTGTGCTCTTCTGAGCCAGGCAGTTACACTGTGATTCCAAGGGCTGAGAAAACGTGTTTATTTCGGGCTGAAAAACACGTTTTGAAAACTGAGCTGTTCCTGCCCTATAACTTACATGGGGGTGACCAAAGTTGCCAAAACGTGTTTATTTCTGCTGAAAAACACGTTTTGACAATTTCTGCACACTGGGGTTAAGGGCTGACTCAGTGTGCTCTTCTGAGCCAGGCAGTTACACTGTGATTCCAAGGGCTGAGAAAACGCGTTTATTTCGGGCTGAAAAACACGTTTTGAAAACTGTGCTGTTCCTGCCCTATAACTTACATGGGGGTGACCAAAGTTGCCAAAACGTGTTTATTTCTGCTGAAAAACACGTTTTGACAATTTCTGCACACTGGGGTTAAGGGCTGACTCACTGTGCTCTTCTGAGCCAGGCAGTTACACTGCGATTCTAAGGGCTGAGAAAACGCGTTTATTTCGGGCTGAAAAACACGTTTTGAAAAGTGTGCTGTTCCTGCCCTATAACTTACATGGGGGTGACCAAAGTTGCCAAAACGTGTTTATTTCTGCTGAAAAACACGTTTTGACAATTTCTGCACACTGGGGTTAAGGGCTGACTCACTGTGCTCTTCTGAGCCAGGCAGTTACACTGCGATTCTAAAGGCTGAGAAAACGCGTTTATTTCGGGCTGAAAAACACGTTTTGAAAAGTGTGCTCTTCCTGCCCTATAACTTACATGGGGGTGACCAAAGTTGCCAAAACGTGTTTATTTCTGCTGAAAAACACGTTTTGACAATTTCTGCACACTGGGGTTAAGGGCTGACTCAGTGTGCTCTTCTGAGCCAGGCAGTTACACTGTGATTCCAAGGGCTGAGAAAACGAGTTTATTTCGGGCTGAAAAACACGTTTTGAAAACTGTGCTGTTCCTGCCCTATAACTTACATGGGGGTGACCAAAGTTGCCAAAACGTGTTTATTTCTGCTGAAAAACACGTTTTGACAATATGTGCACACTGGGGTTAAGGGCTGACTCACTGTGCTCTTCTGAGCCAGGCAGTTACACTGCGATTCTAAGGGCTGAGAAAACGCGTTTATTTCGGGCTGAAAAACACGTTTTGAAATCTGTGCTGTTCCTGCCCTATAAGTTACATGGGGGTGACCAAAGTTGCCAAAACGTGTTTATTTCTGCTGAAAAACACGTTTTGACAATTTCTGCACACTGGGGTTAAGGGCTGAGTCAGTGTGCTCTTCTGAGCCAGGCAGTTACACTGTGATTCCAAGGGCTGAGAAAAAGCGTTTATTTCGGGCTGAAAAACACGTTTTGAAAACTGTGCTGTTCCTGCCCTATAAGTTACATGGTGGTGACCAAAGTTGCCAAAACGTGTTTATTTCTGCTGAAAAACACGTTTTGACAACTTCTGCACACTGGGGTTAAGGGCTGACTCAGTGTGCTCTTCTGAGCCAGGCAGTTACACTGTGATTCCAAGGGCTGAGAAAACGCGTTTATTTCGGGCTGAAAAACACGTTTTGAAAACTGTGCTGTTCCTGCCCTATAACTTACATGGGGGTGACCAAAGTTGCCAAAACGTGTTTATTTCTGCTGAAAAACACGTTTTGACAATTTCTGCACACTGGGGTTAAGGGCTGACTCACTGTGCTCTTCTGAGCCAGGCAGTTACACTGCGATTCTAAGGGCTGAGAAAACGCGATTATTTCGGGCTGAAAAACACGTTTTGAAAAGTGTGCTGTTCCTGCCCTATAACTTACATGGGGGTGACCAAAGTTGCCAAAACGTGTTTATTTCTGCTGAAAAACACGTTTTGACAATTTCTGCACACTGGGGTTAAGGGCTGACTCAGTGTGCTCTTCTGAGCCAGGCAGTTACACTGTGATTCCAAGGGCTGAGAAAACGCGTTTATTTCGGGCTGAAAAACACGTTTTGAAAACTGTGCTGTTCCTGCCCTATAACTTACATGGGGGTGACCAAAGTTGCCAAAACGTGTTCATTTCTGCTGAAAAACACGTTTTGACAATTTCTGCACACTGGGGTTAAGGGCTGACTCACTGTGCTCTTCTGAGCCAGGCAGTTACACTGTGATTCCAAGGGCTGAGAAAACGCGTTTATTTCGGGCTGAAAAACACGTTTTGAAAACTGTGCTGTTCCTGCCCTATAACTTACATGGTGGTGACCAAAGTTGCCAGAACGTGTTTATTTTTGCTGAAAAACACGTTTTGACAATTTCTGCACACTGGGGTTAAGGGCTGACTCAGTGTGCTCTTCTGAGCCAGGCAGTTACATTGTGATTCCAAGGGCTGAGAAAACGCGTTTATTTCGGGCTGAAAAACACGTTTTGAAAACTGTGCTGTTCCTGCCCTATAACTTACATGGGGGTGACCAAAGTTGCCAAAACGTGTTTATTTCTGCTGAAAAACACGTTTTGACAATTTCTGCACACTGGGGTTAAGGGCTGACTCAGTGTGCTCTTCTGAGCCAGGCAGTTACACTGTGATTCCAAGGGCTGAGAAAACGCGTTTATTTCGGGCTGAAAAACACGTTTTGAAAACTGTGCTGTTCCTGCCCTATAAGTTACATGGTGGTGACCAAAGTTGCCAAAACGTGTTTATTTCTGCTGAAAAACACGTTTTGACAATTTCTGCACACTGGGGTTAAGGGCTGACTCAGTGTGCTCTTCTGAGCCAGGCAGTTACACTGTGATTCCAAGGGCTGAGAAAACGCGTTTATTTCGGGCTGAAAAACACGTTTTGAAAAGTGTGCTGTTCCTGCCCTATAACTTACATGGGAGTGACCAAAGTTGCCAAAACGTGTTTATTTCTGCTGAAAAACACGTTTTGACAATTTCTGCACACTGGGGTTAAGGGCTGACTCACTGTGCTCTTCTGAGCCAGGCAGTTACACTGCGATTCTAAAGGCTGAGAAAACGCGTTTATTTCGGGCTGAAAAACACGTTTTGAAAACTGTGCTGTTCCTGCCCTATAACTTACATGGGGGTGACCAAAGTTGCCAAAACGTGTTTATTTCTGCTGAAAAACACGTTTTGACAATTTCTGCACACTGGGGTTAAGGGCTGACTCAGTGTGCTCTTCTGAGCCAGGCAGTTACACTGTGATTCCAAGGGCTGAGAAAACGCGTTTATTTCGGGCTGAAAAACACGTTTTGAAAACTGTGCTGTTCCTGCCCTATAACTTACATGGGGGTGACCAAAGTTGCCAAAACGTGTTTATTTCTGCTGAAAAACACGTTTTGACAATATGTGCACACTGGGGTTAAGGGCTGACTCACTGTGCTCTTCTGAGCCAGGCAGTTACACTGCGATTCTAAGGGCTGAGAAAACGCGTTTATTTCGGGCTGAAAAACACGTTTTGAAATCTGTGCTGTTCCTGCCCTATAAGTTACATGGGGGTGACCAAAGTTGCCAAAACGTGTTTATTTCTGCTGAAAAACACGTTTTGACAATTTCTGCACACTGGGGTTAAGGGCTGAGTCAGTGTGCTCTTCTGAGCCAGGCAGTTACACTGTGATTCCAAGGGCTGAGAAAACGCGTTTATTTCGGGCTGAAAAACACGTTTTGAAAACTGTGCTGTTCCTGCCCTATAAGTTACATGGTGGTGACCAAAGTTGCCAAAACGTGTTTATTTCTGCTGAAAAACACGTTTTGACAACTTCTGCACACTGGGGTTAAGGGCTGACTCACTGTGCTCTTCTGAGCCAGGCAGTTACACTGCGATTCTAAGGGCTGAGAAAACGCGATTATTTCGGGCTGAAAAACACGTTTTGAAAAGTGTGCTGTTCCTGCCCTATAACTTACATGGGGGTGACCAAAGTTGCCAAAACGTGTTTATTTCTGCTGAAAAACACGTTTTGACAATTTCTGCACACTGGGGTTAAGGGCTGACTCACTGTGCTCTTCTGACCCAGGCAGTTACACTGCGATTCTAAAGGCTGAGAAAACGCGTTTATTTCGGGCTGAAAAACACGTTTTGAAAAGTGTGCTGTTCCTGCCCTATAACTTACATGGGGGTGACCAAAGTTGCCAAAACGTGTTTATTTCTGCTGAAAAACACGTTTTGACAATTTCTGCACACTGGGGTTAAGGGCTGACTCAGTGTGCTCTTCTGAGCCAGGCAGTTACACTGTGATTCCAAGGGCTGAGAAAACGCGTTTATTTCGGGCTGAAAAACACGTTTTGAAAACTGTGCTGTTCCTGCCCTATAACTTACATGGGGGTGACCAAAGTTGCCAAAACGTGTTTATTTCTGCTGAAAAACACGTTTTGACAATTTCTGCACACTGGGGTTAAGGGCTGACTCAGTGTGCTCTTCTGAGCCAGGCAGTTACACTGTGATTCCAAGGGCTGAGAAAACGCGTTTATTTCGGGCTGAAAAACACGTTTTGAAAACTGTGCTGTTCCTGCCCTATAACTTACATGGGGGTGACCAAAGTTGCCAAAACGTGTTTATTTCTGCTGAAAAACACGTTTTGACAATTTCTGCACACTGGGGTTAAGGGCTGACTCACTGTGCTCTTCTGAGCCAGGCAGTTACACTGCGATTCTAAGGGCTGAGAAAACGCGTTTATTTCGGGCTGAAAAACACGTTTTGAAAAGTGTGCTGTTCCTGCCCTATAACTTACATGGGGGTGACCAAAGTTGCCAAAACGTGTTTATTTCTGCTGAAAAACACGTTTTGACAATTTCTGCACACTGGGGTTAAGGGCTGACTCACTGTGCTCTTCTGAGCCAGGCAGTTACACTGCGATTCTAAAGGCTGAGAAAACGCGTTTATTTCGGGCTGAAAAACACGTTTTGAAAAGTGTGCTGTTCCTGCCCTATAACTTACATGGGGGTGACCAAAGTTGCCAAAACGTGTTTATTTCTGCTGAAAAACACGTTTTGACAATTTCTGCACACTGGGGTTAAGGGCTGACTGAGTGTGCTCTTCTGAGCCAGGCAGTTACACTGTGATTCCAAGGGCTGAGAAAACGCGTTTATTTCGGGCTGAAAAACACGTTTTGAAAACTGTGCTGTTCCTGCCCTATAACTTACATGGGGGTGACCAAAGTTGCCAAAACGTGTTTATTTCTGCTGAAAAACACGTTTTGACAATATGTGCACACTGGGGTTAAGGGCTGACTCAGTGTGCTCTTCTGAGCCAGGCAGTTACACTGCGATTCTAAGGGCTGAGAAAACGCGTTTATTTCGGGCTGAAAAACACGTTTTGAAAAGTGTGCTGTTCCTGCCCTATAACTTACATGGGGGTGACCAAAGTTGCCAAAACGTGTTTATTTCTGCTGAAAAACACGTTTTGACAATTTCTGCACACTGGGTTAAATGGCTGACTCAGTGTGCTCTTCTGAGCCAGGCAGTTACACTGTGATTCCAAGGGCTGAGAAAACGTGTTTATTTCGGGCTGAAAAACACGTTTTGAAAACTGAGCTGTTCCTGCCCTATAACTTACATGGGGGTGACCAAAGTTGCCAAAACGTGTTTATTTCTGCTGAAAAACACGTTTTGACAATTTCTGCACACTGGGGTTAAGGGCTGACTCAGTGTGCTCTTCTGAGCCAGGCAGTTACACTGTGATTCCAAGGGCTGAGAAAACGCGTTTATTTCGGGCTGAAAAACACGTTTTGAAAACTGTGCTGTTCCTGCCCTATAACTTACATGGGGGTGACCAAAGTTGCCAAAACGTGTTTATTTCTGCTGAAAAACACGTTTTGACAATTTCTGCACACTGGGGTTAAGGGCTGACTCACTGTGCTCTTCTGAGCCAGGCAGTTACACTGCGATTCTAAGGGCTGAGAAAACGCGTTTATTTCGGGCTGAAAAACACGTTTTGAAAAGTGTGCTGTTCCTGCCCTATAACTTACATGGGGGTGACCAAAGTTGCCAAAACGTGTTTATTTCTGCTGAAAAACACGTTTTGACAATTTCTGCACACTGGGGTTAAGGGCTGACTCACTGTGCTCTTCTGAGCCAGGCAGTTACACTGCGAT
The DNA here is from genome assembly GCF_055471065.1 of Atractosteus spatula. Classification (NCBI taxonomy): domain Eukaryota; kingdom Metazoa; phylum Chordata; class Actinopteri; order Semionotiformes; family Lepisosteidae; genus Atractosteus; species Atractosteus spatula. Next base: position 18,852,474 of record NC_142716.1, on the reverse strand, counting down.
TCTAAAGGCTGAGAAAACGCGTTTATTTCGGGCTGAAAAACACGTTTTGAAAAGTGTGCTCTTCCTGCCCTATAACTTACATGGGGGTGACCAAAGTTGCCAAAACGTGTTTATTTCTGCTGAAAAACACGTTTTGACAATTTCTGCACACTGGGGTTAAGGGCTGACTCAGTGTGCTCTTCTGAGCCAGGCAGTTACACTGTGATTCCAAGGGCTGAGAAAACGAGTTTATTTCGGGCTGAAAAACACGTTTTGAAAACTGTGCTGTTCCTGCCCTATAACTTACATGGGGGTGACCAAAGTTGCCAAAACGTGTTTATTTCTGCTGAAAAACACGTTTTGACAATATGTGCACACTGGGGTTAAGGGCTGACTCACTGTGCTCTTCTGAGCCAGGCAGTTACACTGCGATTCTAAGGGCTGAGAAAACGCGTTTATTTCGGGCTGAAAAACACGTTTTGAAATCTGTGCTGTTCCTGCCCTATAAGTTACATGGGGGTGACCAAAGTTGCCAAAACGTGTTTATTTCTGCTGAAAAACACGTTTTGACAATTTCTGCACACTGGGGTTAAGGGCTGAGTCAGTGTGCTCTTCTGAGCCAGGCAGTTACACTGTGATTCCAAGGGCTGAGAAAAAGCGTTTATTTCGGGCTGAAAAACACGTTTTGAAAACTGTGCTGTTCCTGCCCTATAAGTTACATGGTGGTGACCAAAGTTGCCAAAACGTGTTTATTTCTGCTGAAAAACACGTTTTGACAACTTCTGCACACTGGGGTTAAGGGCTGACTCAGTGTGCTCTTCTGAGCCAGGCAGTTACACTGTGATTCCAAGGGCTGAGAAAACGCGTTTATTTCGGGCTGAAAAACACGTTTTGAAAACTGTGCTGTTCCTGCCCTATAACTTACATGGGGGTGACCAAAGTTGCCAAAACGTGTTTATTTCTGCTGAAAAACACGTTTTGACAATTTCTGCACACTGGGGTTAAGGGCTGACTCACTGTGCTCTTCTGAGCCAGGCAGTTACACTGCGATTCTAAGGGCTGAGAAAACGCGATTATTTCGGGCTGAAAAACACGTTTTGAAAAGTGTGCTGTTCCTGCCCTATAACTTACATGGGGGTGACCAAAGTTGCCAAAACGTGTTTATTTCTGCTGAAAAACACGTTTTGACAATTTCTGCACACTGGGGTTAAGGGCTGACTCACTGTGCTCTTCTGAGCCAGGCAGTTACACTGCGATTCTAAAGGCTGAGAAAACGCGTTTATTTCGGGCTGAAAAACACGTTTTGAAAACTGTGCTGTTCCTGCCCTATAACTTACATGGGGGTGACCAAAGTTGCCAAAACGTGTTTATTTCTGCTGAAAAACACGTTTTGACAATTTCTGCACACTGGGGTTAAGGGCTGACTCAGTGTGCTCTTCTGAGCCAGGCAGTTACACTGTGATTCCAAGGGCTGAGAAAACGCGTTTATTTCGGGCTGAAAAACACGTTTTGAAAACTGTGCTGTTCCTGCCCTATAACTTACATGGGGGTGACCAAAGTTGCCAAAACGTGTTCATTTCTGCTGAAAAACACGTTTTGACAATTTCTGCACACTGGGGTTAAGGGCTGACTCACTGTGCTCTTCTGAGCCAGGCAGTTACACTGTGATTCCAAGGGCTGAGAAAACGCGTTTATTTCGGGCTGAAAAACACGTTTTGAAAACTGTGCTGTTCCTGCCCTATAACTTACATGGTGGTGACCAAAGTTGCCAGAACGTGTTTATTTTTGCTGAAAAACACGTTTTGACAATTTCTGCACACTGGGGTTAAGGGCTGACTCAGTGTGCTCTTCTGAGCCAGGCAGTTACATTGTGATTCCAAGGGCTGAGAAAACGCGTTTATTTCGGGCTGAAAAACACGTTTTGAAAACTGTGCTGTTCCTGCCCTATAACTTACATGGGGGTGACCAAAGTTGCCAAAACGTGTTTATTTCTGCTGAAAAACACGTTTTGACAATTTCTGCACACTGGGGTTAAGGGCTGACTCAGTGTGCTCTTCTGAGCCAGGCAGTTACACTGTGATTCCAAGGGCTGAGAAAACGCGTTTATTTCGGGCTGAAAAACACGTTTTGAAAACTGTGCTGTTCCTGCCCTATAAGTTACATGGTGGTGACCAAAGTTGCCAAAACGTGTTTATTTCTGCTGAAAAACACGTTTTGACAATTTCTGCACACTGGGGTTAAGGGCTGACTCAGTGTGCTCTTCTGAGCCAGGCAGTTACACTGTGATTCCAAGGGCTGAGAAAACGCGTTTATTTCGGGCTGAAAAACACGTTTTGAAAAGTGTGCTGTTCCTGCCCTATAACTTACATGGGAGTGACCAAAGTTGCCAAAACGTGTTTATTTCTGCTGAAAAACACGTTTTGACAATTTCTGCACACTGGGGTTAAGGGCTGACTCACTGTGCTCTTCTGAGCCAGGCAGTTACACTGCGATTCTAAAGGCTGAGAAAACGCGTTTATTTCGGGCTGAAAAACACGTTTTGAAAACTTTGCTGTTCCTGCCCTATAACTTACATGGGGGTGACCAAAGTTGCCAAAACGTGTTTATTTCTGCTGAAAAACACGTTTTGACAATTTCTGCACACTGGGGTTAAGGGCTGACTCAGTGTGCTCTTCTGAGCCAGGCAGTTACACTGTGATTCCAAGGGCTGAGAAAACGCGTTTATTTCGGGCTGAAAAACACGTTTTGAAAACTGTGCTGTTCCTGCCCTATAACTTACATGGGGGTGACCAAAGTTGCCAAAACGTGTTTATTTCTGCTGAAAAACACGTTTTGACAATATGTGCACACTGGGGTTAAGGGCTGACTCACTGTGCTCTTCTGAGCCAGGCAGTTACACTGCGATTCTAAGGGCTGAGAAAACGCGTTTATTTCGGGCTGAAAAACACGTTTTGAAATCTGTGCTGTTCCTGCCCTATAAGTTACATGGGGGTGACCAAAGTTGCCAAAACGTGTTTATTTCTGCTGAAAAACACGTTTTGACAATTTCTGCACACTGGGGTTAAGGGCTGAGTCAGTGTGCTCTTCTGAGCCAGGCAGTTACACTGTGATTCCAAGGGCTGAGAAAACGCGTTTATTTCGGGCTGAAAAACACGTTTTGAAAACTGTGCTGTTCCTGCCCTATAAGTTACATGGTGGTGACCAAAGTTGCCAAAACGTGTTTATTTCTGCTGAAAAACACGTTTTGACAACTTCTGCACACTGGGGTTAAGGGCTGACTCACTGTGCTCTTCTGAGCCAGGCAGTTACACTGCGATTCTAAGGGCTGAGAAAACGCGATTATTTCGGGCTGAAAAACACGTTTTGAAAAGTGTGCTGTTCCTGCCCTATAACTTACATGGGGGTGACCAAAGTTGCCAAAACGTGTTTATTTCTGCTGAGAAACACGTTTTGACAATTTCTGCACACTGGGGTTAAGGGCTGACTCACTGTGCTCTTCTGACCCAGGCAGTTACACTGCGATTCTAAAGGCTGAGAAAACGCGTTTATTTCGGGCTGAAAAACACGTTTTGAAAAGTGTGCTGTTCCTGCCCTATAACTTACATGGGGGTGACCAAAGTTGCCAAAACGTGTTTATTTCTGCTGAAAAACACGTTTTGACAATTTCTGCACACTGGGGTTAAGGGCTGACTCAGTGTGCTCTTCTGAGCCAGGCAGTTACACTGTGATTCCAAGGGCTGAGAAAACGCGTTTATTTCGGGCTGAAAAACACGTTTTGAAAACTGTGCTGTTCCTGCCCTATAACTTACATGGGGGTGACCAAAGTTGCCAAAACGTGTTTATTTCTGCTGAAAAACACGTTTTGACAATTTCTGCACACTGGGGTTAAGGGCTGACTCAGTGTGCTCTTCTGAGCCAGGCAGTTACACTGTGATTCCAAGGGCTGAGAAAACGCGTTTATTTCGGGCTGAAAAACACGTTTTGAAAACTGTGCTGTTCCTGCCCTATAACTTACATGGGGGTGACCAAAGTTGCCAAAACGTGTTTATTTCTGCTGAAAAACACGTTTTGACAATTTCTGCACACTGGGGTTAAGGGCTGACTCACTGTGCTCTTCTGAGCCAGGCAGTTACACTGCGATTCTAAGGGCTGAGAAAACGCGTTTATTTCGGGCTGAAAAACACGTTTTGAAAAGTGTGCTGTTCCTGCCCTATAACTTACATGGGGGTGACCAAAGTTGCCAAAACGTGTTTATTTCTGCTGAAAAACACGTTTTGACAATTTCTGCACACTGGGGTTAAGGGCTGACTCACTGTGCTCTTCTGAGCCAGGCAGTTACACTGCGATTCTAAAGGCTGAGAAAACGCGTTTATTTCGGGCTGAAAAACACGTTTTGAAAAGTGTGCTGTTCCTGCCCTATAACTTACATGGGGGTGACCAAAGTTGCCAAAACGTGTTTATTTCTGCTGAAAAACACGTTTTGACAATTTCTGCACACTGGGGTTAAGGGCTGACTCAGTGTGCTCTTCTGAGCCAGGCAGTTACACTGTGATTCCAAGGGCTGAGAAAACGCGTTTATTTCGGGCTGAAAAACACGTTTTGAAAACTGTGCTGTTCCTGCCCTATAACTTACATGGGGGTGACCAAAGTTGCCAAAACGTGTTTATTTCTGCTGAAAAACACGTTTTGACAATATGTGCACACTGGGGTTAAGGGCTGACTCAGTGTGCTCTTCTGAGCCAGGCAGTTACACTGCGATTCTAAGGGCTGAGAAAACGCGTTTATTTCGGGCTGAAAAACACGTTTTGAAAAGTGTGCTGTTCCTGCCCTATAACTTACATGGGGGTGACCAAAGTTGCCAAAACGTGTTTATTTCTGCTGAAAAACACGTTTTGACAATTTCTGCACACTGGGGTTAAGGGCTGACTCAACTGTGCTCTTCTGAGCCAGGCAGTTACACTGCGATTCTAAAGGCTGAGAAAACGCGTTTATTTCGGGCTGAAAAACACGTTTTGAAAAGTGTGCTGTTCCTGCCCTATAACTTACATGGGGGTGACCAAAGTTGCCAAAACGTGTTTATTTCTGCTGAAAAACACGTTTTGACAATTTCTGCACACTGGGTTAAATGGCTGACTCAGTGTGCTCTTCTGAGCCAGGCAGTTACACTGTGATTCCAAGGGCTGAGAAAACGTGTTTATTTCGGGCTGAAAAACACGTTTTGAAAACTGAGCTGTTCCTGCCCTATAACTTACATGGGGGTGACCAAAGTTGCCAAAACGTGTTTATTTCTGCTGAAAAACACGTTTTGACAATTTCTGCACACTGGGGTTAAGGGCTGACTCAGTGTGCTCTTCTGAGCCAGGCAGTTACACTGTGATTCCAAGGGCTGAGAAAACGCGTTTATTTCGGGCTGAAAAACACGTTTTGAAAACTGTGCTGTTCCTGCCCTATAACTTACATGGGGGTGACCAAAGTTGCCAAAACGTGTTTATTTCTGCTGAAAAACACGTTTTGACAATTTCTGCACACTGGGGTTAAGGGCTGACTCACTGTGCTCTTCTGAGCCAGGCAGTTACACTGCGATTCTAAGGGCTGAGAAAACGCGTTTATTTCGGGCTGAAAAACACGTTTTGAAAAGTGTGCTGTTCCTGCCCTATAACTTACATGGGGGTGACCAAAGTTGCCAAAACGTGTTTATTTCTGCTGAAAAACACGTTTTGACAATTTCTGCACACTGGGGTTAAGGGCTGACTCACTGTGCTCTTCTGAGCCAGGCAGTTACACTGCGATTCTAAAGGCTGAGAAAACGCGTTTATTTCGGGCTGAAAAACACGTTTTGAAAAGTGTGCTCTTCCTGCCCTATAACTTACATGGGGGTGACCAAAGTTGCCAAAACGTGTTTATTTCTGCTGAAAAACACGTTTTGACAATTTCTGCACACTGGGGTTAAGGGCTGACTCAGTGTGCTCTTCTGAGCCAGGCAGTTACACTGTGATTCCAAGGGCTGAGAAAACGAGTTTATTTCGGGCTGAAAAACACGTTTTGAAAACTGTGCTGTTCCTGCCCTATAAGTTACATGGTGGTGACCAAAGTTGCCAAAACGTGTTTATTTCTGCTGAAAAACACGTTTTGACAATTTCTGCACACTGGGGTTAAGGGCTGACTCAGTGTGCTCTTCTGAGCCAGGCAGTTACACTGTGATTCCAAGGGCTGAGAAAACGCGTTTATTTCGGGCTGAAAAACACGTTTTGAAAAGTGTGCTGTTCCTGCCCTATAACTTACATGGGAGTGACCAAAGTTGCCAAAACGTGTTTATTTCTGCTGAAAAACACGTTTTGACAATTTCTGCACACTGGGGTTAAGGGCTGACTCACTGTGCTCTTCTGAGCCAGGCAGTTACACTGCGATTCTAAAGGCTGAGAAAACGCGTTTATTTCGGGCTGAAAAACACGTTTTGAAAACTGTGCTGTTCCTGCCCTATAACTTACATGGGGGTGACCAAAGTTGCCAAAACGTGTTTATTTCTGCTGAAAAACACGTTTTGACAATTTCTGCACACTGGGGTTAAGGGCTGACTCAGTGTGCTCTTCTGAGCCAGGCAGTTACACTGTGATTCCAAGGGCTGAGAAAACGCGTTTATTTCGGGCTGAAAAACACGTTTTGAAAACTGTGCTGTTCCTGCCCTATAACTTACATGGGGGTGACCAAAGTTGCCAAAACGTGTTTATTTCTGCTGAAAAACACGTTTTGACAATATGTGCACACTGGGGTTAAGGGCTGACTCACTGTGCTCTTCTGAGCCAGGCAGTTACACTGCGATTCTAAGGGCTGAGAAAACGCGTTTATTTCGGGCTGAAAAACACGTTTTGAAATCTGTGCTGTTCCTGCCCTATAAGTTACATGGGGGTGACCAAAGTTGCCAAAACGTGTTTATTTCTGCTGAAAAACACGTTTTGACAATTTCTGCACACTGGGGTTAAGGGCTGAGTCAGTGTGCTCTTCTGAGCCAGGCAGTTACACTGTGATTCCAAGGGCTGAGAAAACGCGTTTATTTCGGGCTGAAAAACACGTTTTGAAAACTGTGCTGTTCCTGCCCTATAAGTTACATGGTGGTGACCAAAGTTGCCAAAACGTGTTTATTTCTGCTGAAAAACACGTTTTGACAACTTCTGCACACTGGGGTTAAGGGCTGACTCACTGTGCTCTTCTGAGCCAGGCAGTTACACTGCGATTCTAAGGGCTGAGAAAACGCGATTATTTCGGGCTGAAAAACACGTTTTGAAAAGTGTGCTGTTCCTGCCCTATAACTTACATGGGGGTGACCAAAGTTGCCAAAACGTGTTTATTTCTGCTGAGAAACACGTTTTGACAATTTCTGCACACTGGGGTTAAGGGCTGACTCACTGTGCTCTTCTGACCCAGGCAGTTACACTGCGATTCTAAAGGCTGAGAAAACGCGTTTATTTCGGGCTGAAAAACACGTTTTGAAAAGTGTGCTGTTCCTGCCCTATAACTTACATGGGGGTGACCAAAGTTGCCAAAACGTGTTTATTTCTGCTGAAAAACACGTTTTGACAATTTCTGCACACTGGGGTTAAGGGCTGACTCAGTGTGCTCTTCTGAGCCAGGCAGTTACACTGTGATTCCAAGGGCTGAGAAAACGCGTTTATTTCGGGCTGAAAAACACGTTTTGAAAACTGTGCTGTTCCTGCCCTATAACTTACATGGGGGTGACCAAAGTTGCCAAAACGTGTTTATTTCTGCTGAAAAACACGTTTTGACAATTTCTGCACACTGGGGTTAAGGGCTGACTCAGTGTGCTCTTCTGAGCCAGGCAGTTACACTGTGATTCCAAGGGCTGAGAAAACGCGTTTATTTCGGGCTGAAAAACACGTTTTGAAAACTGTGCTGTTCCTGCCCTATAACTTACATGGGGGTGACCAAAGTTGCCAAAACGTGTTTATTTCTGCTGAAAAACACGTTTTGACAATTTCTGCACACTGGGGTTAAGGGCTGACTCACTGTGCTCTTCTGAGCCAGGCAGTTACACTGCGATTCTAAGGGCTGAGAAAACGCGTTTATTTCGGGCTGAAAAACACGTTTTGAAAAGTGTGCTGTTCCTGCCCTATAACTTACATGGGGGTGACCAAAGTTGCCAAAACGTGTTTATTTCTGCTGAAAAACACGTTTTGACAATTTCTGCACACTGGGGTTAAGGGCTGACTCACTGTGCTCTTCTGAGCCAGGCAGTTACACTGCGATTCTAAAGGCTGAGAAAACGCGTTTATTTCGGGCTGAAAAACACGTTTTGAAAAGTGTGCTGTTCCTGCCCTATAACTTACATGGGGGTGACCAAAGTTGCCAAAACGTGTTTATTTCTGCTGAAAAACACGTTTTGACAATTTCTGCACACTGGGGTTAAGGGCTGACTCAGTGTGCTCTTCTGAGCCAGGCAGTTACACTGTGATTCCAAGGGCTGAGAAAACGCGTTTATTTCGGGCTGAAAAACACGTTTTGAAAACTGTGCTGTTCCTGCCCTATAACTTACATGGGGGTGACCAAAGTTGCCAAAACGTGTTTATTTCTGCTGAAAAACACGTTTTGACAATATGTGCACACTGGGGTTAAGGGCTGACTCAGTGTGCTCTTCTGAGCCAGGCAGTTACACTGCGATTCTAAGGGCTGAGAAAACGCGTTTATTTCGGGCTGAAAAACACGTTTTGAAAAGTGTGCTGTTCCTGCCCTATAACTTACATGGGGGTGACCAAAGTTGCCAAAACGTGTTTATTTCTGCTGAAAAACACGTTTTGACAATTTCTGCACACTGGGGTTAAGGGCTGACTCAACTGTGCTCTTCTGAGCCAGGCAGTTACACTGCGATTCTAAAGGCTGAGAAAACGCGTTTATTTCGGGCTGAAAAACACGTTTTGAAAAGTGTGCTGTTCCTGCCCTATAACTTACATGGGGGTGACCAAAGTTGCCAAAACGTGTTTATTTCTGCTGAAAAACACGTTTTGACAATTTCTGCACACTGGGTTAAATGGCTGACTCAGTGTGCTCTTCTGAGCCAGGCAGTTACACTGTGATTCCAAGGGCTGAGAAAACGTGTTTATTTCGGGCTGAAAAACACGTTTTGAAAACTGAGCTGTTCCTGCCCTATAACTTACATGGGGGTGACCAAAGTTGCCAAAACGTGTTTATTTCTGCTGAAAAACACGTTTTGACAATTTCTGCACACTGGGGTTAAGGGCTGACTCAGTGTGCTCTTCTGAGCCAGGCAGTTACACTGTGATTCCAAGGGCTGAGAAAACGCGTTTATTTCGGGCTGAAAAACACGTTTTGAAAACTGTGCTGTTCCTGCCCTATAACTTACATGGGGGTGACCAAAGTTGCCAAAACGTGTTTATTTCTGCTGAAAAACACGTTTTGACAATTTCTGCACACTGGGGTTAAGGGCTGACTCACTGTGCTCTTCTGAGCCAGGCAGTTACACTGCGATTCTAAGGGCTGAGAAAACGCGTTTATTTCGGGCTGAAAAACACGTTTTGAAAAGTGTGCTGTTCCTGCCCTATAACTTACATGGGGGTGACCAAAGTTGCCAAAACGTGTTTATTTCTGCTGAAAAACACGTTTTGACAATTTCTGCACACTGGGGTTAAGGGCTGACTCACTGTGCTCTTCTGAGCCAGGCAGTTACACTGCGATTCTAAAGGCTGAGAAAACGCGTTTATTTCGGGCTGAAAAACACGTTTTGAAAAGTGTGCTCTTCCTGCCCTATAACTTACATGGGGGTGACCAAAGTTGCCAAAACGTGTTTATTTCTGCTGAAAAACACGTTTTGACAATTTCTGCACACTGGGGTTAAGGGCTGACTCAGTGTGCTCTTCTGAGCCAGGCAGTTACACTGTGATTCCAAGGGCTGAGAAAACGAGTTTATTTCGGGCTGAAAAACACGTTTTGAAAACTGTGCTGTTCCTGCCCTATAACTTACATGGGGGTGACCAAAGTTGCCAAAACGTGTTTATTTCTGCTGAAAAACACGTTTTGACAATATGTGCACACTGGGGTTAAGGGCTGACTCACTGTGCTCTTCTGAGCCAGGCAGTTACACTGCGATTCTAAGGGCTGAGAAAACGCGTTTATTTCGGGCTGAAAAACACGTTTTGAAATCTGTGCTGTTCCTGCCCTATAAGTTACATGGGGGTGACCAAAGTTGCCAAAACGTGTTTATTTCTGCTGAAAAACACGTTTTGACAATTTCTGCACACTGGGGTTAAGGGCTGAGTCAGTGTGCTCTTCTGAGCCAGGCAGTTACACTGTGATTCCAAGGGCTGAGAAAAAGCGTTTATTTCGGGCTGAAAAACACGTTTTGAAAACTGTGCTGTTCCTGCCCTATAAGTTACATGGTGGTGACCAAAGTTGCCAAAACGTGTTTATTTCTGCTGAAAAACACGTTTTGACAACTTCTGCACACTGGGGTTAAGGGCTGACTCAGTGTGCTCTTCTGAGCCAGGCAGTTACACTGTGATTCCAAGGGCTGAGAAAACGCGTTTATTTCGGGCTGAAAAACACGTTTTGAAAACTGTGCTGTTCCTGCCCTATAACTTACATGGGGGTGACCAAAGTTGCCAAAACGTGTTTATTTCTGCTGAAAAACACGTTTTGACAATTTCTGCACACTGGGGTTAAGGGCTGACTCACTGTGCTCTTCTGAGCCAGGCAGTTACACTGCGATTCTAAGGGCTGAGAAAACGCGATTATTTCGGGCTGAAAAACACGTTTTGAAAAGTGTGCTGTTCCTGCCCTATAACTTACATGGGGGTGACCAAAGTTGCCAAAACGTGTTTATTTCTGCTGAAAAACACGTTTTGACAATTTCTGCACACTGGGGTTAAGGGCTGACTCACTGTGCTCTTCTGAGCCAGGCAGTTACACTGCGATTCTAAAGGCTGAGAAAACGCGTTTATTTCGGGCTGAAAAACACGTTTTGAAAACTGTGCTGTTCCTGCCCTATAACTTACATGGGGGTGACCAAAGTTGCCAAAACGTGTTTATTTCTGCTGAAAAACACGTTTTGACAATTTCTGCACACTGGGGTTAAGGGCTGACTCAGTGTGCTCTTCTGAGCCAGGCAGTTACACTGTGATTCCAAGGGCTGAGAAAACGCGTTTATTTCGGGCTGAAAAACACGTTTTGAAAACTGTGCTGTTCCTGCCCTATAACTTACATGGGGGTGACCAAAGTTGCCAAAACGTGTTTATTTCTGCTGAAAAACACGTTTTGACAATATGTGCACACTGGGGTTAAGGGCTGACTCACTGTGCTCTTCTGAGCCAGGCAGTTACACTGCGATTCTAAGGGCTGAGAAAACGCGTTTATTTCGGGCTGAAAAACACGTTTTGAAATCTGTGCTGTTCCTGCCCTATAAGTTACATGGGGGTGACCAAAGTTGCCAAAACGTGTTTATTTCTGCTGAAAAACACGTTTTGACAATTTCTGCACACTGGGGTTAAGGGCTGAGTCAGTGTGCTCTTCTGAGCCAGGCAGTTACACTGTGATTCCAAGGGCTGAGAAAAAGCGTTTATTTCGGGCTGAAAAACACGTTTTGAAAACTGTGCTGTTCCTGCCCTATAACTTACATGGGGGTGACCAAAGTTGCCAAAACGTGTTTATTTCTGCTGAAAAACACGTTTTGACAATTTCTGCACACTGGGGTTAAGGGCTGACTCACTGTGCTCTTCTGAGCCAGGCAGTTACACTGCGATTCTAAAGGCTGAGAAAACGCGTTTATTTCGGGCTGAAAAACACGTTTTGAAAAGTGTGCTGTTCCTGCCCTATAACTTACATGGGGGTGACCAAAGTTGCCAAAACGTGTTTATTTCTGCTGAAAAACACGTTTTGACAATTTCTGCACACTGGGGTTAAGGGCTGACTCAGTGTGCTCTTCTGAGCCAGGCAGTTACACTGTGATTCCAAGGGCTGAGAAAACGCGTTTATTTCGGGCTGAAAAACACGTTTTGAAAACTGTGCTGTTCCTGCCCTATAACTTACATGGGGGTGACCAAAGTTGCCAAAACGTGTTCATTTCTGCTGAAAAACACGTTTTGACAATTTCTGCACACTGGGGTTAAGGGCTGACTCACTGTGCTCTTCTGAGCCAGGCAGTTACACTGTGATTCCAAGGGCTGAGAAAACGCGTTTATTTCGGGCTGAAAAACACGTTTTGAAAACTGTGCTGTTCCTGCCCTATAACTTACATGGTGGTGACCAAAGTTGCCAGAACGTGTTTATTTTTGCTGAAAAACACGTTTTGACAATTTCTGCACACTGGGGTTAAGGGCTGACTCAGTGTGCTCTTCTGAGCCAGGCAGTTACATTGTGATTCCAAGGGCTGAGAAAACGCGTTTATTTCGGGCTGAAAAACACGTTTTGAAAACTGTGCTGTTCCTGCCCTATAACTTACATGGGGGTGACCAAAGTTGCCAAAACGTGTTTATTTCTGCTGAGAAACACGTTTTGACAATTTCTGCACACTGGGGTTAAGGGCTGACTCAGTGTGCTCTTCTGAGCCAGGCAGTTACACTGTGATTCCAAGGGCTGAGAAAACGCGTTTATTTCGGGCTGAAAAACACGTTTTGAAAACTGTGCTGTTCCTGCCCTATAAGTTACATGGTGGTGACCAAAGTTGCCAAAACGTGTTTATTTCTGCTGAAAAACACGTTTTGACAATTTCTGCACACTGGGGTTAAGGGCTGACTCAGTGTGCTCTTCTGAGCCAGGCAGTTACACTGTGATTCCAAGGGCTGAGAAAACGCGTTTATTTCGGGCTGAAAAACACGTTTTGAAAAGTGTGCTGTTCCTGCCCTATAACTTACATGGGAGTGACCAAAGTTGCCAAAACGTGTTTATTTCTGCTGAAAAACACGTTTTGACAATTTCTGCACACTGGGGTTAAGGGCTGACTCACTGTGCTCTTCTGAGCCAGGCAGTTACACTGCGATTCTAAAGGCTGAGAAAACGCGTTTATTTCGGGCTGAAAAACACGTTTTGAAAACTGTGCTGTTCCTGCCCTATAACTTACATGGGGGTGACCAAAGTTGCCAAAACGTGTTTATTTCTGCTGAAAAACACGTTTTGACAATTTCTGCACACTGGGGTTAAGGGCTGACTCAGTGTGCTCTTCTGAGCCAGGCAGTTACACTGTGATTCCAAGGGCTGAGAAAACGCGTTTATTTCGGGCTGAAAAACACGTTTTGAAAACTGTGCTGTTCCTGCCCTATAACTTACATGGGGGTGACCAAAGTTGCCAAAACGTGTTTATTTCTGCTGAAAAACACGTTTTGACAATATGTGCACACTGGGGTTAAGGGCTGAGTCAGTGTGCTCTTCTGAGCCAGGCAGTTACACTGCGATTCTAAGGGCTGAGAAAACGTGTTTATTTCGGGCTGAAAAACACGTTTTGAAAACTGAGCTGTTCCTGCCCTATAACTTACATGTGGGTGACCAAAGTTGCCAAAACGTGTTTATTTCTGCTGAAAAACACGTTTTGACAATTTCTGCACACTGGGGTTAAGGGCTGACTCAGTGTGTTCTTCTGAGCCAGGCAGTTACACTGTGATTCCAAGGGCTGAGAAAACGCGTTTATTTCGGGCTGAAAAACACGTTTTGAAAACTGTGCTGTTCCTGCCCTATAACTTACATGGGGGTGACCAAAGTTGCCAAAACGTGTTTATTTCTGCTGAAAAACACGTTTTGACAATTTCTGCACACTGGGGTTAAGGGCTGACTCAGTGTGCTCTTCTGAGCCAGGCAGTTACACTGTGATTCCAAGGGCTGAGAAAACGCGTTTATTTCGGGCTGAAAAACACGTTTTGAAAACTGTGCTGTTCCTGCCCTATAACTTACATGGGGGTGACCAAAGTTGCCAAAACGTGTTTATTTCTGCTGAAAAACACGTTTTGACAACTTCTGCACACTGGGGTTAAGGGCTGACTCACTGTGCTCTTCTGAGCCAGGCAGTTACACTGCGATTCTAAGGGCTGAGAAAACGCGATTATTTCGGGCTGAAAAACACGTTTTGAAAAGTGTGCTGTTCCTGCCCTATAACTTACATGGGGGTGACCAAAGTTGCCAAAACGTGTTTATTTCTGCTGAGAAACACGTTTTGACAATTTCTGCACACTGGGGTTAAGGGCTGACTCACTGTGCTCTTCTGACCCAGGCAGTTACACTGCGATTCTAAAGGCTGAGAAAACGCGTTTATTTCGGGCTGAAAAACACGTTTTGAAAAGTGTGCTGTTCCTGCCCTATAACTTACATGGGGGTGACCAAAGTTGCCAAAACGTGTTTATTTCTGCTGAAAAACACGTTTTGACAATTTCTGCACACTGGGGTTAAGGGCTGACTCAGTGTGCTCTTCTGAGCCAGGCAGTTACACTGTGATTCCAAGGGCTGAGAAAACGCGTTTATTTCGGGCTGAAAAACACGTTTTGAAAACTGTGCTGTTCCTGCCCTATAACTTACATGGGGGTGACCAAAGTTGCCAAAACGTGTTTATTTCTGCTGAAAAACACGTTTTGACAATTTCTGCACACTGGGGTTAAGGGCTGACTCAGTGTGCTCTTCTGAGCCAGGCAGTTACACTGTGATTCCAAGGGCTGAGAAAACGCGTTTATTTCGGGCTGAAAAACACGTTTTGAAAACTGTGCTGTTCCTGCCCTATAACTTACATGGGGGTGACCAAAGTTGCCAAAACGTGTTTATTTCTGCTGAAAAACACGTTTTGACAATTTCTGCACACTGGGGTTAAGGGCTGACTCACTGTGCTCTTCTGAGCCAGGCAGTTACACTGCGATTCTAAGGGCTGAGAAAACGCGTTTATTTCGGGCTGAAAAACACGTTTTGAAAAGTGTGCTGTTCCTGCCCTATAACTTACATGGGGGTGACCAAAGTTGCCAAAACGTGTTTATTTCTGCTGAAAAACACGTTTTGACAATTTCTGCACACTGGGGTTAAGGGCTGACTCACTGTGCTCTTCTGAGCCAGGCAGTTACACTGCGATTCTAAAGGCTGAGAAAACGCGTTTATTTCGGGCTGAAAAACACGTTTTGAAAAGTGTGCTGTTCCTGCCCTATAACTTACATGGGGGTGACCAAAGTTGCCAAAACGTGTTTATTTCTGCTGAAAAACACGTTTTGACAATTTCTGCACACTGGGGTTAAGGGCTGACTCAGTGTGCTCTTCTGAGCCAGGCAGTTACACTGTGATTCCAAGGGCTGAGAAAACGCGTTTATTTCGGGCTGAAAAACACGTTTTGAAAACTGTGCTGTTCCTGCCCTATAACTTACATGGGGGTGACCAAAGTTGCCAAAACGTGTTTATTTCTGCTGAAAAACACGTTTTGACAATATGTGCACACTGGGGTTAAGGGCTGACTCAGTGTGCTCTTCTGAGCCAGGCAGTTACACTGCGATTCTAAGGGCTGAGAAAACGCGTTTATTTCGGGCTGAAAAACACGTTTTGAAAAGTGTGCTGTTCCTGCCCTATAACTTACATGGGGGTGACCAAAGTTGCCAAAACGTGTTTATTTCTGCTGAAAAACACGTTTTGACAATTTCTGCACACTGGGGTTAAGGGCTGACTCAACTGTGCTCTTCTGAGCCAGGCAGTTACACTGCGATTCTAAAGGCTGAGAAAACGCGTTTATTTCGGGCTGAAAAACACGTTTTGAAAAGTGTGCTGTTCCTGCCCTATAACTTACATGGGGGTGACCAAAGTTGCCAAAACGTGTTTATTTCTGCTGAAAAACACGTTTTGACAATTTCTGCACACTGGGTTAAATGGCTGACTCAGTGTGCTCTTCTGAGCCAGGCAGTTACACTGTGATTCCAAGGGCTGAGAAAACGTGTTTATTTCGGGCTGAAAAACACGTTTTGAAAACTGAGCTGTTCCTGCCCTATAACTTACATGGGGGTGACCAAAGTTGCCAAAACGTGTTTATTTCTGCTGAAAAACACGTTTTGACAATTTCTGCACACTGGGGTTAAGGGCTGACTCAGTGTGCTCTTCTGAGCCAGGCAGTTACACTGTGATTCCAAGGGCTGAGAAAACGCGTTTATTTCGGGCTGAAAAACACGTTTTGAAAACTGTGCTGTTCCTGCCCTATAACTTACATGGGGGTGACCAAAGTTGCCAAAACGTGTTTATTTCTGCTGAAAAACACGTTTTGACAATTTCTGCACACTGGGGTTAAGGGCTGACTCACTGTGCTCTTCTGAGCCAGGCAGTTACACTGCGATTCTAAGGGCTGAGAAAACGCGTTTATTTCGGGCTGAAAAACACGTTTTGAAAAGTGTGCTGTTCCTGCCCTATAACTTACATGGGGGTGACCAAAGTTGCCAAAACGTGTTTATTTCTGCTGAAAAACACGTTTTGACAATTTCTGCACACTGGGGTTAAGGGCTGACTCACTGTGCTCTTCTGAGCCAGGCAGTTACACTGCGATTCTAAAGGCTGAGAAAACGCGTTTATTTCGGGCTGAAAAACACGTTTTGAAAAGTGTGCTCTTCCTGCCCTATAACTTACATGGGGGTGACCAAAGTTGCCAAAACGTGTTTATTTCTGCTGAAAAACACGTTTTGACAATTTCTGCACACTGGGGTTAAGGGCTGACTCAGTGTGCTCTTCTGAGCCAGGCAGTTACACTGTGATTCCAAGGGCTGAGAAAACGAGTTTATTTCGGGCTGAAAAACACGTTTTGAAAACTGTGCTGTTCCTGCCCTATAACTTACATGGGGGTGACCAAAGTTGCCAAAACGTGTTTATTTCTGCTGAAAAACACGTTTTGACAATATGTGCACACTGGGGTTAAGGGCTGACTCACTGTGCTCTTCTGAGCCAGGCAGTTACACTGCGATTCTAAGGGCTGAGAAAACGCGTTTATTTCGGGCTGAAAAACACGTTTTGAAATCTGTGCTGTTCCTGCCCTATAAGTTACATGGGGGTGACCAAAGTTGCCAAAACGTGTTTATTTCTGCTGAAAAACACGTTTTGACAATTTCTGCACACTGGGGTTAAGGGCTGAGTCAGTGTGCTCTTCTGAGCCAGGCAGTTACACTGTGATTCCAAGGGCTGAGAAAAAGCGTTTATTTCGGGCTGAAAAACACGTTTTGAAAACTGTGCTGTTCCTGCCCTATAAGTTACATGGTGGTGACCAAAGTTGCCAAAACGTGTTTATTTCTGCTGAAAAACACGTTTTGACAACTTCTGCACACTGGGGTTAAGGGCTGACTCAGTGTGCTCTTCTGAGCCAGGCAGTTACACTGTGATTCCAAGGGCTGAGAAAACGCGTTTATTTCGGGCTGAAAAACACGTTTTGAAAACTGTGCTGTTCCTGCCCTATAACTTACATGGGGGTGACCAAAGTTGCCAAAACGTGTTTATTTCTGCTGAAAAACACGTTTTGACAATTTCTGCACACTGGGGTTAAGGGCTGACTCACTGTGCTCTTCTGAGCCAGGCAGTTACACTGCGATTCTAAGGGCTGAGAAAACGCGATTATTTCGGGCTGAAAAACACGTTTTGAAAAGTGTGCTGTTCCTGCCCTATAACTTACATGGGGGTGACCAAAGTTGCCAAAACGTGTTTATTTCTGCTGAAAAACACGTTTTGACAATTTCTGCACACTGGGGTTAAGGGCTGACTCACTGTGCTCTTCTGAGCCAGGCAGTTACACTGCGATTCTAAAGGCTGAGAAAACGCGTTTATTTCGGGCTGAAAAACACGTTTTGAAAACTGTGCTGTTCCTGCCCTATAACTTACATGGGGGTGACCAAAGTTGCCAAAACGTGTTTATTTCTGCTGAAAAACACGTTTTGACAATTTCTGCACACTGGGGTTAAGGGCTGACTCAGTGTGCTCTTCTGAGCCAGGCAGTTACACTGTGATTCCAAGGGCTGAGAAAACGCGTTTATTTCGGGCTGAAAAACACGTTTTGAAAACTGTGCTGTTCCTGCCCTATAACTTACATGGGGGTGACCAAAGTTGCCAAAACGTGTTTATTTCTGCTGAAAAACACGTTTTGACAATATGTGCACACTGGGGTTAAGGGCTGACTCACTGTGCTCTTCTGAGCCAGGCAGTTACACTGCGATTCTAAGGGCTGAGAAAACGCGTTTATTTCGGGCTGAAAAACACGTTTTGAAATCTGTGCTGTTCCTGCCCTATAAGTTACATGGGGGTGACCAAAGTTGCCAAAACGTGTTTATTTCTGCTGAAAAACACGTTTTGACAATTTCTGCACACTGGGGTTAAGGGCTGAGTCAGTGTGCTCTTCTGAGCCAGGCAGTTACACTGTGATTCCAAGGGCTGAGAAAAAGCGTTTATTTCGGGCTGAAAAACACGTTTTGAAAACTGTGCTGTTCCTGCCCTATAACTTACATGGGGGTGACCAAAGTTGCCAAAACGTGTTTATTTCTGCTGAAAAACACGTTTTGACAATTTCTGCACACTGGGGTTAAGGGCTGACTCACTGTGCTCTTCTGAGCCAGGCAGTTACACTGCGATTCTAAAGGCTGAGAAAACGCGTTTATTTCGGGCTGAAAAACACGTTTTGAAAAGTGTGCTGTTCCTGCCCTATAACTTACATGGGGGTGACCAAAGTTGCCAAAACGTGTTTATTTCTGCTGAAAAACACGTTTTGACAATTTCTGCACACTGGGGTTAAGGGCTGACTCAGTGTGCTCTTCTGAGCCAGGCAGTTACACTGTGATTCCAAGGGCTGAGAAAACGCGTTTATTTCGGGCTGAAAAACACGTTTTGAAAACTGTGCTGTTCCTGCCCTATAACTTACATGGGGGTGACCAAAGTTGCCAAAACGTGTTCATTTCTGCTGAAAAACACGTTTTGACAATTTCTGCACACTGGGGTTAAGGGCTGACTCACTGTGCTCTTCTGAGCCAGGCAGTTACACTGTGATTCCAAGGGCTGAGAAAACGCGTTTATTTCGGGCTGAAAAACACGTTTTGAAAACTGTGCTGTTCCTGCCCTATAACTTACATGGTGGTGACCAAAGTTGCCAGAACGTGTTTATTTTTGCTGAAAAACACGTTTTGACAATTTCTGCACACTGGGGTTAAGGGCTGACTCAGTGTGCTCTTCTGAGCCAGGCAGTTACATTGTGATTCCAAGGGCTGAGAAAACGCGTTTATTTCGGGCTGAAAAACACGTTTTGAAAACTGTGCTGTTCCTGCCCTATAACTTACATGGGGGTGACCAAAGTTGCCAAAACGTGTTTATTTCTGCTGAGAAACACGTTTTGACAATTTCTGCACACTGGGGTTAAGGGCTGACTCAGTGTGCTCTTCTGAGCCAGGCAGTTACACTGTGATTCCAAGGGCTGAGAAAACGCGTTTATTTCGGGCTGAAAAACACGTTTTGAAAACTGTGCTGTTCCTGCCCTATAAGTTACATGGTGGTGACCAAAGTTGCCAAAACGTGTTTATTTCTGCTGAAAAACACGTTTTGACAATTTCTGCACACTGGGGTTAAGGGCTGACTCAGTGTGCTCTTCTGAGCCAGGCAGTTACACTGTGATTCCAAGGGCTGAGAAAACGCGTTTATTTCGGGCTGAAAAACACGTTTTGAAAAGTGTGCTGTTCCTGCCCTATAACTTACATGGGAGTGACCAAAGTTGCCAAAACGTGTTTATTTCTGCTGAAAAACACGTTTTGACAATTTCTGCACACTGGGGTTAAGGGCTGACTCACTGTGCTCTTCTGAGCCAGGCAGTTACACTGCGATTCTAAAGGCTGAGAAAACGCGTTTATTTCGGGCTGAAAAACACGTTTTGAAAACTGTGCTGTTCCTGCCCTATAACTTACATGGGGGTGACCAAAGTTGCCAAAACGTGTTTATTTCTGCTGAAAAACACGTTTTGACAATTTCTGCACACTGGGGTTAAGGGCTGACTCAGTGTGCTCTTCTGAGCCAGGCAGTTACACTGTGATTCCAAGGGCTGAGAAAACGCGTTTATTTCGGGCTGAAAAACACGTTTTGAAAACTGTGCTGTTCCTGCCCTATAACTTACATGGGGGTGACCAAAGTTGCCAAAACGTGTTTATTTCTGCTGAAAAACACGTTTTGACAATATGTGCACACTGGGGTTAAGGGCTGAGTCAGTGTGCTCTTCTGAGCCAGGCAGTTACACTGCGATTCTAAGGGCTGAGAAAACGTGTTTATTTCGGGCTGAAAAACACGTTTTGAAAACTGAGCTGTTCCTGCCCTATAACTTACATGTGGGTGACCAAAGTTGCCAAAACGTGTTTATTTCTGCTGAAAAACACGTTTTGACAATTTCTGCACACTGGGGTTAAGGGCTGACTCAGTGTGTTCTTCTGAGCCAGGCAGTTACACTGTGATTCCAAGGGCTGAGAAAACGCGTTTATTTCGGGCTGAAAAACACGTTTTGAAAACTGTGCTGTTCCTGCCCTATAACTTACATGGGGGTGACCAAAGTTGCCAAAACGTGTTTATTTCTGCTGAAAAACACGTTTTGACAATTTCTGCACACTGGGGTTAAGGGCTGACTCACTGTGCTCTTCTGAGCCAGGCAGTTACACTGCGATTCTAAGGGCTGAGAAAACGCGTTTATTTCGGGCTGAAAAACACGTTTTGAAAAGTGTGCTGTTCCTGCCCTATAACTTACATGGGGGTGACCAAAGTTGCCAAAACGTGTTTATTTCTGCTGAAAAACACGTTTTGACAATTTCTGCACACTGGGGTTAAGGGCTGACTCAGTGTGCTCTTCTGAGCCAGGCAGTTACACTGCGATTCTAAGGGCTGAGAAAACGCGTTTATTTCGGGCTGAAAAACACGTTTTGAAAAGTGTGCTGTTCCTGCCCTATAACTTACATGGGGGTGACCAAAGTTGCCAAAACGTGTTTTTTTCTGCTGAAAAACACGTTTTGACAATTTCTGCACACTGGGGTTAAGGGCTGACTCACTGTGCTCTTCTGAGCCAGGCAGTTACACTGCGATTCTAAAGGCTGAGAAAACGCGTTTATTTCGGGCTGAAAAACACGTTTTGAAAACTGTGCTGTTCCTGCCCTATAACTTACATGGGGGTGACCAAAGTTGCCAAAACGTGTTTATTTCTGCTGAAAAACACGTTTTGACAATTTCTGCACACTGGGGTTAAGGGCTGACTCAGTGTGCTCTTCTGAGCCAGGCAGTTACACTGTGATTCCAAGGGCTGAGAAAACGCGTTTATTTCGGGCTGAAAAACACGTTTTGAAAACTGTGCTGTTCCTGCCCTATAACTTACATGGGGGTGACCAAAGTTGCCAAAACGTGTTTATTTCTGCTGAAAAACACGTTTTGACAATATGTGCACACTGGGGTTAAGGGCTGACTCACTGTGCTCTTCTGAGCCAGGCAGTTACACTGCGATTCTAAGGGCTGAGAAAACGCGTTTATTTCGGGCTGAAAAACACGTTTTGAAATCTGTGCTGTTCCTGCCCTATAACTTACATGGGGGTGACCAAAGTTGCCAAAACGTGTTTATTTCTGCTGAAAAACACGTTTTGACAATTTCTGCACACTGGGGTTAAGGGCTGACTCAGTGTGCTCTTCTGAGCCAGGCAGTTACAATGTGATTCCAAGGGCTGAGAAAACGTGTTTATTTCGGGCTGAAAAACACGTTTTGAAAACTGAGCTGTTCCTGCCCTATAACTTACATGGGGGTGACCAAAGTTGCCAAAACGTGTTTATTTCTGCTGAAAAACACGTTTTGACAATTTCTGCACACTGGGGTTAAGGGCTGACTCAGTGTGCTCTTCTGAGCCAGGCAGTTACACTGTGATTCCAAGGGCTGAGAAAACGCGTTTATTTCGGGCTGAAAAACACGTTTTGAAAACTGTGCTGTTCCTGCCCTATAAGTTACATGGTGGTGACCAAAGTTGCCAAAACGTGTTTATTTCTGCTGAAAAACACGTTTTGACAATTTCTGCACACTGGGGTTAAGGGCTGACTCAGTGTGCTCTTCTGAGCCAGGCAGTTACACTGTGATTCCAAGGGCTGAGAAAACGCGTTTATTTCGGGCTGAAAAACACGTTTTGAAAAGTGTGCTGTTCCTGCCCTATAACTTACATGGGGGTGACCAAAGTTGCCAAAACGTGTTTATTTCTGCTGAAAAACACGTTTTGACAATTTCTGCACACTGGGGTTAAGGGCTGACTCACTGTGCTCTTCTGAGCCAGGCAGTTACACTGCGATTCTAAGGGCTGAGAAAACGCGTTTATTTCGGGCTGAAAAACACGTTTTGAAAAGTGTGCTGTTCCTGCCCTATAACTTACATGGGGGTGACCAAAGTTGCCAAAACGTGTTTATTTCTGCTGAAAAACACGTTTTGACAATATGTGCACACTGGGGTTAAGGGCTGACTCACTGTGCTCTTCTGAGCCTGGCAGTTACACTGCGATTCTAAGGGCTGAGAAAACGCGTTTATTTCGGGCTGAAAAACACGTTTTGAAAAGTGTGCTGTTCCTGCCCTATAACTTACATGGGGGTGACCAAAGTTGCCAAAACGTGTTTATTTCTGCTGAAAAACACGTTTTGACAATTTCTGCACACTGGGGTTAAGGGCTGTCTCAACTGTGCTCTTCTGAGCCAGGCAGTTACACTGCGATTCTAAAGGCTGAGAAAACGCGTTTATTTCGGGCTGAAAAACACGTTTTGAAAAGTGTGCTGTTCCTGCCCTATAACTTACATGGGGGTGACCAAAGTTGCCAAAACGTGTTTATTTCTGCTGAAAAACACGTTTTGACAATTTCTGCACACTGGGTTAAAGGGCTGACTCAGTGTGCTCTTCTGAGCCAGGCAGTTACACTGCGATTCTAAAGGCTGAGAAAACGCGTTTATTTCGGGCTGAAAAACACGTTTTGAAAAGTGTGCTGTTCCTGCCCTATAACTTACATGGGGGTGACCAAAGTTGCCAAAACGTGTTTATTTCTGCTGAAAAACACGTTTTGACAATTTCTGCACACTGGGGTTAAGGGCTGACTCAGTGTGCTCTTCTGAGCCAGGCAGTTACAATGTGATTCCAAGGGCTGAGAAAACGTGTTTATTTCGGGCTGAAAAACCCGATTTGAAAACTGAGCTGTTCCTGCCCTATAACTTACATGGGGGTGACCAAAGTTGCCAAAACGTGTTTATTTCTGCTGAAAAACACGTTTTGACAATTTCTGCACACTGGGGTTAAGGGCTGACTCAGTGTGCTCTTCTGAGCCAGGCAGTTACACTGTGATTCCAAGGGCTGAGAAAACGCGTTTATTTCGGGCTGAAAAACACGTTTTGAAAACTGTGCTGTTCCTGCCCTATAAGTTACATGGTGGTGACCAAAGTTGCCAAAACGTGTTTATTTCTGCTGAAAAACACGTTTTGACAATTTCTGCACACTGGGGTTAAGGGCTGACTCAGTGTGCTCTTCTGAGCCAGGCAGTTACACTGTGATTCCAAGGGCTGAGAAAACGCGTTTATTTCGGGCTGAAAAACAAGTTTTGAAAACTGTGCTGTTCCTGCCCTATAACTTACATGGGGGTGACCAAAGTTGCCAAAACGTGTTTATTTCTGCTGAAAAACACGTTTTGACAATTTCTGCACACTGGGGTTAAGGGCTGACTCACTGTGCTCTTCTGAGCCAGGCAGTTACACTGCGATTCTAAGGGCTGAGAAAACGCGTTTATTTCGGGCTGAAAAACACGTTTTGAAAAGTGTGCTGTTCCTGCCCTATAACTTATATGGGGGTGACCAAAGTTGCCAAAACGTGTTTATTTCTGCTGAAAAACACGTTTTGACAATTTCTGCACACTGGGGTTAAGGGCTGACTCACTGTGCTCTTCTGAGCCAGGCAGTTACACTGCGATTCTAAAGGCTGAGAAAACGCGTGTATTTCGGGCTGAAAAACACGTTTTGAAAACTGTGCTGTTCCTGCCCTATAACTTACATGGGGGTGACCAAAGTTGCCAAAACGTGTTTATTTCTGCTGAAAAACACGTTTTGACAATTTCTGCACACTGGGGTTAAGGGCTGACTCAGTGTGCTCTTCTGAGCCAGGCAGTTACACTGTGATTCCAAGGGCTGAGAAAACGCGTTTATTTCGGGCTGAAAAACACGTTTTGAAAACTGTGCTGTTCCTGCCCTATAACTTACATGGGGGTGACCAAAGTTGCCAAAACGTGTTTATTTCTGCTGAAAAACACGTTTTGACAATATGTGCACACTGGGGTTAAGGGCTGACTCACTGTGCTCTTCTGAGCCAGGCAGTTACACTGCGATTCTAAGGGCTGAGAAAACGCGTTTATTTCGGGCTGAAAAACACGTTTTGAAATCTGTGCTGTTCCTGCCCTATAAGTTACATGGGGGTGACCAAAGTTGCCAAAACGTGTTTATTTCTGCTGAAAAACACGTTTTGACAATTTCTGCACACTGGGGTTAAGGGCTGAGTCAGTGTGCTCTTCTGAGCCAGGCAGTTACACTGTGATTCCAAGGGCTGAGAAAACGCGTTTATTTCGGGCTGAAAAACACGTTTTGAAAACTGTGCTGTTCCTGCCCTATAACTTACATGGGGGTGACCAAAGTTGCCAAAACGTGTTTATTTCTGCTGAAAAACACGTTTTGACAATTTCTGCACACTGGGGTTAAGGGCTGACTCACTGTGCTCTTCTGAGCCAGGCAGTTACACTGCGATTCTAAGGGCTGAGAAAACGCGTTTATTTCGGGCTGAAAAACACGTTTTGAAAAGTGTGCTGTTCCTGCCCTATAACTTACATGGGGGTGACCAAAGTTGCCAAAACGTGTTTATTTCTGCTGAAAAACACGTTTTGACAATTTCTGCACACTGGGGTTAAGGGCTGACTCACTGTGCTCTTCTGAGCCAGGCAGTTACACTGCGATTCTAAAGGCTGAGAAAACGCGTTTATTTCGGGCTGAAAAACACGTTTTGAAAAGTGTGCTGTTCCTGCCCTATAACTTACATGGGGGTGACCAAAGTTGCCAAAACGTGTTTATTTCTGCTGAAAAACACGTTTTGACAATTTCTGCACACTGGGGTTAAGGGCTGACTCACTGTGCTCTTCTGAGCCAGGCAGTTACACTGCGATTCCAAGGGCTGAGAAAACGCGTTTATTTCGGGCTGAAAAACACGTTTTGAAAAGTGTGCTGTTCCTGCCCTATAACTTACATGGGGGTGACCAAAGTTGCCAAAACGTGTTTATTTCTGCTGAAAAACACGTTTTGACAATTTCTGCACACTGGGGTTAAGGGCTGACTCACTGTGCTCTTCTGAGCCAGGCAGTTACACTGCGATTCTAAGGGCTGAGAAAACGCGTTTATTTCGGGCTGAAAAACACGTTTTGAAATCTGTGCTGTTCCTGCCCTATAAGTTACATGGGGGTGACCAAAGTTGCCAAAACGTGTTTATTTCTGCTGAAAAACACGTTTTGACAATTTCTGCACACTGGGGTTAAGGGCTGACTCACTGTGCTCTTCTGAGCCAGGCAGTTACACTGCGATTCTAAAGGCTGAGAAAACGCGTTTATTTCGGGCTGAAAAACACGTTTTGAAAAGTGTGCTGTTCCT
The DNA here is from genome assembly GCF_055471065.1 of Atractosteus spatula. Classification (NCBI taxonomy): domain Eukaryota; kingdom Metazoa; phylum Chordata; class Actinopteri; order Semionotiformes; family Lepisosteidae; genus Atractosteus; species Atractosteus spatula. Next base: position 18,826,860 of record NC_142716.1, on the reverse strand, counting down.
GCCCTATAACTTACATGGGGGTGACCAAAGTTGCCAAAACGTGTTTATTTCTGCTGAAAAACACGTTTTGACAATTTCTGCACACTGGGGTTAAGGGCTGACTCAGTGTGCTCTTCTGAGCCAGGCAGTTACACTGTGATTCCAAGGGCTGAGAAAACGCGTTTATTTCGGGCTGAAAAACACGTTTTGAAAAGTGTGCTGTTCCTGCCCTATAACTTACATGGGGGTGACCAAAGTTGCCAAAACGTGTTTATTTCTGCTGAAAAACACGTTTTGACAATTTCTGCACACTGGGGTTAAGGGCTGACTCACTGTGCTCTTCTGAGCCAGGCAGTTACACTGCGATTCTAAGGGCTGAGAAAACGCGATTATTTCGGGCTGAAAAACACGTTTTGAAAAGTGTGCTGTTCCTGCCCTATAACTTACATGGGGGTGACCAAAGTTGCCAAAACGTGTTTATTTCTGCTGAAAAACACGTTTTGACAATTTCTGCACACTGGGGTTAAGGGCTGACTCACTGTGCTCTTCTGAGCCAGGCAGTTACACTGCGATTCTAAGGGCTGAGAAAACGCGTTTATTTCGGGCTGAAAAACACGTTTTGAAAAGTGTGCTGTTCCTGCCCTATAACTTACATGGGGGTGACCAAAGTTGCCAAAACGTGTTTATTTCTGCTGAAAAACACGTTTTGACAATTTCTGCACACTGGGGTTAAGGGCTGACTCAGTGTGCTCTTCTGAGCCAGGCAGTTACACTGTGATTCCAAGGGCTGAGAAAACGTGTTTATTTCGGGCTGAAAAACCCGATTTGAAAACTGAGCTGTTCCTGCCCTATAACTTACATGGGGGTGACCAAAGTTGCCAAAACGTGTTTATTTCTGCTGAAAAACACGTTTTGACAATTTCTGCACACTGGGGTTAAGGGCTGACTCAGTGTGCTCTTCTGAGCCAGGCAGTTACACTGTGATTCCAAGGGCTGAGAAAACGCGTTTATTTCGGGCTGAAAAACACGTTTTGAAAACTGTGCTGTTCCTGCCCTATAAGTTACATGGTGGTGACCAAAGTTGCCAAAACGTGTTTATTTCTGCTGAAAAACACGTTTTGACAATTTCTGCACACTGGGGTTAAGGGCTGACTCAGTGTGCTCTTCTGAGCCAGGCAGTTACACTGTGATTCCAAGGGCTGAGAAAACGCGTTTATTTCGGGCTGAAAAACAAGTTTTGAAAACTGTGCTGTTCCTGCCCTATAACTTACATGGGGGTGACCAAAGTTGCCAAAACGTGTTTATTTCTGCTGAAAAACACGTTTTGACAATATGTGCACACTGGGGTTAAGGGCTGAGTCAGTGTGCTCTTCTGAGCCAGGCAGTTACACTGCGATTCTAAGGGCTGAGAAAACGTGTTTATTTCGGGCTGAAAAACACGTTTTGAAAACTGAGCTGTTCCTGCCCTATAACTTACATGTGGGTGACCAAAGTTGCCAAAACGTGTTTATTTCTGCTGAAAAACACGTTTTGACAATTTCTGCACACTGGGGTTAAGGGCTGACTCAGTGTGTTCTTCTGAGCCAGGCAGTTACACTGTGATTCCAAGGGCTGAGAAAACGCGTTTATTTCGGGCTGAAAAACACGTTTTGAAAACTGTGCTGTTCCTGCCCTATAACTTACATGGGGGTGACCAAAGTTGCCAAAACGTGTTTATTTCTGCTGAAAAACACGTTTTGACAATTTCTGCACACTGGGGTTAAGGGCTGACTCACTGTGCTCTTCTGAGCCAGGCAGTTACACTGCGATTCTAAGGGCTGAGAAAACGCGTTTATTTCGGGCTGAAAAACACGTTTTGAAAAGTGTGCTGTTCCTGCCCTATAACTTACATGGGGGTGACCAAAGTTGCCAAAACGTGTTTATTTCTGCTGAAAAACACGTTTTGACAATTTCTGCACACTGGGGTTAAGGGCTGACTCAGTGTGCTCTTCTGAGCCAGGCAGTTACACTGCGATTCTAAGGGCTGAGAAAACGCGTTTATTTCGGGCTGAAAAACACGTTTTGAAAAGTGTGCTGTTCCTGCCCTATAACTTACATGGGGGTGACCAAAGTTGCCAAAACGTGTTTTTTTCTGCTGAAAAACACGTTTTGACAATTTCTGCACACTGGGGTTAAGGGCTGACTCACTGTGCTCTTCTGAGCCAGGCAGTTACACTGCGATTCTAAAGGCTGAGAAAACGCGTTTATTTCGGGCTGAAAAACACGTTTTGAAAACTGTGCTGTTCCTGCCCTATAACTTACATGGGGGTGACCAAAGTTGCCAAAACGTGTTTATTTCTGCTGAAAAACACGTTTTGACAATTTCTGCACACTGGGGTTAAGGGCTGACTCAGTGTGCTCTTCTGAGCCAGGCAGTTACACTGTGATTCCAAGGGCTGAGAAAACGCGTTTATTTCGGGCTGAAAAACACGTTTTGAAAACTGTGCTGTTCCTGCCCTATAACTTACATGGGGGTGACCAAAGTTGCCAAAACGTGTTTATTTCTGCTGAAAAACACGTTTTGACAATATGTGCACACTGGGGTTAAGGGCTGACTCACTGTGCTCTTCTGAGCCAGGCAGTTACACTGCGATTCTAAGGGCTGAGAAAACGCGTTTATTTCGGGCTGAAAAACACGTTTTGAAATCTGTGCTGTTCCTGCCCTATAACTTACATGGGGGTGACCAAAGTTGCCAAAACGTGTTTATTTCTGCTGAAAAACACGTTTTGACAATTTCTGCACACTGGGGTTAAGGGCTGACTCAGTGTGCTCTTCTGAGCCAGGCAGTTACACTGCGATTCCAAGGGCTGAGAAAACGCGTTTATTTCGGGCTGAAAAACACGTTTTGAAAACTGTGCTGTTCCTGCCCTATAACTTACATGGGGGTGACCAAAGTTGCCAAAACGTGTTTATTTCTGCTGAAAAACACGTTTTGACAATATGTGCACACTGGGGTTAAGGGCTGACTCACTGTGCTCTTCTGAGCCTGGCAGTTACACTGCGATTCTAAGGGCTGAGAAAACGCGTTTATTTCGGGCTGAAAAACACGTTTTGAAAAGTGTGCTGTTCCTGCCCTATAACTTACATGGGGGTGACCAAAGTTGCCAAAACGTGTTTATTTCTGCTGAAAAACACGTTTTGACAATTTCTGCACACTGGGGTTAAGGGCTGTCTCAACTGTGCTCTTCTGAGCCAGGCAGTTACACTGCGATTCTAAAGGCTGAGAAAACGCGTTTATTTCGGGCTGAAAAACACGTTTTGAAAAGTGTGCTGTTCCTGCCCTATAACTTACATGGGGGTGACCAAAGTTGCCAAAACGTGTTTATTTCTGCTGAAAAACACGTTTTGACAATTTCTGCACACTGGGTTAAAGGGCTGACTCAGTGTGCTCTTCTGAGCCAGGCAGTTACACTGCGATTCTAAAGGCTGAGAAAACGCGTTTATTTCGGGCTGAAAAACACGTTTTGAAAAGTGTGCTGTTCCTGCCCTATAACTTACATGGGGGTGACCAAAGTTGCCAAAACGTGTTTATTTCTGCTGAAAAACACGTTTTGACAATTTCTGCACACTGGGGTTAAGGGCTGACTCAGTGTGCTCTTCTGAGCCAGGCAGTTACAATGTGATTCCAAGGGCTGAGAAAACGTGTTTATTTCGGGCTGAAAAACCCGATTTGAAAACTGAGCTGTTCCTGCCCTATAACTTACATGGGGGTGACCAAAGTTGCCAAAACGTGTTTATTTCTGCTGAAAAACACGTTTTGACAATTTCTGCACACTGGGGTTAAGGGCTGACTCAGTGTGCTCTTCTGAGCCAGGCAGTTACACTGTGATTCCAAGGGCTGAGAAAACGCGTTTATTTCGGGCTGAAAAACACGTTTTGAAAACTGTGCTGTTCCTGCCCTATAAGTTACATGGTGGTGACCAAAGTTGCCAAAACGTGTTTATTTCTGCTGAAAAACACGTTTTGACAATTTCTGCACACTGGGGTTAAGGGCTGACTCAGTGTGCTCTTCTGAGCCAGGCAGTTACACTGTGATTCCAAGGGCTGAGAAAACGCGTTTATTTCGGGCTGAAAAACAAGTTTTGAAAACTGTGCTGTTCCTGCCCTATAACTTACATGGGGGTGACCAAAGTTGCCAAAACGTGTTTATTTCTGCTGAAAAACACGTTTTGACAATTTCTGCACACTGGGGTTAAGGGCTGACTCACTGTGCTCTTCTGAGCCAGGCAGTTACACTGCGATTCTAAGGGCTGAGAAAACGCGTTTATTTCGGGCTGAAAAACACGTTTTGAAAAGTGTGCTGTTCCTGCCCTATAACTTATATGGGGGTGACCAAAGTTGCCAAAACGTGTTTATTTCTGCTGAAAAACACGTTTTGACAATTTCTGCACACTGGGGTTAAGGGCTGACTCACTGTGCTCTTCTGAGCCAGGCAGTTACACTGCGATTCTAAAGGCTGAGAAAACGCGTTTATTTCGGGCTGAAAAACACGTTTTGAAAACTGTGCTGTTCCTGCCCTATAACTTACATGGGGGTGACCAAAGTTGCCAAAACGTGTTTATTTCTGCTGAAAAACACGTTTTGACAATTTCTGCACACTGGGGTTAAGGGCTGACTCAGTGTGCTCTTCTGAGCCAGGCAGTTACACTGTGATTCCAAGGGCTGAGAAAACGCGTTTATTTCGGGCTGAAAAACACGTTTTGAAAACTGTGCTGTTCCTGCCCTATAACTTACATGGGGGTGACCAAAGTTGCCAAAACGTGTTTATTTCTGCTGAAAAACACGTTTTGACAATATGTGCACACTGGGGTTAAGGGCTGACTCACTGTGCTCTTCTGAGCCAGGCAGTTACACTGCGATTCTAAGGGCTGAGAAAACGCGTTTATTTCGGGCTGAAAAACACGTTTTGAAATCTGTGCTGTTCCTGCCCTATAAGTTACATGGGGGTGACCAAAGTTGCCAAAACGTGTTTATTTCTGCTGAAAAACACGTTTTGACAATTTCTGCACACTGGGGTTAAGGGCTGAGTCAGTGTGCTCTTCTGAGCCAGGCAGTTACACTGTGATTCCAAGGGCTGAGAAAACGCGTTTATTTCGGGCTGAAAAACACGTTTTGAAAACTGTGCTGTTCCTGCCCTATAACTTACATGGGGGTGACCAAAGTTGCCAAAACGTGTTTATTTCTGCTGAAAAACACGTTTTGACAATTTCTGCACACTGGGGTTAAGGGCTGACTCACTGTGCTCTTCTGAGCCAGGCAGTTACACTGCGATTCTAAGGGCTGAGAAAACGCGTTTATTTCGGGCTGAAAAACACGTTTTGAAAAGTGTGCTGTTCCTGCCCTATAACTTACATGGGGGTGACCAAAGTTGCCAAAACGTGTTTATTTCTGCTGAAAAACACGTTTTGACAATTTCTGCACACTGGGGTTAAGGGCTGACTCACTGTGCTCTTCTGAGCCAGGCAGTTACACTGCGATTCTAAAGGCTGAGAAAACGCGTTTATTTCGGGCTGAAAAACACGTTTTGAAAAGTGTGCTGTTCCTGCCCTATAACTTACATGGGGGTGACCAAAGTTGCCAAAACGTGTTTATTTCTGCTGAAAAACACGTTTTGACAATTTCTGCACACTGGGGTTAAGGGCTGACTCACTGTGCTCTTCTGAGCCAGGCAGTTACACTGCGATTCCAAGGGCTGAGAAAACGCGTTTATTTCGGGCTGAAAAACACGTTTTGAAAAGTGTGCTGTTCCTGCCCTATAACTTACATGGGGGTGACCAAAGTTGCCAAAACGTGTTTATTTCTGCTGAAAAACACGTTTTGACAATTTCTGCACACTGGGGTTAAGGGCTGACTCACTGTGCTCTTCTGAGCCAGGCAGTTACACTGCGATTCTAAGGGCTGAGAAAACGCGTTTATTTCGGGCTGAAAAACACGTTTTGAAATCTGTGCTGTTCCTGCCCTATAAGTTACATGGGGGTGACCAAAGTTGCCAAAACGTGTTTATTTCTGCTGAAAAACACGTTTTGACAATTTCTGCACACTGGGGTTAAGGGCTGACTCACTGTGCTCTTCTGAGCCAGGCAGTTACACTGCGATTCTAAAGGCTGAGAAAACGCGTTTATTTCGGGCTGAAAAACACGTTTTGAAAAGTGTGCTGTTCCTGCCCTATAACTTACATGGGGGTGACCAAAGTTGCCAAAACGTGTTTATTTCTGCTGAAAAACACGTTTTGACAATTTCTGCACACTGGGGTTAAGGGCTGACTCAGTGTGCTCTTCTGAGCCAGGCAGTTACACTGTGATTCCAAGGGCTGAGAAAACGCGTTTATTTCGGGCTGAAAAACACGTTTTGAAAAGTGTGCTGTTCCTGCCCTATAACTTACATGGGGGTGACCAAAGTTGCCAAAACGTGTTTATTTCTGCTGAAAAACACGTTTTGACAATTTCTGCACACTGGGGTTAAGGGCTGACTCACTGTGCTCTTCTGAGCCAGGCAGTTACACTGCGATTCTAAGGGCTGAGAAAACGCGATTATTTCGGGCTGAAAAACACGTTTTGAAAAGTGTGCTGTTCCTGCCCTATAACTTACATGGGGGTGACCAAAGTTGCCAAAACGTGTTTATTTCTGCTGAAAAACACGTTTTGACAATTTCTGCACACTGGGGTTAAGGGCTGACTCACTGTGCTCTTCTGAGCCAGGCAGTTACACTGCGATTCTAAGGGCTGAGAAAACGCGTTTATTTCGGGCTGAAAAACACGTTTTGAAAAGTGTGCTGTTCCTGCCCTATAACTTACATGGGGGTGACCAAAGTTGCCAAAACGTGTTTATTTCTGCTGAAAAACACGTTTTGACAATTTCTGCACACTGGGGTTAAGGGCTGACTCAGTGTGCTCTTCTGAGCCAGGCAGTTACACTGTGATTCCAAGGGCTGAGAAAACGTGTTTATTTCGGGCTGAAAAACCCGATTTGAAAACTGAGCTGTTCCTGCCCTATAACTTACATGGGGGTGACCAAAGTTGCCAAAACGTGTTTATTTCTGCTGAAAAACACGTTTTGACAATTTCTGCACACTGGGGTTAAGGGCTGACTCAGTGTGCTCTTCTGAGCCAGGCAGTTACACTGTGATTCCAAGGGCTGAGAAAACGCGTTTATTTCGGGCTGAAAAACACGTTTTGAAAACTGTGCTGTTCCTGCCCTATAAGTTACATGGTGGTGACCAAAGTTGCCAAAACGTGTTTATTTCTGCTGAAAAACACGTTTTGACAATTTCTGCACACTGGGGTTAAGGGCTGACTCAGTGTGCTCTTCTGAGCCAGGCAGTTACACTGTGATTCCAAGGGCTGAGAAAACGCGTTTATTTCGGGCTGAAAAACAAGTTTTGAAAACTGTGCTGTTCCTGCCCTATAACTTACATGGGGGTGACCAAAGTTGCCAAAACGTGTTTATTTCTGCTGAAAAACACGTTTTGACAATTTCTGCACACTGGGGTTAAGGGCTGACTCACTGTGCTCTTCTGAGCCAGGCAGTTACACTGCGATTCTAAGGGCTGAGAAAACGCGTTTATTTCGGGCTGAAAAACACGTTTTGAAAAGTGTGCTGTTCCTGCCCTATAACTTACATGGGGGTGACCAAAGTTGCCAAAACGTGTTTATTTCTGCTGAAAAACACGTTTTGACAATTTCTGCACACTGGGGTTAAGGGCTGACTCACTGTGCTCTTCTGAGCCAGGCAGTTACACTGCGATTCTAAAGGCTGAGAAAACGCGTTTATTTCGGGCTGAAAAACACGTTTTGAAAAGTGTGCTGTTCCTGCCCTATAACTTACATGGGGGTGACCAAAGTTGCCAAAACGTGTTTATTTCTGCTGAAAAACACGTTTTGACAATTTCTGCACACTGGGGTTAAGGGCTGACTCAGTGTGCTCTTCTGAGCCAGGCAGTTACACTGTGATTCCAAGGGCTGAGAAAACGTGTTTATTTCGGGCTGAAAAACCCGATTTGAAAACTGAGCTGTTCCTGCCCTATAACTTACATGGGGGTGACCAAAGTTGCCAAAACGTGTTTATTTCTGCTGAAAAACACGTTTTGACAATTTCTGCACACTGGGGTTAAGGGCTGAGTCAGTGTGCTCTTCTGAGCCAGGCAGTTACACTGCGATTCTAAAGGCTGAGAAAACGCGTTTATTTCGGGCTGAAAAACACGTTTTGAAAAGTGTGCTGTTCCTGCCCTATAACTTACATGGGGGTGACCAAAGTTGCCAAAACGTGTTTATTTCTGCTGAAAAACACGTTTTGACAATTTCTGCACACTGGGGTTAAGGGCTGACTCAGTGTGCTCTTCTGAGCCAGGCAGTTACACTGCGATTCCAAGGGCTGAGAAAACGCGTTTATTTCGGGCTGAAAAACACGTTTTGAAAACTGTGCTGTTCCTGCCCTATAACTTACATGGGGGTGACCAAAGTTGCCAAAACGTGTTTATTTCTGCTGAAAAACACGTTTTGACAATATGTGCACACTGGGGTTAAGGGCTGACTCACTGTGCTCTTCTGAGCCAGGCAGTTACACTGCGTTCTAAAGGCTGAGAAAACGCGTTTATTTCGGGCTGAAAAACACGTTTTGAAAAGTGTGCTGTTCCTGCCCTATAACTTACATGGGGGTGACCAAAGTTGCCAAAACGTGTTTATTTCTGCTGAAAAACACGTTTTGACAATTTCTGCACACTGGGGTTAAGGGCTGACTCAGTGTGCTCTTCTGAGCCAGGCAGTTACACTGTGATTCCAAGGGCTGAGAAAACGCGTTTATTTCGGGCTGAAAAACACGTTTTGACAACTGTGCTGTTCCTGCCCTATAACTTACATGGGGGTGACCAAAGTTGCCAAAACGTGTTTATTTCTGCTGAAAAACACGTTTTGACAATTTCTGCACACTGGGGTTAAGAGCTGACTCACTGTGCTCTTCTGAGCCAGGCAGTTACACTGGGATTCTAAGGGCTGAGAAAACGCGTTTATTTCGGGCTGAAAAACACGTTTTGAAAAGTGTGCTGTTCCTGCCCTATAACTTACATGGGGGTGACCAAAGTTGCCAAAACGTGTTTATTTCTGCTGAAAAACACGTTTTGACAATTTCTGCACACTGGGGTTAAGGGCTGACTCAGTGTGCTCTTCTGAGCCAGGCAGTTACAATGTGATTCCAAGGGCTGAGAAAACGTGTTTATTTCGGGCTGAAAAACCCGATTTGAAAACTGAGCTGTTCCTGCCCTATAACTTACATGGGGGTGACCAAAGTTGCCAAAACGTGTTTATTTCTGCTGAAAAACACGTTTTGACAATTTCTGCACACTGGGGTTAAGGGCTGACTCAGTGTGCTCTTCTGAGCCAGGCAGTTACATTGTGATTCCAAGGGCTGAGAAAACGCGTTTATTTCGGGCTGAAAAACACGTTTTGAAAACTGTGCTGTTCCTGCCCTATAAGTTACATGGTGGTGACCAAAGTTGCCAAAACGTGTTTATTTCTGCTGAAAAACACGTTTTGACAATTTCTGCACACTGGGGTTAAGGGCTGACTCAGTGTGCTCTTCTGAGCCAGGCAGTTACACTGTGATTCCAAGGGCTGAGAAAACGCGTTTATTTCGGGCTGAAAAACAAGTTTTGAAAACTGTGCTGTTCCTGCCCTATAACTTACATGGGGGTGACCAAAGTTGCCAAAACGTGTTTATTTCTGCTGAAAAACACGTTTTGACAATTTCTGCACACTGGGGTTAAGGGCTGACTCACTGTGCTCTTCTGAGCCAGGCAGTTACACTGCGATTCTAAGGGCTGAGAAAACGCGTTTATTTCGGGCTGAAAAACACGTTTTGAAAAGTGTGCTGTTCCTGCCCTATAACTTACATGGGGGTGACCAAAGTTGCCAAAACGTGTTTATTTCTGCTGAAAAACACGTTTTGACAATTTCTGCACACTGGGGTTAAGGGCTGACTCACTGTGCTCTTCTGAGCCAGGCAGTTACACTGCGATTCTAAAGGCTGAGAAAACGCGTTTATTTCGGGCTGAAAAACACGTTTTGAAAAGTGTGCTGTTCCTGCCCTATAACTTACATGGGGGTGACCAAAGTTGCCAAAACGTGTTTATTTCTGCTGAAAAACACGTTTTGACAATTTCTGCACACTGGGGTTAAGGGCTGACTCAGTGTGCTCTTCTGAGCCAGGCAGTTACAATGTGATTCCAAGGGCTGAGAAAACGTGTTTATTTCGGGCTGAAAAACACGTTTTGACAACTGTGCTGTTCCTGCCCTATAACTTACATGGGGGTGACCAAAGTTGCCAAAACGTGTTTATTTCTGCTGAAAAACACGTTTTGACAATATGTGCACACTGGGGTTAAGGGCTGACTCACTGTGCTCTTCTGAGCCAGGCAGTTACACTGCGATTCTAAGGGCTGAGAAAACGCGTTTATTTCGGGCTGAAAAACACGTTTTGAAATCTGTGCTGTTCCTGCCCTATAAGTTACATGGGGGTGACCAAAGTTGCCAAAACGTGTTTATTTCTGCTGAAAAACACGTTTTGACAATTTCTGCACACTGGGGTTAAGGGCTGAGTCAGTGTGCTCTTCTGAGCCAGGCAGTTACACTGCGATTCTAAAGGCTGAGAAAACGCGTTTATTTCGGGCTGAAAAACACGTTTTGAAAAGTGTGCTGTTCCTGCCCTATAACTTACATGGGGGTGACCAAAGTTGCCAAAACGTGTTTATTTCTGCTGAAAAACACGTTTTGACAATTTCTGCACACTGGGGTTAAGGGCTGACTCAGTGTGCTCTTCTGAGCCAGGCAGTTACACTGCGATTCCAAGGGCTGAGAAAACGCGTTTATTTCGGGCTGAAAAACACGTTTTGAAAACTGTGCTGTTCCTGCCCTATAACTTACATGGGGGTGACCAAAGTTGCCAAAACGTGTTTATTTCTGCTGAAAAACACGTTTTGACAATATGTGCACACTGGGGTTAAGGGCTGACTCACTGTGCTCTTCTGAGCCAGGCAGTTACACTGCGATTCTAAGGGCTGAGAAAACGCGTTTATTTCGGGCTGAAAAACACGTTTTGAAAAGTGTGCTGTTCCTGCCCTATAACTTACATGGGGGTGACCAAAGTTGCCAAAACGTGTTTATTTCTGCTGAAAAACACGTTTTGACAATTTCTGCACACTGGGGTTAAGGGCTGACTCAACTGTGCTCTTCTGAGCCAGGCAGTTACACTGCGATTCTAAAGGCTGAGAAAACGCGTTTATTTCGGGCTGAAAAACACGTTTTGAAAAGTGTGCTGTTCCTGCCCTATAACTTACATGGGGGTGACCAAAGTTGCCAAAACGTGTTTATTTCTGCTGAAAAACACGTTTTGACAATTTCTGCACACTGGGTTAAAGGGCTGACTCAGTGTGCTCTTCTGAGCCAGGCAGTTACACTGTGATTCCAAGGGCTGAGAAAACGTGTTTATTTCGGGCTGAAAAACACGTTTTGAAAACTGAGCTGTTCCTGCCCTATAACTTACATGGGGGTGACCAAAGTTGCCAAAACGTGTTTATTTCTGCTGAAAAACACGTTTTGACAATTTCTGCACACTGGGGTTAAGGGCTGACTCAGTGTGTTCTTCTGAGCCAGGCAGTTACACTGTGATTCCAAGGGCTGAGAAAACGCGTTTATTTCGGGCTGAAAAACACGTTTTGAAAACTGTGCTGTTCCTGCCCTATAACTTACATGGGGGTGACCAAAGTTGCCAAAACGTGTTTATTTCTGCTGAAAAACACGTTTTGACAATTTCTGCACACTGGGGTTAAGGGCTGACTCACTGTGCTCTTCTGAGCCAGGCAGTTACACTGCGATTCTAAGGGCTGAGAAAACGCGTTTATTTCGGGCTGAAAAACACGTTTTGAAAAGTGTGCTGTTCCTGCCCTATAACTTACATGGGGGTGACCAAAGTTGCCAAAACGTGTTTATTTCTGCTGAAAAACACGTTTTGACAATTTCTGCACACTGGGGTTAAGGGCTGACTCAGTGTGCTCTTCTGAGCCAGGCAGTTACACTGTGATTCCAAGGGCTGAGAAAACGCGTTTATTTCGGGCTGAAAAACACGTTTTGACAACTGTGCTGTTCCTGCCCTATAACTTACATGGGGGTGACCAAAGTTGCCAAAACGTGTTTATTTCTGCTGAAAAACACGTTTTGACAATTTCTGCACACTGGGGTTAAGGGCTGACTCACTGTGCTCTTCTGAGCCAGGCAGTTACACTGGGATTCTAAGGGCTGAGAAAACGCGTTTATTTCGGGCTGAAAAACACGTTTTGAAAAGTGTGCTGTTCCTGCCCTATAACTTACATGGGGGTGACCAAAGTTGCCAAAACGTGTTTATTTCTGCTGAAAAACACGTTTTGACAATTTCTGCACACTGGGGTTAAGGGCTGACTCACTGTGCTCTTCTGAGCCAGGCAGTTACACTGCGATTCTAAGGGCTGAGAAAACGCGTTTATTTCGGGCTGAAAAACACGTTTTGAAAAGTGTGCTGTTCCTGCCCTATAACTTACATGGGGGTGACCAAAGTTGCCAAAACGTGTTTATTTCTGCTGAAAAACACGTTTTGACAATTTCTGCACACTGGGGTTAAGGGCTGACTCACTGTGCTCTTCTGAGCCAGGCAGTTACACTGCGATTCTAAAGGCTGAGAAAACGCGTTTATTTCGGGCTGAAAAACACGTTTTGAAAAGTGTGCTGTTCCTGCCCTATAACTTACATGGGGGTGACCAAAGTTGCCAAAACGTGTTTATTTCTGCTGAAAAACACGTTTTGACAATATGTGCACACTGGGGTTAAGGGCTGACTCACTGTGCTCTTCTGAGCCAGGCAGTTACACTGCGATTCTAAGGGCTGAGAAAACGCGTTTATTTCGGGCTGAAAAACACGTTTTGAAATCTGTGCTGTTCCTGCCCTATAAGTTACATGGGGGTGACCAAAGTTGCCAAAACGTGTTTATTTCTGCTGAAAAACACGTTTTGACAATTTCTGCACACTGGGGTTAAGGGCTGAGTCAGTGTGCTCTTCTGAGCCAGGCAGTTACACTGTGATTCCAAGGGCTGAGAAAACGCGTTTATTTCGGGCTGAAAAACACGTTTTGAAAACTGTGCTGTTCCTGCCCTATAAGTTACATGGTGGTGACCAAAGTTGCCAAAACGTGTTTATTTCTGCTGAAAAACACGTTTTGACAACTTCTGCACACTGGGGTTAAGGGCTGACTCAGTGTGCTCTTCTGAGCCAGGCAGTTACACTGTGATTCCAAGGGCTGAGAAAACGCGTTTATTTCGGGCTGAAAAACACGTTTTGAAAACTGTGCTGTTCCTGCCCTATAACTTACATGGGGGTGACCAAAGTTGCCAAAACGTGTTTATTTCTGCTGAAAAACACGTTTTGACAATTACTGCACACTGGGGTTAAGGGCTGACTCACTGTGCTCTTCTGAGCCAGGCAGTTACACTGCGATTCTAAGGGCTGAGAAAACGCGATTATTTCGGGCTGAAAAACACGTTTTGAAAAGTGTGCTGTTCCTGCCCTATAACTTACATGGGGGTGACCAAAGTTGCCAAAACGTGTTTATTTCTGCTGAAAAACACGTTTTGACAATTTCTGCACACTGGGGTTAAGGGCTGACTCACTGTGCTCTTCTGAGCCAGGCAGTTACACTGCGATTCTAAAGGCTGAGAAAACGCGTTTATTTCGGGCTGAAAAACACGTTTTGAAAAGTGTGCTGTTCCTGCCCTATAACTTACATGGGGGTGACCAAAGTTGCCAAAACGTGTTTATTTCTGCTGAAAAACACGTTTTGACAATTTCTGCACACTGGGGTTAAGGGCTGACTCAGTGTGCTCTTCTGAGCCAGGCAGTTACACTGTGATTCCAAGGGCTGAGAAAACGCGTTTATTTCGGGCTGAAAAACACGTTTTGAAAACTGTGCTGTTCCTGCCCTATAACTTACATGGGGGTGACCAAAGTTGCCAAAACGTGTTTATTTCTGCTGAAAAACACGTTTTGACAATTTCTGCACACTGGGGTTAAGGGCTGACTCACTGTGCTCTTCTGAGCCAGGCAGTTACACTGCGATTCTAAGGGCTGAGAAAACGCGTTTATTTCGGGCTGAAAAACACGTTTTGAAAAGTGTGCTGTTCCTGCCCTATAACTTACATGGGGGTGACCAAAGTTGCCAAAACGTGTTTATTTCTGCTGAAAAACACGTTTTGACAATTTCTGCACACTGGGGTTAAGGGCTGACTCAGTGTGCTCTTCTGAGCCAGGCAGTTACACTGTGATTCCAAGGGCTGAGAAAACGCGTTTATTTCGGGCTGAAAAACACGTTTTGAAAACTGTGCTGTTCCTGCCCTATAACTTACATGGGGGTGACCAAAGTTGCCAAAACGTGTTTATTTCTGCTGAAAAACACGTTTTGACAATATGTGCACACTGGGGTTAAGGGCTGACTCACTGTGCTCTTCTGAGCCAGGCAGTTACACTGCGATTCTAAGGGCTGAGAAAACGCGTTTATTTCGGGCTGAAAAACACGTTTTGAAATCTGTGCTGTTCCTGCCCTATAACTTACATGGGGGTGACCAAAGTTGCCAAAACGTGTTTATTTCTGCTGAAAAACACGTTTTGACAATTTCTGCACACTGGGGTTAAGGGCTGACTCAGTGTGCTCTTCTGAGCCAGGCAGTTACAATGTGATTCCAAGGGCTGAGAAAACGTGTTTATTTCGGGCTGAAAAACACGTTTTGAAAACTGAGCTGTTCCTGCCCTATAACTTACATGGGGGTGACCAAAGTTGCCAAAACGTGTTTATTTCTGCTGAAAAACACGTTTTGACAATTTCTGCACACTGGGGTTAAGGGCTGACTCACTGTGCTCTTCTGAGCCAGGCAGTTACACTGCGATTCTAAGGGCTGAGAAAACGCGTTTATTTCGGGCTGAAAAACACGTTTTGAAAAGTGTGCTGTTCCTGCCCTATAACTTACATGGGGGTGACCAAAGTTGCCAAAACGTGTTTATTTCTGCTGAAAAACACGTTTTGACAATTTCTGCACACTGGGGTTAAGGGCTGACTCACTGTGCTCTTCTGAGCCAGGCAGTTACACTGCGATTCTAAAGGCTGAGAAAACGCGTTTATTTCGGGCTGAAAAACACGTTTTGAAAAGTGTGCTGTTCCTGCCCTATAACTTACATGGGGGTGACCAAAGTTGCCAAAACGTGTTTATTTCTGCTGAAAAACACGTTTTGACAATATGTGCACACTGGGGTTAAGGGCTGACTCACTGTGCTCTTCTGAGCCAGGCAGTTACACTGCGATTCTAAGGGCTGAGAAAACGCGTTTATTTCGGGCTGAAAAACACGTTTTGAAATCTGTGCTGTTCCTGCCCTATAAGTTACATGGGGGTGACCAAAGTTGCCAAAACGTGTTTATTTCTGCTGAAAAACACGTTTTGACAATTTCTGCACACTGGGGTTAAGGGCTGAGTCAGTGTGCTCTTCTGAGCCAGGCAGTTACACTGTGATTCCAAGGGCTGAGAAAACGCGTTTATTTCGGGCTGAAAAACACGTTTTGAAAACTGTGCTGTTCCTGCCCTATAAGTTACATGGTGGTGACCAAAGTTGCCAAAACGTGTTTATTTCTGCTGAAAAACACGTTTTGACAACTTCTGCACACTGGGGTTAAGGGCTGACTCAGTGTGCTCTTCTGAGCCAGGCAGTTACACTGTGATTCCAAGGGCTGAGAAAACGCGTTTATTTCGGGCTGAAAAACACGTTTTGAAAACTGTGCTGTTCCTGCCCTATAACTTACATGGGGGTGACCAAAGTTGCCAAAACGTGTTTATTTCTGCTGAAAAACACGTTTTGACAATTTCTGCACACTGGGGTTAAGGGCTGACTCACTGTGCTCTTCTGAGCCAGGCAGTTACACTGCGATTCTAAGGGCTGAGAAAACGCGATTATTTCGGGCTGAAAAACACGTTTTGAAAAGTGTGCTGTTCCTGCCCTATAACTTACATGGGGGTGACCAAAGTTGCCAAAACGTGTTTATTTCTGCTGAAAAACACGTTTTGACAATTTCTGCACACTGGGGTTAAGGGCTGACTCACTGTGCTCTTCTGAGCCAGGCAGTTACACTGCGATTCTAAAGGCTGAGAAAACGCGTTTATTTCGGGCTGAAAAACACGTTTTGAAAAGTGTGCTGTTCCTGCCCTATAACTTACATGGGGGTGACCAAAGTTGCCAAAACGTGTTTATTTCTGCTGAAAAACACGTTTTGACAATTTCTGCACACTGGGGTTAAGGGCTGACTCAGTGTGCTCTTCTGAGCCAGGCAGTTACACTGTGATTCCAAGGGCTGAGAAAACGCGTTTATTTCGGGCTGAAAAACACGTTTTGAAAACTGTGCTGTTCCTGCCCTATAACTTACATGGGGGTGACCAAAGTTGCCAAAACGTGTTTATTTCTGCTGAAAAACACGTTTTGACAATTTCTGCACACTGGGGTTAAGGGCTGACTCACTGTGCTCTTCTGAGCCAGGCAGTTACACTGCGATTCTAAGGGCTGAGAAAACGCGTTTATTTCGGGCTGAAAAACACGTTTTGAAAAGTGTGCTGTTCCTGCCCTATAACTTACATGGGGGTGACCAAAGTTGCCAAAACGTGTTTATTTCTGCTGAAAAACACGTTTTGACAATTTCTGCACACTGGGATTAAGGGCTGACTCACTGTGCTCTTCTGAGCCAGGCAGTTACACTGCGATTCTAAAGGCTGAGAAAACGCGTTTATTTCGGGCTGAAAAACACGTTTTGAAAAGTGTGCTGTTCCTGCCCTATAACTTACATGGGGGTGACCAAAGTTGCCAAAACGTGTTTATTTCTGCTGAAAAACACGTTTTGACAATTTCTGCACACTGGGGTTAAGGGCTGACTCAGTGTGCTCTTCTGAGCCAGGCAGTTACACTGTGATTCCAAGGGCTGAGAAAACGCGTTTATTTCGGGCTGAAAAACACGTTTTGAAAACTGTGCTGTTCCTGCCCTATAACTTACATGGGGGTGACCAAAGTTGCCAAAACGTGTTTATTTCTGCTGAAAAACACGTTTTGACAATATGTGCACACTGGGGTTAAGGGCTGACTCACTGTGCTCTTCTGAGCCAGGCAGTTACACTGCGATTCTAAGGGCTGAGAAAACGCGTTTATTTCGGGCTGAAAAACACGTTTTGAAATCTGTGCTGTTCCTGCCCTATAACTTACATGGGGGTGACCAAAGTTGCCAAAACGTGTTTATTTCTGCTGAAAAACACGTTTTGACAATTTCTGCACACTGGGGTTAAGGGCTGACTCAGTGTGCTCTTCTGAGCCAGGCAGTTACAATGTGATTCCAAGGGCTGAGAAAACGTGTTTATTTCGGGCTGAAAAACACGTTTTGAAAACTGAGCTGTTCCTGCCCTATAACTTACATGGGGGTGACCAAAGTTGCCAAAACGTGTTTATTTCTGCTGAAAAACACGTTTTGACAATTTCTGCACACTGGGGTTAAGGGCTGACTCAGTGTGCTCTTCTGAGCCAGGCAGTTACACTGTGATTCCAAGGGCTGAGAAAACGCGTTTATTTCGGGCTGAAAAACACGTTTTGAAAACTGTGCTGTTCCTGCCCTATAAGTTACATGGTGGTGACCAAAGTTGCCAAAACGTGTTTATTTCTGCTGAAAAACACGTTTTGACAATTTCTGCACACTGGGGTTAAGGGCTGACTCAGTGTGCTCTTCTGAGCCAGGCAGTTACACTGTGATTCCAAGGGCTGAGAAAACGCGTTTATTTCGGGCTGAAAAACACGTTTTGAAAACTGTGCTGTTCCTGCCCTATAACTTACATGGGGGTGACCAAAGTTGCCAAAACGTGTTTATTTCTGCTGAAAAACACGTTTTGACAATTTCTGCACACTGGGGTTAAGGGCTGACTCACTGTGCTCTTCTGAGCCAGGCAGTTACACTGCGATTCTAAGGGCTGAGAAAACGCGTTTATTTCGGGCTGAAAAACACGTTTTGAAAAGTGTGCTGTTCCTGCCCTATAACTTACATGGGGGTGACCAAAGTTGCCAAAACGTGTTTATTTCTGCTGAAAAACACGTTTTGACAATTTCTGCACACTGGGGTTAAGGGCTGACTCACTGTGCTCTTCTGAGCCAGGCAGTTACACTGCGATTCTAAAGGCTGAGAAAACGCGTTTATTTCGGGCTGAAAAACACGTTTTGAAAAGTGTGCTGTTCCTGCCCTATAACTTACATGGGGGTGACCAAAGTTGCCAAAACGTGTTTATTTCTGCTGAAAAACACGTTTTGACAATTTCTGCACACTGGGGTTAAGGGCTGACTCAGTGTGCTCTTCTGAGCCAGGCAGTTACACTGTGATTCCAAGGGCTGAGAAAACGCGTTTATTTCGGGCTGAAAAACACGTTTTGAAAACTGTGCTGTTCCTGCCCTATAACTTACATGGGGGTGACCAAAGTTGCCAAAACGTGTTTATTTCTGCTGAAAAACACGTTTTGACAATATGTGCACACTGGGGTTAAGGGCTGACTCAGTGTGCTCTTCTGAGCCAGGCAGTTACACTGCGATTCTAAGGGCTGAGAAAACGCGTTTATTTCGGGCTGAAAAACACGTTTTGAAAAGTGTGCTGTTCCTGCCCTATAACTTACATGGGGGTGACCAAAGTTGCCAAAACGTGTTTATTTCTGCTGAAAAACACGTTTTGACAATTTCTGCACACTGGGGTTAAGGGCTGACTCAACTGTGCTCTTCTGAGCCAGGCAGTTACACTGCGATTCTAAAGGCTGAGAAAACGCGTTTATTTCGGGCTGAAAAACACGTTTTGAAAAGTGTGCTGTTCCTGCCCTATAACTTACATGGGGGTGACCAAAGTTGCCAAAACGTGTTTATTTCTGCTGAAAAACACGTTTTGACAATTTCTGCACACTGGGTTAAATGGCTGACTCAGTGTGCTCTTCTGAGCCAGGCAGTTACACTGTGATTCCAAGGGCTGAGAAAACGTGTTTATTTCGGGCTGAAAAAAACGTTTTGAAAACTGAGCTGTTCCTGCCCTATAACTTACATGGGGGTGACCAAAGTTGCCAAAACGTGTTTATTTCTGCTGAAAAACACGTTTTGACAATTTCTGCACACTGGGGTTAAGGGCTGACTCAGTGTGTTCTTCTGAGCCAGGCAGTTACACTGTGATTCCAAGGGCTGAGAAAACGCGTTTATTTCGGGCTGAAAAACACGTTTTGAAAACTGTGCTGTTCCTGCCCTATAACTTACATGGGGGTGACCAAAGTTGCCAAAACGTGTTTATTTCTGCTGAAAAACACGTTTTGACAATTTCTGCACACTGGGGTTAAGGGCTGACTCACTGTGCTCTTCTGAGCCAGGCAGTTACACTGCGATTCTAAGGGCTGAGAAAACGCGTTTATTTCGGGCTGAAAAACACGTTTTGAAAAGTGTGCTGTTCCTGCCCTATAACTTACATGGGGGTGACCAAAGTTGCCAAAACGTGTTTATTTCTGCAGAAAAACACGTTTTGACAATTTCTGCACACTGGGGTTAAGGGCTGACTCAGTGTGCTCTTCTGAGCCAGGCAGTTACACTGTGATTCCAAGGGCTGAGAAAACGCGTTTATTTCGGGCTGAAAAACACGTTTTGACAACTGTGCTGTTCCTGCCCTATAACTTACATGGGGGTGACCAAAGTTGCCAAAACGTGTTTATTTCTGCTGAAAAACACGTTTTGACAATTTCTGCACACTGGGGTTAAGGGCTGACTCACTGTGCTCTTCTGAGCCAGGCAGTTACACTGGGATTCTAAGGGCTGAGAAAACGCGTTTATTTCGGGCTGAAAAACACGTTTTGAAAAGTGTGCTGTTCCTGCCCTATAACTTACATGGGGGTGACCAAAGTTGCCAAAACGTGTTTATTTCTGCTGAAAAACACGTTTTGACAATTTCTGCACACTGGGGTTAAGGGCTGACTCAGTGTGCTCTTCTGAGCCAGGCAGTTACAATGTGATTCCAAGGGCTGAGAAAACGTGTTTATTTCGGGCTGAAAAACACGATTTGAAAACTGAGCTGTTCCTGCCCTATAACTTACATGGGGGTGACCAAAGTTGCCAAAACGTGTTTATTTCTGCTGAAAAACACGTTTTGACAATTTCTGCACACTGGGGTTAAGGGCTGACTCAGTGTGCTCTTCTGAGCCAGGCAGTTACACTGTGATTCCAAGGGCTGAGAAAACGCGTTTATTTCGGGCTGAAAAACACGTTTTGAAAACTGTGCTGTACCTGCCCTATAAGTTACATGGTGGTGACCAAAGTTGCCAAAACGTGTTTATTTCTGCTGAAAAACACGTTTTGACAATTTCTGCACACTGGGGTTAAGGGCTGACTCAGTGTGCTCTTCTGAGCCAGGCAGTTACACTGTGATTCCAAGGGCTGAGAAAACGCGTTTATTTCGGGCTGAAAAACACGTTTTGAAAACTGTGCTGTTCCTGCCCTATAACTTACATGGGGGTGACCAAAGTTGCCAAAACGTGTTTATTTCTGCTGAAAAACACGTTTTGACAATTTCTGCACACTGGGGTTAAGGGCTGACTCAGTGTGCTCTTCTGAGCCTGGCAGTTACACTGCGATTCTAAGGGCTGAGAAAACGCGTTTATTTCGGGCTGAAAAACACGTTTTGAAAAGTGTGCTGTTCCTGCCCTATAACTTACATGGGGGTGACCAAAGTTGCCAAAACGTGTTTATTTCTGCTGAAAAACACGTTTTGACAATTTCTGCACACTGGGGTTAAGGGCTGACTCACTGTGCTCTTCTGAGCCAGGCAGTTACACTGCGATTCTAAAGGCTGAGAAAACGCGTTTATTTCGGGCTGAAAAACACGTTTTGAAAAGTGTGCTCTTCCTGCCCTATAACTTACATGGGGGTGACCAAAGTTGCCAAAACGTGTTTATTTCTGCTGAAAAACACGTTTTGACAATTTCTGCACACTGGGGTTAAGGGCTGACTCACTGTGCTCTTCTGAGCCAGGCAGTTACACTGCGATTCTAAAGGCTGAGAAAACGCGTTTATTTCGGGCTGAAAAACACGTTTTGAAAAGTGTGCTCTTCCTGCCCTATAACTTACATGGGGGTGACCAAAGTTGCCAAAACGTGTTTATTTCTGCTGAAAAACACGTTTTGACAATTTCTGCACACTGGGGTTAAGGGCTGATTCAGTGTGCTCTTCTGAGCCAGGCAGTTACACTGTGATTCCAAGGGCTGAGAAAACGCGTTTATTTCGGGCTGAAAAACACGTTTTGAAAACTGTGCTGTTCCTGCCCTATAACTTACATGGGGGTGACCAAAGTTGCCAAAACGTGTTTATTTCTGCTGAAAAACACGTTTTGACAATATGTGCACACTGGGGTTAAGGGCTGACTCACTGTGCTCTTCTGAGCCAGGCAGTTACACTGCGATTCTAAGGGCTGAGAAAACGCGTTTATTTCGGGCTGAAAAACACGTTTTGAAAAGTGTGCTGTTCCTGCCCTATAACTTACATGGGGGTGACCAAAGTTGCCAAAACGTGTTTATTTCTGCTGAAAAACACGTTTTGACAATTTCTGCACACTGGGATTAAGGGCTGACTCACTGTGCTCTTCTGAGCCAGGCAGTTACACTGCGATTCTAAAGGCTGAGAAAACGCGTTTATTTCGGGCTGAAAAACACGTTTTGAAAAGTGTGCTGTTCCTGCCCTCTAACTTACATGGGGGTGACCAAAGTTGCCAAAACGTGTTTATTTCTGCTGAAAAACACGTTTTGACAATTTCTGCACACTGGGGTTAAGGGCTGACTCAGTGTGCTCTTCTGAGCCAGGCAATTACAATGTGATTCCAAGGGCTGAGAAAACGTGTTTATTTCGGGCTGAAAAACACGTTTTGAAAACTGAGCTGTTCCTGCCCTATAACTTACATGGGGGTGACCAAAGTTGCCAAAACG
The DNA here is from genome assembly GCF_055471065.1 of Atractosteus spatula. Taxonomy (NCBI): domain Eukaryota; kingdom Metazoa; phylum Chordata; class Actinopteri; order Semionotiformes; family Lepisosteidae; genus Atractosteus; species Atractosteus spatula. The sequence continues at coordinate 18,804,775 of NC_142716.1, read as the reverse complement.
TGTTTATTTCTGCTGAAAAACACGTTTTGACAATTTCTGCACACTGGGGTTAAGGGCTGACTCAGTGTGCTCTTCTGAGCCAGGCAGTTACACTGTGATTCCAAGGGCTGAGAAAACGCGTTTATTTCGGGCTGAAAAACACGTTTTGAAAACTGTGCTGTTCCTGCCCTATAAGTTACATGGTGGTGACCAAAGTTGCCAAAACGTGTTTATTTCTGCTGAAAAACACGTTTTGACAATTTCTGCACACTGGGGTTAAGGGCTGACTCAGTGTGCTCTTCTGAGCCAGGCAGTTACACTGTGATTCCAAGGGCTGAGAAAACGCGTTTATTTCGGGCTGAAAAACACGTTTTGAAAACTGTGCTGTTCCTGCCCTATAACTTACATGGGGGTGACCAAAGTTGCCAAAACGTGTTTATTTCTGCTGAAAAACACGTTTTGACAATTTCTGCACACTGGGGTTAAGGGCTGACTCACTGTGCTCTTCTGAGCCAGGCAGTTACACTGCGATTCTAAGGGCTGAGAAAACGCGTTTATTTCGGGCTGAAAAACACGTTTTGAAAAGTGTGCTGTTCCTGCCCTATAACTTACATGGGGGTGACCAAAGTTGCCAAAACGTGTTTATTTCTGCTGAAAAACACGTTTTGACAATTTCTGCACACTGGGGTTAAGGGCTGACTCACTGTGCTCTTCTGAGCCAGGCAGTTACACTGCGATTCTAAAGGCTGAGAAAACGCGTTTATTTCGGGCTGAAAAACACGTTTTGAAAAGTGTGCTGTTCCTGCCCTATAACTTACATGGGGGTGACCAAAGTTGCCAAAACGTGTTTATTTCTGCTGAAAAACACGTTTTGACAATTTCTGCACACTGGGGTTAAGGGCTGACTCAGTGTGCTCTTCTGAGCCAGGCAGTTACACTGTGATTCCAAGGGCTGAGAAAACGCGTTTATTTCGGGCTGAAAAACACGTTTTGAAAACTGTGCTGTTCCTGCCCTATAACTTACATGGGGGTGACCAAAGTTGCCAAAACGTGTTTATTTCTGCTGAAAAACACGTTTTGACAATATGTGCACACTGGGGTTAAGGGCTGACTCACTGTGCTCTTCTGAGCCAGGCAGTTACACTGCGATTCTAAGGGCTGAGAAAACGCGTTTATTTCGGGCTGAAAAACACGTTTTGAAAAGTGTGCTGTTCCTGCCCTATAACTTACATGGGGGTGACCAAAGTTGCCAAAACGTGTTTATTTCTGCTGAAAAACACGTTTTGACAATTTCTGCACACTGGGATTAAGGGCTGACTCACTGTGCTCTTCTGAGCCAGGCAGTTACACTGCGATTCTAAAGGCTGAGAAAACGCGTTTATTTCGGGCTGAAAAACACGTTTTGAAAAGTGTGCTGTTCCTGCCCTATAACTTACATGGGGGTGACCAAAGTTGCCAAAACGTGTTTATTTCTGCTGAAAAACACGTTTTGACAATTTCTGCACACTGGGGTTAAGGGCTGACTCAGTGTGCTCTTCTGAGCCAGGCAGTTACACTGTGATTCCAAGGGCTGAGAAAACGCGTTTATTTCGGGCTGAAAAACACGTTTTGAAAACTGTGCTGTTCCTGCCCTATAACTTACATGGGGGTGACCAAAGTTGCCAAAACGTGTTTATTTCTGCTGAAAAACACGTTTTGACAATATGTGCACACTGGGGTTAAGGGCTGACTCACTGTGCTCTTCTGAGCCAGGCAGTTACACTGCGATTCTAAGGGCTGAGAAAACGCGTTTATTTCGGGCTGAAAAACACGTTTTGAAATCTGTGCTGTTCCTGCCCTATAACTTACATGGGGGTGACCAAAGTTGCCAAAACGTGTTTATTTCTGCTGAAAAACACGTTTTGACAATTTCTGCACACTGGGGTTAAGGGCTGACTCAGTGTGCTCTTCTGAGCCAGGCAGTTACAATGTGATTCCAAGGGCTGAGAAAACGTGTTTATTTCGGGCTGAAAAACACGTTTTGAAAACTGAGCTGTTCCTGCCCTATAACTTACATGGGGGTGACCAAAGTTGCCAAAACGTGTTTATTTCTGCTGAAAAACACGTTTTGACAATTTCTGCACACTGGGGTTAAGGGCTGACTCAGTGTGCTCTTCTGAGCCAGGCAGTTACACTGTGATTCCAAGGGCTGAGAAAACGCGTTTATTTCGGGCTGAAAAACACGTTTTGAAAACTGTGCTGTTCCTGCCCTATAAGTTACATGGTGGTGACCAAAGTTGCCAAAACGTGTTTATTTCTGCTGAAAAACACGTTTTGACAATTTCTGCACACTGGGGTTAAGGGCTGACTCAGTGTGCTCTTCTGAGCCAGGCAGTTACACTGTGATTCCAAGGGCTGAGAAAACGCGTTTATTTCGGGCTGAAAAACACGTTTTGAAAACTGTGCTGTTCCTGCCCTATAACTTACATGGGGGTGACCAAAGTTGCCAAAACGTGTTTATTTCTGCTGAAAAACACGTTTTGACAATTTCTGCACACTGGGGTTAAGGGCTGACTCACTGTGCTCTTCTGAGCCAGGCAGTTACACTGCGATTCTAAGGGCTGAGAAAACGCGTTTATTTCGGGCTGAAAAACACGTTTTGAAAAGTGTGCTGTTCCTGCCCTATAACTTACATGGGGGTGACCAAAGTTGCCAAAACGTGTTTATTTCTGCTGAAAAACACGTTTTGACAATTTCTGCACACTGGGGTTAAGGGCTGACTCACTGTGCTCTTCTGAGCCAGGCAGTTACACTGCGATTCTAAAGGCTGAGAAAACGCGTTTATTTCGGGCTGAAAAACACGTTTTGAAAAGTGTGCTGTTCCTGCCCTATAACTTACATGGGGGTGACCAAAGTTGCCAAAACGTGTTTATTTCTGCTGAAAAACACGTTTTGACAATTTCTGCACACTGGGGTTAAGGGCTGACTCAGTGTGCTCTTCTGAGCCAGGCAGTTACACTGTGATTCCAAGGGCTGAGAAAACGCGTTTATTTCGGGCTGAAAAACACGTTTTGAAAACTGTGCTGTTCCTGCCCTATAACTTACATGGGGGTGACCAAAGTTGCCAAAACGTGTTTATTTCTGCTGAAAAACACGTTTTGACAATATGTGCACACTGGGGTTAAGGGCTGACTCAACTGTGCTCTTCTGAGCCAGGCAGTTACACTGCGATTCTAAAGGCTGAGAAAACGCGTTTATTTCGGGCTGAAAAACACGTTTTGAAAAGTGTGCTGTTCCTGCCCTATAACTTACATGGGGGTGACCAAAGTTGCCAAAACGTGTTTATTTCTGCTGAAAAACACGTTTTGACAATTTCTGCACACTGGGTTAAATGGCTGACTCAGTGTGCTCTTCTGAGCCAGGCAGTTACACTGTGATTCCAAGGGCTGAGAAAACGTGTTTATTTCGGGCTGAAAAACACGTTTTGAAAACTGAGCTGTTCCTGCCCTATAACTTACATGGGGGTGACCAAAGTTGCCAAAACGTGTTTATTTCTGCTGAAAAACACGTTTTGACAATTTCTGCACACTGGGGTTAAGGGCTGACTCAGTGTGTTCTTCTGAGCCAGGCAGTTACACTGTGATTCCAAGGGCTGAGAAAACGCGTTTATTTCGGGCTGAAAAACACGTTTTGAAAACTGTGCTGTTCCTGCCCTATAACTTACATGGGGGTGACCAAAGTTGCCAAAACGTGTTTATTTCTGCTGAAAAACACGTTTTGACAATTTCTGCACACTGGGGTTAAGGGCTGACTCACTGTGCTCTTCTGAGCCAGGCAGTTACACTGCGATTCTAAGGGCTGAGAAAACGCGTTTATTTCGGGCTGAAAAACACGTTTTGAAAAGTGTGCTGTTCCTGCCCTATAACTTACATGGGGGTGACCAAAGTTGCCAAAACGTGTTTATTTCTGCAGAAAAACACGTTTTGACAATTTCTGCACACTGGGGTTAAGGGCTGACTCAGTGTGCTCTTCTGAGCCAGGCAGTTACACTGCGATTCTAAGGGCTGAGAAAACGCGTTTATTTCGGGCTGAAAAACACGTTTTGAAATCTGTGCTGTTCCTGCCCTATAACTTACATGGGGGTGACCAAAGTTGCCAAAACGTGTTTATTTCTGCTGAAAAACACGTTTTGACAATTTCTGCACACTGGGGTTAAGGGCTGACTCAGTGTGCTCTTCTGAGCCAGGCAGTTACAATGTGATTCCAAGGGCTGAGAAAACGTGTTTATTTCGGGCTGAAAAACACGTTTTGAAAACTGAGCTGTTCCTGCCCTATAACTTACATGGGGGTGACCAAAGTTGCCAAAACGTGTTTATTTCTGCTGAAAAACACGTTTTGACAATTTCTGCACACTGGGGTTAAGGGCTGACTCAGTGTGCTCTTCTGAGCCAGGCAGTTACACTGTGATTCCAAGGGCTGAGAAAACGCGTTTATTTCGGGCTGAAAAACACGTTTTGAAAACTGTGCTGTTCCTGCCCTATAAGTTACATGGTGGTGACCAAAGTTGCCAAAACGTGTTTATTTCTGCTGAAAAACACGTTTTGACAATTTCTGCACACTGGGGTTAAGGGCTGACTCAGTGTGCTCTTCTGAGCCAGGCAGTTACACTGTGATTCCAAGGGCTGAGAAAACGCGTTTATTTCGGGCTGAAAAACACGTTTTGAAAACTGTGCTGTTCCTGCCCTATAACTTACATGGGGGTGACCAAAGTTGCCAAAACGTGTTTATTTCTGCTGAAAAACACGTTTTGACAATTTCTGCACACTGGGGTTAAGGGCTGACTCACTGTGCTCTTCTGAGCCAGGCAGTTACACTGCGATTCTAAGGGCTGAGAAAACGCGTTTATTTCGGGCTGAAAAACACGTTTTGAAAAGTGTGCTGTTCCTGCCCTATAACTTACATGGGGGTGACCAAAGTTGCCAAAACGTGTTTATTTCTGCTGAAAAACACGTTTTGACAATTTCTGCACACTGGGGTTAAGGGCTGACTCACTGTGCTCTTCTGAGCCAGGCAGTTACACTGCGATTCTAAAGGCTGAGAAAACGCGTTTATTTCGGGCTGAAAAACACGTTTTGAAAAGTGTGCTGTTCCTGCCCTATAACTTACATGGGGGTGACCAAAGTTGCCAAAACGTGTTTATTTCTGCTGAAAAACACGTTTTGACAATTTCTGCACACTGGGGTTAAGGGCTGACTCAGTGTGCTCTTCTGAGCCAGGCAGTTACACTGTGATTCCAAGGGCTGAGAAAACGCGTTTATTTCGGGCTGAAAAACACGTTTTGAAAACTGTGCTGTTCCTGCCCTATAACTTACATGGGGGTGACCAAAGTTGCCAAAACGTGTTTATTTCTGCTGAAAAACACGTTTTGACAATATGTGCACACTGGGGTTAAGGGCTGACTCAACTGTGCTCTTCTGAGCCAGGCAGTTACACTGCGATTCTAAAGGCTGAGAAAACGCGTTTATTTCGGGCTGAAAAACACGTTTTGAAAAGTGTGCTGTTCCTGCCCTATAACTTACATGGGGGTGACCAAAGTTGCCAAAACGTGTTTATTTCTGCTGAAAAACACGTTTTGACAATTTCTGCACACTGGGTTAAATGGCTGACTCAGTGTGCTCTTCTGAGCCAGGCAGTTACACTGTGATTCCAAGGGCTGAGAAAACGTGTTTATTTCGGGCTGAAAAACACGTTTTGAAAACTGAGCTGTTCCTGCCCTATAACTTACATGGGGGTGACCAAAGTTGCCAAAACGTGTTTATTTCTGCTGAAAAACACGTTTTGACAATTTCTGCACACTGGGGTTAAGGGCTGACTCAGTGTGTTCTTCTGAGCCAGGCAGTTACACTGTGATTCCAAGGGCTGAGAAAACGCGTTTATTTCGGGCTGAAAAACACGTTTTGAAAACTGTGCTGTTCCTGCCCTATAACTTACATGGGGGTGACCAAAGTTGCCAAAACGTGTTTATTTCTGCTGAAAAACACGTTTTGACAATTTCTGCACACTGGGGTTAAGGGCTGACTCACTGTGCTCTTCTGAGCCAGGCAGTTACACTGCGATTCTAAGGGCTGAGAAAACGCGTTTATTTCGGGCTGAAAAACACGTTTTGAAAAGTGTGCTGTTCCTGCCCTATAACTTACATGGGGGTGACCAAAGTTGCCAAAACGTGTTTATTTCTGCAGAAAAACACGTTTTGACAATTTCTGCACACTGGGGTTAAGGGCTGACTCAGTGTGCTCTTCTGAGCCAGGCAGTTACACTGTGATTCCAAGGGCTGAGAAAACGCGTTTATTTCGGGCTGAAAAACACGTTTTGACAACTGTGCTGTTCCTGCCCTATAACTTACATGGGGGTGACCAAAGTTGCCAAAACGTGTTTATTTCTGCTGAAAAACACGTTTTGACAATTTCTGCACACTGGGGTTAAGGGCTGACTCACTGTGCTCTTCTGAGCCAGGCAGTTACACTGGGATTCTAAGGGCTGAGAAAACGCGTTTATTTCGGGCTGAAAAACACGTTTTGAAAAGTGTGCTGTTCCTGCCCTATAACTTACATGGGGGTGACCAAAGTTGCCAAAACGTGTTTATTTCTGCTGAAAAACACGTTTTGACAATTTCTGCACACTGGGGTTAAGGGCTGACTCAGTGTGCTCTTCTGAGCCAGGCAGTTACAATGTGATTCCAAGGGCTGAGAAAACGTGTTTATTTCGGGCTGAAAAACACGATTTGAAAACTGAGCTGTTCCTGCCCTATAACTTACATGGGGGTGACCAAAGTTGCCAAAACGTGTTTATTTCTGCTGAAAAACACGTTTTGACAATTTCTGCACACTGGGGTTAAGGGCTGACTCAGTGTGCTCTTCTGAGCCAGGCAGTTACACTGTGATTCCAAGGGCTGAGAAAACGCGTTTATTTCGGGCTGAAAAACACGTTTTGAAAACTGTGCTGTACCTGCCCTATAAGTTACATGGTGGTGACCAAAGTTGCCAAAACGTGTTTATTTCTGCTGAAAAACACGTTTTGACAATTTCTGCACACTGGGGTTAAGGGCTGACTCAGTGTGCTCTTCTGAGCCAGGCAGTTACACTGTGATTCCAAGGGCTGAGAAAACGCGTTTATTTCGGGCTGAAAAACACGTTTTGAAAACTGTGCTGTTCCTGCCCTATAACTTACATGGGGGTGACCAAAGTTGCCAAAACGTGTTTATTTCTGCTGAAAAACACGTTTTGACAATTTCTGCACACTGGGGTTAAGGGCTGACTCACTGTGCTCTTCTGAGCCAGGCAGTTACACTGCGATTCTAAGGGCTGAGAAAACGCGTTTATTTCGGGCTGAAAAACACGTTTTGAAAAGTGTGCTGTTCCTGCCCTATAACTTACATGGGGGTGACCAAAGTTGCCAAAACGTGTTTATTTCTGCTGAAAAACACGTTTTGACAATTTCTGCACACTGGGGTTAAGGGCTGACTCACTGTGCTCTTCTGAGCCAGGCAGTTACACTGCGATTCTAAAGGCTGAGAAAACGCGTTTATTTCGGGCTGAAAAACACGTTTTGAAAAGTGTGCTCTTCCTGCCCTATAACTTACATGGGGGTGACCAAAGTTGCCAAAACGTGTTTATTTCTGCTGAAAAACACGTTTTGACAATTTCTGCACACTGGGGTTAAGGGCTGACTCACTGTGCTCTTCTGAGCCAGGCAGTTACACTGCGATTCTAAAGGCTGAGAAAACGCGTTTATTTCGGGCTGAAAAACACGTTTTGAAAAGTGTGCTCTTCCTGCCCTATAACTTACATGGGGGTGACCAAAGTTGCCAAAACGTGTTTATTTCTGCTGAAAAACACGTTTTGACAATTTCTGCACACTGGGGTTAAGGGCTGACTCAGTGTGCTCTTCTGAGCCAGGCAGTTACACTGTGATTCCAAGGGCTGAGAAAACGCGTTTATTTCGGGCTGAAAAACACGTTTTGAAAACTGTGCTGTTCCTGCCCTATAACTTACATGGGGGTGACCAAAGTTGCCAAAACGTGTTTATTTCTGCTGAAAAACACGTTTTGACAATATGTGCACACTGGGGTTAAGGGCTGACTCACTGTGCTCTTCTGAGCCAGGCAGTTACACTGCGATTCTAAGGGCTGAGAAAACGCGTTTATTTCGGGCTGAAAAACACGTTTTGAAATCTGTGCTGTTCCTGCCCTATAAGTTACATGGGGGTGACCAAAGTTGCCAAAACGTGTTTATTTCTGCTGAAAAACACGTTTTGACAATTTCTGCACACTGGGGTTAAGGGCTGAGTCAGTGTGCTCTTCTGAGCCAGGCAGTTACACTGTGATTCCAAGGGCTGAGAAAAAGCGTTTATTTCGGGCTGAAAAACACGTTTTGAAAACTGTGCTGTTCCTGCCCTATAAGTTACATGGTGGTGACCAAAGTTGCCAAAACGTGTTTATTTCTGCTGAAAAACACGTTTTGACAACTTCTGCACACTGGGGTTAAGGGCTGACTCAGTGTGCTCTTCTGAGCCAGGCAGTTACACTGTGATTCCAAGGGCTGAGAAAACGCGTTTATTTCGGGCTGAAAAACACGTTTTGAAAACTGTGCTGTTCCTGCCCTATAACTTACATGGGGGTGACCAAAGTTGCCAAAACGTGTTTATTTCTGCTGAAAAACACGTTTTGACAATTTCTGCACACTGGGGTTAAGGGCTGACTCACTGTGCTCATCTGAGCCAGGCAGTTACACTGCGATTCTAAGGGCTGAGAAAACGCGATTATTTCGGGCTGAAAAACACGTTTTGAAAAGTGTGCTGTTCCTGCCCTATAACTTACATGGGGGTGACCAAAGTTGCCAAAACGTGTTTATTTCTGCTGAAAAACACGTTTTGACAATTTCTGCACACTGGGGTTAAGGGCTGACTCACTGTGCTCTTCTGAGCCAGGCAGTTACACTGCGATTCTAAAGGCTGAGAAAACGCGTTTATTTCGGGCTGAAAAACACGTTTTGAAAACTGTGCTGTTCCTGCCCTATAACTTACATGGGGGTGACCAAAGTTGCCAAAACGTGTTTATTTCTGCTGAAAAACACGTTTTGACAATTTCTGCACACTGGGGTTAAGGGCTGACTCAGTGTGCTCTTCTGAGCCAGGCAGTTACACTGTGATTCCAAGGGCTGAGAAAACGCGTTTATTTCGGGCTGAAAAACACGTTTTGAAAACTGTGCTGTTCCTGCCCTATAACTTACATGGGGGTGACCAAAGTTGCCAAAACGTGTTCATTTCTGCTGAAAAACACGTTTTGACAATTTCTGCACACTGGGGTTAAGGGCTGACTCACTGTGCTCTTCTGAGCCAGGCAGTTACACTGTGATTCCAAGGGCTGAGAAAACGCGTTTATTTCGGGCTGAAAAACACGTTTTGAAAACTGTGCTGTTCCTGCCCTATAACTTACATGGTGGTGACCAAAGTTGCCAGAACGTGTTTATTTTTGCTGAAAAACACGTTTTGACAATTTCTGCACACTGGGGTTAAGGGCTGACTCAGTGTGCTCTTCTGAGCCAGGCAGTTACATTGTGATTCCAAGGGCTGAGAAAACGCGTTTATTTCGGGCTGAAAAACACGTTTTGAAAACTGTGCTGTTCCTGCCCTATAACTTACATGGGGGTGACCAAAGTTGCCAAAACGTGTTTATTTCTGCTGAAAAACACGTTTTGACAATTTCTGCACACTGGGGTTAAGGGCTGACTCAGTGTGCTCTTCTGAGCCAGGCAGTTACACTGTGATTCCAAGGGCTGAGAAAACGCGTTTATTTCGGGCTGAAAAACACGTTTTGAAAACTGTGCTGTTCCTGCCCTATAAGTTACATGGTGGTGACCAAAGTTGCCAAAACGTGTTTATTTCTGCTGAAAAACACGTTTTGACAATTTCTGCACACTGGGGTTAAGGGCTGACTCAGTGTGCTCTTCTGAGCCAGGCAGTTACACTGTGATTCCAAGGGCTGAGAAAACGCGTTTATTTCGGGCTGAAAAACACGTTTTGAAAAGTGTGCTGTTCCTGCCCTATAACTTACATGGGAGTGACCAAAGTTGCCAAAACGTGTTTATTTCTGCTGAAAAACACGTTTTGACAATTTCTGCACACTGGGGTTAAGGGCTGACTCACTGTGCTCTTCTGAGCCAGGCAGTTACACTGCGATTCTAAAGGCTGAGAAAACGCGTTTATTTCGGGCTGAAAAACACGTTTTGAAAACTGTGCTGTTCCTGCCCTATAACTTACATGGGGGTGACCAAAGTTGCCAAAACGTGTTTATTTCTGCTGAAAAACACGTTTTGACAATTTCTGCACACTGGGGTTAAGGGCTGACTCAGTGTGCTCTTCTGAGCCAGGCAGTTACACTGTGATTCCAAGGGCTGAGAAAACGCGTTTATTTCGGGCTGAAAAACACGTTTTGAAAACTGTGCTGTTCCTGCCCTATAACTTACATGGGGGTGACCAAAGTTGCCAAAACGTGTTTATTTCTGCTGAAAAACACGTTTTGACAATATGTGCACACTGGGGTTAAGGGCTGACTCACTGTGCTCTTCTGAGCCAGGCAGTTACACTGCGATTCTAAGGGCTGAGAAAACGCGTTTATTTCGGGCTGAAAAACACGTTTTGAAATCTGTGCTGTTCCTGCCCTATAAGTTACATGGGGGTGACCAAAGTTGCCAAAACGTGTTTATTTCTGCTGAAAAACACGTTTTGACAATTTCTGCACACTGGGGTTAAGGGCTGAGTCAGTGTGCTCTTCTGAGCCAGGCAGTTACACTGTGATTCCAAGGGCTGAGAAAACGCGTTTATTTCGGGCTGAAAAACACGTTTTGAAAACTGTGCTGTTCCTGCCCTATAAGTTACATGGTGGTGACCAAAGTTGCCAAAACGTGTTTATTTCTGCTGAAAAACACGTTTTGACAACTTCTGCACACTGGGGTTAAGGGCTGACTCACTGTGCTCTTCTGAGCCAGGCAGTTACACTGCGATTCTAAGGGCTGAGAAAACGCGATTATTTCGGGCTGAAAAACACGTTTTGAAAAGTGTGCTGTTCCTGCCCTATAACTTACATGGGGGTGACCAAAGTTGCCAAAACGTGTTTATTTCTGCTGAAAAACACGTTTTGACAATTTCTGCACACTGGGGTTAAGGGCTGACTCACTGTGCTCTTCTGACCCAGGCAGTTACACTGCGATTCTAAAGGCTGAGAAAACGCGTTTATTTCGGGCTGAAAAACACGTTTTGAAAAGTGTGCTGTTCCTGCCCTATAACTTACATGGGGGTGACCAAAGTTGCCAAAACGTGTTTATTTCTGCTGAAAAACACGTTTTGACAATTTCTGCACACTGGGGTTAAGGGCTGACTCAGTGTGCTCTTCTGAGCCAGGCAGTTACACTGTGATTCCAAGGGCTGAGAAAACGCGTTTATTTCGGGCTGAAAAACACGTTTTGAAAACTGTGCTGTTCCTGCCCTATAACTTACATGGGGGTGACCAAAGTTGCCAAAACGTGTTTATTTCTGCTGAAAAACACGTTTTGACAATTTCTGCACACTGGGGTTAAGGGCTGACTCAGTGTGCTCTTCTGAGCCAGGCAGTTACACTGTGATTCCAAGGGCTGAGAAAACGCGTTTATTTCGGGCTGAAAAACACGTTTTGAAAACTGTGCTGTTCCTGCCCTATAACTTACATGGGGGTGACCAAAGTTGCCAAAACGTGTTTATTTCTGCTGAAAAACACGTTTTGACAATTTCTGCACACTGGGGTTAAGGGCTGACTCACTGTGCTCTTCTGAGCCAGGCAGTTACACTGCGATTCTAAGGGCTGAGAAAACGCGTTTATTTCGGGCTGAAAAACACGTTTTGAAAAGTGTGCTGTTCCTGCCCTATAACTTACATGGGGGTGACCAAAGTTGCCAAAACGTGTTTATTTCTGCTGAAAAACACGTTTTGACAATTTCTGCACACTGGGGTTAAGGGCTGACTCACTGTGCTCTTCTGAGCCAGGCAGTTACACTGCGATTCTAAAGGCTGAGAAAACGCGTTTATTTCGGGCTGAAAAACACGTTTTGAAAAGTGTGCTGTTCCTGCCCTATAACTTACATGGGGGTGACCAAAGTTGCCAAAACGTGTTTATTTCTGCTGAAAAACACGTTTTGACAATTTCTGCACACTGGGGTTAAGGGCTGACTCACTGTGCTCTTCTGAGCCAGGCAGTTACACTGTGATTCCAAGGGCTGAGAAAACGCGTTTATTTCGGGCTGAAAAACACGTTTTGAAAACTGTGCTGTTCCTGCCCTATAACTTACATGGGGGTGACCAAAGTTGCCAAAACGTGTTTATTTCTGCTGAAAAACACGTTTTGACAATATGTGCACACTGGGGTTAAGGGCTGACTCAGTGTGCTCTTCTGAGCCAGGCAGTTACACTGCGATTCTAAGGGCTGAGAAAACGCGTTTATTTCGGGCTGAAAAACACGTTTTGAAAAGTGTGCTGTTCCTGCCCTATAACTTACATGGGGGTGACCAAAGTTGCCAAAACGTGTTTATTTCTGCTGAAAAACACGTTTTGACAATTTCTGCACACTGGGGTTAAGGGCTGACTCAACTGTGCTCTTCTGAGCCAGGCAGTTACACTGCGATTCTAAAGGCTGAGAAAACGCGTTTATTTCGGGCTGAAAAACACGTTTTGAAAAGTGTGCTGTTCCTGCCCTATAACTTACATGGGGGTGACCAAAGTTGCCAAAACGTGTTTATTTCTGCTGAAAAACACGTTTTGACAATTTCTGCACACTGGGTTAAATGGCTGACTCAGTGTGCTCTTCTGAGCCAGGCAGTTACACTGTGATTCCAAGGGCTGAGAAAACGTGTTTATTTCGGGCTGAAAAACACGTTTTGAAAACTGAGCTGTTCCTGCCCTATAACTTACATGGGGGTGACCAAAGTTGCCAAAACGTGTTTATTTCTGCTGAAAAACACGTTTTGACAATTTCTGCACACTGGGGTTAAGGGCTGACTCAGTGTGCTCTTCTGAGCCAGGCAGTTACACTGTGATTCCAAGGGCTGAGAAAACGCGTTTATTTCGGGCTGAAAAACACGTTTTGAAAACTGTGCTGTTCCTGCCCTATAACTTACATGGGGGTGACCAAAGTTGCCAAAACGTGTTTATTTCTGCTGAAAAACACGTTTTGACAATTTCTGCACACTGGGGTTAAGGGCTGACTCACTGTGCTCTTCTGAGCCAGGCAGTTACACTGGGATTCTAAGGGCTGAGAAAACGCGTTTATTTCGGGCTGAAAAACACGTTTTGAAAAGTGTGCTGTTCCTGCCCTATAACTTACATGGGGGTGACCAAAGTTGCCAAAACGTGTTTATTTCTGCTGAAAAACACGTTTTGACAATTTCTGCACACTGGGGTTAAGGGCTGACTCACTGTGCTCTTCTGAGCCAGGCAGTTACACTGCGATTCTAAGGGCTGAGAAAACGCGTTTATTTCGGGCTGAAAAACACGTTTTGAAAAGTGTGCTGTTCCTGCCCTATAACTTACATGGGGGTGACCAAAGTTGCCAAAACGTGTTTATTTCTGCTGAAAAACACGTTTTGACAATTTCTGCACACTGGGGTTAAGGGCTGACTCACTGTGCTCTTCTGAGCCAGGCAGTTACACTGCGATTCTAAAGGCTGAGAAAACGCGTTTATTTCGGGCTGAAAAACACGTTTTGAAAAGTGTGCTGTTCCTGCCCTATAACTTACATGGGGGTGACCAAAGTTGCCAAAACGTGTTTATTTCTGCTGAAAAACACGTTTTGACAATATGTGCACACTGGGGTTAAGGGCTGACTCACTGTGCTCTTCTGAGCCAGGCAGTTACACTGCGATTCTAAGGGCTGAGAAAACGCGTTTATTTCGGGCTGAAAAACACGTTTTGAAATCTGTGCTGTTCCTGCCCTATAAGTTACATGGGGGTGACCAAAGTTGCCAAAACGTGTTTATTTCTGCTGAAAAACACGTTTTGACAATTTCTGCACACTGGGGTTAAGGGCTGAGTCAGTGTGCTCTTCTGAGCCAGGCAGTTACACTGTGATTCCAAGGGCTGAGAAAACGCGTTTATTTCGGGCTGAAAAACACGTTTTGAAAACTGTGCTGTTCCTGCCCTATAAGTTACATGGTGGTGACCAAAGTTGCCAAAACGTGTTTATTTCTGCTGAAAAACACGTTTTGACAACTTCTGCACACTGGGGTTAAGGGCTGACTCAGTGTGCTCTTCTGAGCCAGGCAGTTACACTGTGATTCCAAGGGCTGAGAAAACGCGTTTATTTCGGGCTGAAAAACACGTTTTGAAAACTGTGCTGTTCCTGCCCTATAACTTACATGGGGGTGACCAAAGTTGCCAAAACGTGTTTATTTCTGCTGAAAAACACGTTTTGACAATTACTGCACACTGGGGTTAAGGGCTGACTCACTGTGCTCTTCTGAGCCAGGCAGTTACACTGCGATTCTAAGGGCTGAGAAAACGCGATTATTTCGGGCTGAAAAACACGTTTTGAAAAGTGTGCTGTTCCTGCCCTATAACTTACATGGGGGTGACCAAAGTTGCCAAAACGTGTTTATTTCTGCTGAAAAACACGTTTTGACAATTTCTGCACACTGGGGTTAAGGGCTGACTCACTGTGCTCTTCTGAGCCAGGCAGTTACACTGCGATTCTAAAGGCTGAGAAAACGCGTTTATTTCGGGCTGAAAAACACGTTTTGAAAAGTGTGCTGTTCCTGCCCTATAACTTACATGGGGGTGACCAAAGTTGCCAAAACGTGTTTATTTCTGCTGAAAAACACGTTTTGACAATTTCTGCACACTGGGGTTAAGGGCTGACTCAGTGTGCTCTTCTGAGCCAGGCAGTTACACTGTGATTCCAAGGGCTGAGAAAACGCGTTTATTTCGGGCTGAAAAACACGTTTTGAAAACTGTGCTGTTCCTGCCCTATAACTTACATGGGGGTGACCAAAGTTGCCAAAACGTGTTTATTTCTGCTGAAAAACACGTTTTGACAATTTCTGCACACTGGGGTTAAGGGCTGACTCACTGTGCTCTTCTGAGCCAGGCAGTTACACTGCGATTCTAAGGGCTGAGAAAACGCGATTATTTCGGGCTGAAAAACACGTTTTGAAAAGTGTGCTGTTCCTGCCCTATAACTTACATGGGGGTGACCAAAGTTGCCAAAACGTGTTTATTTCTGCTGAAAAACACGTTTTGACAATTTCTGCACACTGGGGTTAAGGGCTGACTCAGTGTGCTCTTCTGAGCCAGGCAGTTACACTGTGATTCCAAGGGCTGAGAAAACGCGTTTATTTCGGGCTGAAAAACACGTTTTGAAAACTGTGCTGTTCCTGCCCTATAACTTACATGGGGGTGACCAAAGTTGCCAAAACGTGTTTATTTCTGCTGAAAAACACGTTTTGACAATATGTGCACACTGGGGTTAAGGGCTGACTCACTGTGCTCTTCTGAGCCAGGCAGTTACACTGCGATTCTAAGGGCTGAGAAAACGCGTTTATTTCGGGCTGAAAAACACGTTTTGAAATCTGTGCTGTTCCTGCCCTATAACTTACATGGGGGTGACCAAAGTTGCCAAAACGTGTTTATTTCTGCTGAAAAACACGTTTTGACAATTTCTGCACACTGGGGTTAAGGGCTGACTCAGTGTGCTCTTCTGAGCCAGGCAGTTACAATGTGATTCCAAGGGCTGAGAAAACGTGTTTATTTCGGGCTGAAAAACACGTTTTGAAAACTGAGCTGTTCCTGCCCTATAACTTACATGGGGGTGACCAAAGTTGCCAAAACGTGTTTATTTCTGCTGAAAAACACGTTTTGACAATTTCTGCACACTGGGGTTAAGGGCTGACTCACTGTGCTCTTCTGAGCCAGGCAGTTACACTGCGATTCTAAGGGCTGAGAAAACGCGTTTATTTCGGGCTGAAAAACACGTTTTGAAAAGTGTGCTGTTCCTGCCCTATAACTTACATGGGGGTGACCAAAGTTGCCAAAACGTGTTTATTTCTGCTGAAAAACACGTTTTGACAATTTCTGCACACTGGGGTTAAGGGCTGACTCACTGTGCTCTTCTGAGCCAGGCAGTTACACTGCGATTCTAAAGGCTGAGAAAACGCGTTTATTTCGGGCTGAAAAACACGTTTTGAAAAGTGTGCTGTTCCTGCCCTATAACTTACATGGGGGTGACCAAAGTTGCCAAAACGTGTTTATTTCTGCTGAAAAACACGTTTTGACAATATGTGCACACTGGGGTTAAGGGCTGACTCACTGTGCTCTTCTGAGCCAGGCAGTTACACTGCGATTCTAAGGGCTGAGAAAACGCGTTTATTTCGGGCTGAAAAACACGTTTTGAAATCTGTGCTGTTCCTGCCCTATAAGTTACATGGGGGTGACCAAAGTTGCCAAAACGTGTTTATTTCTGCTGAAAAACACGTTTTGACAATTTCTGCACACTGGGGTTAAGGGCTGAGTCAGTGTGCTCTTCTGAGCCAGGCAGTTACACTGTGATTCCAAGGGCTGAGAAAACGCGTTTATTTCGGGCTGAAAAACACGTTTTGAAAACTGTGCTGTTCCTGCCCTATAAGTTACATGGTGGTGACCAAAGTTGCCAAAACGTGTTTATTTCTGCTGAAAAACACGTTTTGACAACTTCTGCACACTGGGGTTAAGGGCTGACTCAGTGTGCTCTTCTGAGCCAGGCAGTTACACTGTGATTCCAAGGGCTGAGAAAACGCGTTTATTTCGGGCTGAAAAACACGTTTTGAAAACTGTGCTGTTCCTGCCCTATAACTTACATGGGGGTGACCAAAGTTGCCAAAACGTGTTTATTTCTGCTGAAAAACACGTTTTGACAATTTCTGCACACTGGGGTTAAGGGCTGACTCACTGTGCTCTTCTGAGCCAGGCAGTTACACTGCGATTCTAAGGGCTGAGAAAACGCGATTATTTCGGGCTGAAAAACACGTTTTGAAAAGTGTGCTGTTCCTGCCCTATAACTTACATGGGGGTGACCAAAGTTGCCAAAACGTGTTTATTTCTGCTGAAAAACACGTTTTGACAATTTCTGCACACTGGGGTTAAGGGCTGACTCACTGTGCTCTTCTGAGCCAGGCAGTTACACTGCGATTCTAAAGGCTGAGAAAACGCGTTTATTTCGGGCTGAAAAACACGTTTTGAAAAGTGTGCTGTTCCTGCCCTATAACTTACATGGGGGTGACCAAAGTTGCCAAAACGTGTTTATTTCTGCTGAAAAACACGTTTTGACAATTTCTGCACACTGGGGTTAAGGGCTGACTCAGTGTGCTCTTCTGAGCCAGGCAGTTACACTGTGATTCCAAGGGCTGAGAAAACGCGTTTATTTCGGGCTGAAAAACACGTTTTGAAAACTGTGCTGTTCCTGCCCTATAACTTACATGGGGGTGACCAAAGTTGCCAAAACGTGTTTATTTCTGCTGAAAAACACGTTTTGACAATTTCTGCACACTGGGGTTAAGGGCTGACTCACTGTGCTCTTCTGAGCCAGGCAGTTACACTGCGATTCTAAGGGCTGAGAAAACGCGTTTATTTCGGGCTGAAAAACACGTTTTGAAAAGTGTGCTGTTCCTGCCCTATAACTTACATGGGGGTGACCAAAGTTGCCAAAACGTGTTTATTTCTGCTGAAAAACACGTTTTGACAATTTCTGCACACTGGGATTAAGGGCTGACTCACTGTGCTCTTCTGAGCCAGGCAGTTACACTGCGATTCTAAAGGCTGAGAAAACGCGTTTATTTCGGGCTGAAAAACACGTTTTGAAAAGTGTGCTGTTCCTGCCCTATAACTTACATGGGGGTGACCAAAGTTGCCAAAACGTGTTTATTTCTGCTGAAAAACACGTTTTGACAATTTCTGCACACTGGGGTTAAGGGCTGACTCAGTGTGCTCTTCTGAGCCAGGCAGTTACACTGTGATTCCAAGGGCTGAGAAAACGCGTTTATTTCGGGCTGAAAAACACGTTTTGAAAACTGTGCTGTTCCTGCCCTATAACTTACATGGGGGTGACCAAAGTTGCCAAAACGTGTTTATTTCTGCTGAAAAACACGTTTTGACAATATGTGCACACTGGGGTTAAGGGCTGACTCACTGTGCTCTTCTGAGCCAGGCAGTTACACTGCGATTCTAAGGGCTGAGAAAACGCGTTTATTTCGGGCTGAAAAACACGTTTTGAAATCTGTGCTGTTCCTGCCCTATAACTTACATGGGGGTGACCAAAGTTGCCAAAACGTGTTTATTTCTGCTGAAAAACACGTTTTGACAATTTCTGCACACTGGGGTTAAGGGCTGACTCAGTGTGCTCTTCTGAGCCAGGCAGTTACAATGTGATTCCAAGGGCTGAGAAAACGTGTTTATTTCGGGCTGAAAAACACGTTTTGAAAACTGAGCTGTTCCTGCCCTATAACTTACATGGGGGTGACCAAAGTTGCCAAAACGTGTTTATTTCTGCTGAAAAACACGTTTTGACAATTTCTGCACACTGGGGTTAAGGGCTGACTCAGTGTGCTCTTCTGAGCCAGGCAGTTACACTGTGATTCCAAGGGCTGAGAAAACGCGTTTATTTCGGGCTGAAAAACACGTTTTGAAAACTGTGCTGTTCCTGCCCTATAAGTTACATGGTGGTGACCAAAGTTGCCAAAACGTGTTTATTTCTGCTGAAAAACACGTTTTGACAATTTCTGCACACTGGGGTTAAGGGCTGACTCAGTGTGCTCTTCTGAGCCAGGCAGTTACACTGTGATTCCAAGGGCTGAGAAAACGCGTTTATTTCGGGCTGAAAAACACGTTTTGAAAACTGTGCTGTTCCTGCCCTATAACTTACATGGGGGTGACCAAAGTTGCCAAAACGTGTTTATTTCTGCTGAAAAACACGTTTTGACAATTTCTGCACACTGGGGTTAAGGGCTGACTCACTGTGCTCTTCTGAGCCAGGCAGTTACACTGCGATTCTAAGGGCTGAGAAAACGCGTTTATTTCGGGCTGAAAAACACGTTTTGAAAAGTGTGCTGTTCCTGCCCTATAACTTACATGGGGGTGACCAAAGTTGCCAAAACGTGTTTATTTCTGCTGAAAAACACGTTTTGACAATTTCTGCACACTGGGGTTAAGGGCTGACTCACTGTGCTCTTCTGAGCCAGGCAGTTACACTGCGATTCTAAAGGCTGAGAAAACGCGTTTATTTCGGGCTGAAAAACACGTTTTGAAAAGTGTGCTGTTCCTGCCCTATAACTTACATGGGGGTGACCAAAGTTGCCAAAACGTGTTTATTTCTGCTGAAAAACACGTTTTGACAATTTCTGCACACTGGGGTTAAGGGCTGACTCAGTGTGCTCTTCTGAGCCAGGCAGTTACACTGTGATTCCAAGGGCTGAGAAAACGCGTTTATTTCGGGCTGAAAAACACGTTTTGAAAACTGTGCTGTTCCTGCCCTATAACTTACATGGGGGTGACCAAAGTTGCCAAAACGTGTTTATTTCTGCTGAAAAACACGTTTTGACAATATGTGCACACTGGGGTTAAGGGCTGACTCAGTGTGCTCTTCTGAGCCAGGCAGTTACACTGCGATTCTAAGGGCTGAGAAAACGCGTTTATTTCGGGCTGAAAAACACGTTTTGAAAAGTGTGCTGTTCCTGCCCTATAACTTACATGGGGGTGACCAAAGTTGCCAAAACGTGTTTATTTCTGCTGAAAAACACGTTTTGACAATTTCTGCACACTGGGGTTAAGGGCTGACTCAACTGTGCTCTTCTGAGCCAGGCAGTTACACTGCGATTCTAAAGGCTGAGAAAACGCGTTTATTTCGGGCTGAAAAACACGTTTTGAAAAGTGTGCTGTTCCTGCCCTATAACTTACATGGGGGTGACCAAAGTTGCCAAAACGTGTTTATTTCTGCTGAAAAACACGTTTTGACAATTTCTGCACACTGGGTTAAATGGCTGACTCAGTGTGCTCTTCTGAGCCAGGCAGTTACACTGTGATTCCAAGGGCTGAGAAAACGTGTTTATTTCGGGCTGAAAAAAACGTTTTGAAAACTGAGCTGTTCCTGCCCTATAACTTACATGGGGGTGACCAAAGTTGCCAAAACGTGTTTATTTCTGCTGAAAAACACGTTTTGACAATTTCTGCACACTGGGGTTAAGGGCTGACTCAGTGTGTTCTTCTGAGCCAGGCAGTTACACTGTGATTCCAAGGGCTGAGAAAACGCGTTTATTTCGGGCTGAAAAACACGTTTTGAAAACTGTGCTGTTCCTGCCCTATAACTTACATGGGGGTGACCAAAGTTGCCAAAACGTGTTTATTTCTGCTGAAAAACACGTTTTGACAATTTCTGCACACTGGGGTTAAGGGCTGACTCACTGTGCTCTTCTGAGCCAGGCAGTTACACTGCGATTCTAAGGGCTGAGAAAACGCGTTTATTTCGGGCTGAAAAACACGTTTTGAAAAGTGTGCTGTTCCTGCCCTATAACTTACATGGGGGTGACCAAAGTTGCCAAAACGTGTTTATTTCTGCAGAAAAACACGTTTTGACAATTTCTGCACACTGGGGTTAAGGGCTGACTCAGTGTGCTCTTCTGAGCCAGGCAGTTACACTGTGATTCCAAGGGCTGAGAAAACGCGTTTATTTCGGGCTGAAAAACACGTTTTGACAACTGTGCTGTTCCTGCCCTATAACTTACATGGGGGTGACCAAAGTTGCCAAAACGTGTTTATTTCTGCTGAAAAACACGTTTTGACAATTTCTGCACACTGGGGTTAAGGGCTGACTCACTGTGCTCTTCTGAGCCAGGCAGTTACACTGGGATTCTAAGGGCTGAGAAAACGCGTTTATTTCGGGCTGAAAAACACGTTTTGAAAAGTGTGCTGTTCCTGCCCTATAACTTACATGGGGGTGACCAAAGTTGCCAAAACGTGTTTATTTCTGCTGAAAAACACGTTTTGACAATTTCTGCACACTGGGGTTAAGGGCTGACTCAGTGTGCTCTTCTGAGCCAGGCAGTTACAATGTGATTCCAAGGGCTGAGAAAACGTGTTTATTTCGGGCTGAAAAACACGATTTGAAAACTGAGCTGTTCCTGCCCTATAACTTACATGGGGGTGACCAAAGTTGCCAAAACGTGTTTATTTCTGCTGAAAAACACGTTTTGACAATTTCTGCACACTGGGGTTAAGGGCTGACTCAGTGTGCTCTTCTGAGCCAGGCAGTTACACTGTGATTCCAAGGGCTGAGAAAACGCGTTTATTTCGGGCTGAAAAACACGTTTTGAAAACTGTGCTGTACCTGCCCTATAAGTTACATGGTGGTGACCAAAGTTGCCAAAACGTGTTTATTTCTGCTGAAAAACACGTTTTGACAATTTCTGCACACTGGGGTTAAGGGCTGACTCAGTGTGCTCTTCTGAGCCAGGCAGTTACACTGTGATTCCAAGGGCTGAGAAAACGCGTTTATTTCGGGCTGAAAAACACGTTTTGAAAACTGTGCTGTTCCTGCCCTATAACTTACATGGGGGTGACCAAAGTTGCCAAAACGTGTTTATTTCTGCTGAAAAACACGTTTTGACAATTTCTGCACACTGGGGTTAAGGGCTGACTCAGTGTGCTCTTCTGAGCCTGGCAGTTACACTGCGATTCTAAGGGCTGAGAAAACGCGTTTATTTCGGGCTGAAAAACACGTTTTGAAAAGTGTGCTGTTCCTGCCCTATAACTTACATGGGGGTGACCAAAGTTGCCAAAACGTGTTTATTTCTGCTGAAAAACACGTTTTGACAATTTCTGCACACTGGGGTTAAGGGCTGACTCACTGTGCTCTTCTGAGCCAGGCAGTTACACTGCGATTCTAAAGGCTGAGAAAACGCGTTTATTTCGGGCTGAAAAACACGTTTTGAAAAGTGTGCTCTTCCTGCCCTATAACTTACATGGGGGTGACCAAAGTTGCCAAAACGTGTTTATTTCTGCTGAAAAACACGTTTTGACAATTTCTGCACACTGGGGTTAAGGGCTGACTCACTGTGCTCTTCTGAGCCAGGCAGTTACACTGCGATTCTAAAGGCTGAGAAAACGCGTTTATTTCGGGCTGAAAAACACGTTTTGAAAAGTGTGCTCTTCCTGCCCTATAACTTACATGGGGGTGACCAAAGTTGCCAAAACGTGTTTATTTCTGCTGAAAAACACGTTTTGACAATTTCTGCACACTGGGGTTAAGGGCTGATTCAGTGTGCTCTTCTGAGCCAGGCAGTTACACTGTGATTCCAAGGGCTGAGAAAACGCGTTTATTTCGGGCTGAAAAACACGTTTTGAAAACTGTGCTGTTCCTGCCCTATAACTTACATGGGGGTGACCAAAGTTGCCAAAACGTGTTTATTTCTGCTGAAAAACACGTTTTGACAATATGTGCACACTGGGGTTAAGGGCTGACTCACTGTGCTCTTCTGAGCCAGGCAGTTACACTGCGATTCTAAGGGCTGAGAAAACGCGTTTATTTCGGGCTGAAAAACACGTTTTGAAAAGTGTGCTGTTCCTGCCCTATAACTTACATGGGGGTGACCAAAGTTGCCAAAACGTGTTTATTTCTGCTGAAAAACACGTTTTGACAATTTCTGCACACTGGGATTAAGGGCTGACTCACTGTGCTCTTCTGAGCCAGGCAGTTACACTGCGATTCTAAAGGCTGAGAAAACGCGTTTATTTCGGGCTGAAAAACACGTTTTGAAAAGTGTGCTGTTCCTGCCCTCTAACTTACATGGGGGTGACCAAAGTTGCCAAAACGTGTTTATTTCTGCTGAAAAACACGTTTTGACAATTTCTGCACACTGGGGTTAAGGGCTGACTCAGTGTGCTCTTCTGAGCCAGGCAATTACAATGTGATTCCAAGGGCTGAGAAAACGTGTTTATTTCGGGCTGAAAAACACGTTTTGAAAACTGAGCTGTTCCTGCCCTATAACTTACATGGGGGTGACCAAAGTTGCCAAAACGTGTTTATTTCTGCTGAAAAACACGTTTTGACAATTTCTGCACACTGGGGTTAAGGGCTGACTCAGTGTGCTCTTCTGAGCCAGGCAGTTACACTGTGATTCCAAGGGCTGAGAAAACGCGTTTATTTCGGGCTGAAAAACACGTTTTGAAAACTGTGCTGTTCCTGCCCTATAAGTTACATGGTGGTGACCAAAGTTGCCAAAACGTGTTTATTTCTGCTGAAAAACACGTTTTGACAATTTCTGCACACTGGGGTTAAGGGCTGACTCAGTGTGCTCTTCTGAGCCAGGCAGTTACACTGTGATTCCAAGGGCTGAGAAAACGCGTTTATTTCGGGCTGAAAAACACGTTTTGAAAACTGTGCTGTTCCTGCCCTATAACTTACATGGGGGTGACCAAAGTTGCCAAAACGTGTTTATTTCTGCTGAAAAACACGTTTTGACAATTTCTGCACACTGGGGTTAAGGGCTGACTCACTGTGCTCTTCTGAGCCAGGCAGTTACACTGCGATTCTAAGGGCTGAGAAAACGCGTTTATTTCGGGCTGAAAAACACGTTTTGAAAAGTGTGCTGTTCCTGCCCTATAACTTACATGGGGGTGACCAAAGTTGCCAAAACGTGTTTATTTCTGCTGAAAAACACGTTTTGACAATTTCTGCACACTGGGGTTAAGGGCTGACTCACTGTGCTCTTCTGAGCCAGGCAGTTACACTGCGATTCTAAAGGCTGAGAAAACGCGTTTATTTCGGGCTGAAAAACACGTTTTGAAAAGTGTGCTGTTCCTGCCCTATAACTTACATGGGGGTGACCAAAGTTGCCAAAACGTGTTTATTTCTGCTGAAAAACACGTTTTGACAATTTCTGCACACTGGGGTTAAGGGCTGACTCAGTGTGCTCTTCTGAGCCAGGCAGTTACACTGTGATTCCAAGGGCTGAGAAAACGCGTTTATTTCGGGCTGAAAAACACGTTTTGAAAACTGTGCTGTTCCTGCCCTATAACTTACATGGGGGTGACCAAAGTTGCCAAAACGTGTTTATTTCTGCTGAAAAACACGTTTTGACAATATGTGCACACTGGGGTTAAGGGCTGACTCACTGTGCTCTTCTGAGCCAGGCAGTTACACTGCGATTCTAAGGGCTGAGAAAACGCGTTTATTTCGGGCTGAAAAACACGTTTTGAAAAGTGTGCTGTTCCTGCCCTATAACTTACATGGGGGTGACCAAAGTTGCCAAAACGTGTTTATTTCTGCTGAAAAACACGTTTTGACAATTTCTGCACACTGGGATTAAGGGCTGACTCACTGTGCTCTTCTGAGCCAGGCAGTTACACTGCGATTCTAAAGGCTGAGAAAACGCGTTTATTTCGGGCTGAAAAACACGTTTTGAAAAGTGTGCTGTTCCTGCCCTATAACTTACATGGGGGTGACCAAAGTTGCCAAAACGTGTTTATTTCTGCTGAAAAACACGTTTTGACAATTTCTGCACACTGGGGTTAAGGGCTGACTCAGTGTGCTCTTCTGAGCCAGGCAGTTACACTGTGATTCCAAGGGCTGAGAAAACGCGTTTATTTCGGGCTGAAAAACACGTTTTGAAAACTGTGCTGTTCCTGCCCTATAACTTACATGGGGGTGACCAAAGTTGCCAAAACGTGTTTATTTCTGCTGAAAAACACGTTTTGACAATATGTGCACACTGGGGTTAAGGGCTGACTCACTGTGCTCTTCTGAGCCAGGCAGTTACACTGCGATTCTAAGGGCTGAGAAAACGCGTTTATTTCGGGCTGAAAAACACGTTTTGAAATCTGTGCTGTTCCTGCCCTATAACTTACATGGGGGTGACCAAAGTTGCCAAAACGTGTTTATTTCTGCTGAAAAACACGTTTTGACAATTTCTGCACACTGGGGTTAAGGGCTGACTCAGTGTGCTCTTCTGAGCCAGGCAGTTACAATGTGATTCCAAGGGCTGAGAAAACGTGTTTATTTCGGGCTGAAAAACACGTTTTGAAAACTGAGCTGTTCCTGCCCTATAACTTACATGGGGGTGACCAAAGTTGCCAAAACGTGTTTATTTCTGCTGAAAAACACGTTTTGACAATTTCTGCACACTGGGGTTAAGGGCTGACTCAGTGTGCTCTTCTGAGCCAGGCAGTTACACTGTGATTCCAAGGGCTGAGAAAACGCGTTTATTTCGGGCTGAAAAACACGTTTTGAAAACTGTGCTGTTCCTGCCCTATAAGTTACATGGTGGTGACCAAAGTTGCCAAAACGTGTTTATTTCTGCTGAAAAACACGTTTTGACAATTTCTGCACACTGGGGTTAAGGGCTGACTCAGTGTGCTCTTCTGAGCCAGGCAGTTACACTGTGATTCCAAGGGCTGAGAAAACGCGTTTATTTCGGGCTGAAAAACACGTTTTGAAAACTGTGCTGTTCCTGCCCTATAACTTACATGGGGGTGACCAAAGTTGCCAAAACGTGTTTATTTCTGCTGAAAAACACGTTTTGACAATTTCTGCACACTGGGGTTAAGGGCTGACTCACTGTGCTCTTCTGAGCCAGGCAGTTACACTGCGATTCTAAGGGCTGAGAAAACGCGTTTATTTCGGGCTGAAAAACACGTTTTGAAAAGTGTGCTGTTCCTGCCCTATAACTTACATGGGGGTGACCAAAGTTGCCAAAACGTGTTTATTTCTGCTGAAAAACACGTTTTGACAATTTCTGCACACTGGGGTTAAGGGCTGACTCACTGTGCTCTTCTGAGCCAGGCAGTTACACTGCGATTCTAAAGGCTGAGAAAACGCGTTTATTTCGGGCTGAAAAACACGTTTTGAAAAGTGTGCTGTTCCTGCCCTATAACTTACATGGGGGTGACCAAAGTTGCCAAAACGTGTTTATTTCTGCTGAAAAACACGTTTTGACAATTTCTGCACACTGGGGTTAAGGGCTGACTCAGTGTGCTCTTCTGAGCCAGGCAGTTACACTGTGATTCCAAGGGCTGAGAAAACGCGTTTATTTCGGGCTGAAAAACACGTTTTGAAAACTGTGCTGTTCCTGCCCTATAACTTACATGGGGGTGACCAAAGTTGCCAAAACGTGTTTATTTCTGCTGAAAAACACGTTTTGACAATATGTGCACACTGGGGTTAAGGGCTGACTCAACTGTGCTCTTCTGAGCCAGGCAGTTACACTGCGATTCTAAAGGCTGAGAAAACGCGTTTATTTCGGGCTGAAAAACACGTTTTGAAAAGTGTGCTGTTCCTGCCCTATAACTTACATGGGGGTGACCAAAGTTGCCAAAACGTGTTTATTTCTGCTGAAAAACACGTTTTGACAATTTCTGCACACTGGGTTAAATGGCTGACTCAGTGTGCTCTTCTGAGCCAGGCAGTTACACTGTGATTCCAAGGGCTGAGAAAACGTGTTTATTTCGGGCTGAAAAACACGTTTTGAAAACTGAGCTGTTCCTGCCCTATAACTTACATGGGGGTGACCAAAGTTGCCAAAACGTGTTTATTTCTGCTGAAAAACACGTTTTGACAATTTCTGCACACTGGGGTTAAGGGCTGACTCAGTGTGTTCTTCTGAGCCAGGCAGTTACACTGTGATTCCAAGGGCTGAGAAAACGCGTTTATTTCGGGCTGAAAAACACGTTTTGAAAACTGTGCTGTTCCTGCCCTATAACTTACATGGGGGTGACCAAAGTTGCCAAAACGTGTTTATTTCTGCTGAAAAACACGTTTTGACAATTTCTGCACACTGGGGTTAAGGGCTGACTCACTGTGCTCTTCTGAGCCAGGCAGTTACACTGCGATTCTAAGGGCTGAGAAAACGCGTTTATTTCGGGCTGAAAAACACGTTTTGAAAAGTGTGCTGTTCCTGCCCTATAACTTACATGGGGGTGACCAAAGTTGCCAAAACGTGTTTATTTCTGCAGAAAAACACGTTTTGACAATTTCTGCACACTGGGGTTAAGGGCTGACTCAGTGTGCTCTTCTGAGCCAGGCAGTTACACTGTGATTCCAAGGGCTGAGAAAACGCGTTTATTTCGGGCTGAAAAACACGTTTTGACAACTGTGCTGTTCCTGCCCTATAACTTACATGGGGGTGACCAAAGTTGCCAAAACGTGTTTATTTCTGCTGAAAAACACGTTTTGACAATTTCTGCACACTGGGGTTAAGGGCTGACTCACTGTGCTCTTCTGAGCCAGGCAGTTACACTGGGATTCTAAGGGCTGAGAAAACGCGTTTATTTCGGGCTGAAAAACACGTTTTGAAAAGTGTGCTGTTCCTGCCCTATAACTTACATGGGGGTGACCAAAGTTGCCAAAACGTGTTTATTTCTGCTGAAAAACACGTTTTGACAATTTCTGCACACTGGGGTTAAGGGCTGACTCAGTGTGCTCTTCTGAGCCAGGCAGTTACAATGTGATTCCAAGGGCTGAGAAAACGTGTTTATTTCGGGCTGAAAAACACGATTTGAAAACTGAGCTGTTCCTGCCCTATAACTTACATGGGGGTGACCAAAGTTGCCAAAACGTGTTTATTTCTGCTGAAAAACACGTTTTGACAATTTCTGCACACTGGGGTTAAGGGCTGACTCAGTGTGCTCTTCTGAGCCAGGCAGTTACACTGTGATTCCAAGGGCTGAGAAAACGCGTTTATTTCGGGCTGAAAAACACGTTTTGAAAACTGTGCTGTACCTGCCCTATAAGTTACATGGTGGTGACCAAAGTTGCCAAAACGTGTTTATTTCTGCTGAAAAACACGTTTTGACAATTTCTGCACACTGGGGTTAAGGGCTGACTCAGTGTGCTCTTCTGAGCCAGGCAGTTACACTGTGATTCCAAGGGCTGAGAAAACGCGTTTATTTCGGGCTGAAAAACACGTTTTGAAAACTGTGCTGTTCCTGCCCTATAACTTACATGGGGGTGACCAAAGTTGCCAAAACGTGTTTATTTCTGCTGAAAAACACGTTTTGACAATTTCTGCACACTGGGGTTAAGGGCTGACTCACTGTGCTCTTCTGAGCCAGGCAGTTACACTGCGATTCTAAGGGCTGAGAAAACGCGTTTATTTCGGGCTGAAAAACACGTTTTGAAAAGTGTGCTGTTCCTGCCCTATAACTTACATGGGGGTGACCAAAGTTGCCAAAACGTGTTTATTTCTGCTGAAAAACACGTTTTGACAATTTCTGCACACTGGGGTTAAGGGCTGACTCACTGTGCTCTTCTGAGCCAGGCAGTTACACTGCGATTCTAAAGGCTGAGAAAACGCGTTTATTTCGGGCTGAAAAACACGTTTTGAAAAGTGTGCTCTTCCTGCCCTATAACTTACATGGGGGTGACCAAAGTTGCCAAAACGTGTTTATTTCTGCTGAAAAACACGTTTTGACAATTTCTGCACACTGGGGTTAAGGGCTGACTCACTGTGCTCTTCTGAGCCAGGCAGTTACACTGCGATTCTAAAGGCTGAGAAAACGCGTTTATTTCGGGCTGAAAAACACGTTTTGAAAAGTGTGCTCTTCCTGCCCTATAACTTACATGGGGGTGACCAAAGTTGCCAAAACGTGTTTATTTCTGCTGAAAAACACGTTTTGACAATTTCTGCACACTGGGGTTAAGGGCTGACTCAGTGTGCTCTTCTGAGCCAGGCAGTTACACTGTGATTCCAAGGGCTGAGAAAACGCGTTTATTTCGGGCTGAAAAACACGTTTTGAAAACTGTGCTGTTCCTGCCCTATAACTTACATGGGGGTGACCAAAGTTGCCAAAACGTGTTTATTTCTGCTGAAAAACACGTTTTGACAATATGTGCACACTGGGGTTAAGGGCTGACTCACTGTGCTCTTCTGAGCCAGGCAGTTACACTGCGATTCTAAGGGCTGAGAAAACGCGTTTATTTCGGGCTGAAAAACACGTTTTGAAATCTGTGCTGTTCCTGCCCTATAAGTTACATGGGGGTGACCAAAGTTGCCAAAACGTGTTTATTTCTGCTGAAAAACACGTTTTGACAATTTCTGCACACTGGGGTTAAGGGCTGAGTCAGTGTGCTCTTCTGAGCCAGGCAGTTACACTGTGATTCCAAGGGCTGAGAAAAAGCGTTTATTTCGGGCTGAAAAACACGTTTTGAAAACTGTGCTGTTCCTGCCCTATAAGTTACATGGTGGTGACCAAAGTTGCCAAAACGTGTTTATTTCTGCTGAAAAACACGTTTTGACAACTTCTGCACACTGGGGTTAAGGGCTGACTCAGTGTGCTCTTCTGAGCCAGGCAGTTACACTGTGATTCCAAGGGCTGAGAAAACGCGTTTATTTCGGGCTGAAAAACACGTTTTGAAAACTGTGCTGTTCCTGCCCTATAACTTACATGGGGGTGACCAAAGTTGCCAAAACGTGTTTATTTCTGCTGAAAAACACGTTTTGACAATTTCTGCACACTGGGGTTAAGGGCTGACTCACTGTGCTCATCTGAGCCAGGCAGTTACACTGCGATTCTAAGGGCTGAGAAAACGCGATTATTTCGGGCTGAAAAACACGTTTTGAAAAGTGTGCTGTTCCTGCCCTATAACTTACATGGGGGTGACCAAAGTTGCCAAAACGTGTTTATTTCTGCTGAAAAACACGTTTTGACAATTTCTGCACACTGGGGTTAAGGGCTGACTCACTGTGCTCTTCTGAGCCAGGCAGTTACACTGCGATTCTAAAGGCTGAGAAAACGCGTTTATTTCGGGCTGAAAAACACGTTTTGAAAACTGTGCTGTTCCTGCCCTATAACTTACATGGGGGTGACCAAAGTTGCCAAAACGTGTTTATTTCTGCTGAAAAACACGTTTTGACAATTTCTGCACACTGGGGTTAAGGGCTGACTCAGTGTGCTCTTCTGAGCCAGGCAGTTACACTGTGATTCCAAGGGCTGAGAAAACGCGTTTATTTCGGGCTGAAAAACACGTTTTGAAAACTGTGCTGTTCCTGCCCTATAACTTACATGGGGGTGACCAAAGTTGCCAAAACGTGTTCATTTCTGCTGAAAAACACGTTTTGACAATTTCTGCACACTGGGGTTAAGGGCTGACTCACTGTGCTCTTCTGAGCCAGGCAGTTACACTGTGATTCCAAGGGCTGAGAAAACGCGTTTATTTCGGGCTGAAAAACACGTTTTGAAAACTGTGCTGTTCCTGCCCTATAACTTACATGGTGGTGACCAAAGTTGCCAGAACGTGTTTATTTTTGCTGAAAAACACGTTTTGACAATTTCTGCACACTGGGGTTAAGGGCTGACTCAGTGTGCTCTTCTGAGCCAGGCAGTTACATTGTGATTCCAAGGGCTGAGAAAACGCGTTTATTTCGGGCTGAAAAACACGTTTTGAAAACTGTGCTGTTCCTGCCCTATAACTTACATGGGGGTGACCAAAGTTGCCAAAACGTGTTTATTTCTGCTGAAAAACACGTTTTGACAATTTCTGCACACTGGGGTTAAGGGCTGACTCAGTGTGCTCTTCTGAGCCAGGCAGTTACACTGTGATTCCAAGGGCTGAGAAAACGCGTTTATTTCGGGCTGAAAAACACGTTTTGAAAACTGTGCTGTTCCTGCCCTATAAGTTACATGGTGGTGACCAAAGTTGCCAAAACGTGTTTATTTCTGCTGAAAAACACGTTTTGACAATTTCTGCACACTGGGGTTAAGGGCTGACTCAGTGTGCTCTTCTGAGCCAGGCAGTTACACTGTGATTCCAAGGGCTGAGAAAACGCGTTTATTTCGGGCTGAAAAACACGTTTTGAAAAGTGTGCTGTTCCTGCCCTATAACTTACATGGGAGTGACCAAAGTTGCCAAAACGTGTTTATTTCTGCTGAAAAACACGTTTTGACAATTTCTGCACACTGGGGTTAAGGGCTGACTCACTGTGCTCTTCTGAGCCAGGCAGTTACACTGCGATTCTAAAGGCTGAGAAAACGCGTTTATTTCGGGCTGAAAAACACGTTTTGAAAACTGTGCTGTTCCTGCCCTATAACTTACATGGGGGTGACCAAAGTTGCCAAAACGTGTTTATTTCTGCTGAAAAACACGTTTTGACAATTTCTGCACACTGGGGTTAAGGGCTGACTCAGTGTGCTCTTCTGAGCCAGGCAGTTACACTGTGATTCCAAGGGCTGAGAAAACGCGTTTATTTCGGGCTGAAAAACACGTTTTGAAAACTGTGCTGTTCCTGCCCTATAACTTACATGGGGGTGACCAAAGTTGCCAAAACGTGTTTATTTCTGCTGAAAAACACGTTTTGACAATATGTGCACACTGGGGTTAAGGGCTGACTCACTGTGCTCTTCTGAGCCAGGCAGTTACACTGCGATTCTAAGGGCTGAGAAAACGCGTTTATTTCGGGCTGAAAAACACGTTTTGAAATCTGTGCTGTTCCTGCCCTATAAGTTACATGGGGGTGACCAAAGTTGCCAAAACGTGTTTATTTCTGCTGAAAAACACGTTTTGACAATTTCTGCACACTGGGGTTAAGGGCTGAGTCAGTGTGCTCTTCTGAGCCAGGCAGTTACACTGTGATTCCAAGGGCTGAGAAAACGCGTTTATTTCGGGCTGAAAAACACGTTTTGAAAACTGTGCTGTTCCTGCCCTATAAGTTACATGGTGGTGACCAAAGTTGCCAAAACGTGTTTATTTCTGCTGAAAAACACGTTTTGACAACTTCTGCACACTGGGGTTAAGGGCTGACTCACTGTGCTCTTCTGAGCCAGGCAGTTACACTGCGATTCTAAGGGCTGAGAAAACGCGATTATTTCGGGCTGAAAAACACGTTTTGAAAAGTGTGCTGTTCCTGCCCTATAACTTACATGGGGGTGACCAAAGTTGCCAAAACGTGTTTATTTCTGCTGAAAAACACGTTTTGACAATTTCTGCACACTGGGGTTAAGGGCTGACTCACTGTGCTCTTCTGACCCAGGCAGTTACACTGCGATTCTAAAGGCTGAGAAAACGCGTTTATTTCGGGCTGAAAAACACGTTTTGAAAAGTGTGCTGTTCCTGCCCTATAACTTACATGGGGGTGACCAAAGTTGCCAAAACGTGTTTATTTCTGCTGAAAAACACGTTTTGACAATTTCTGCACACTGGGGTTAAGGGCTGACTCAGTGTGCTCTTCTGAGCCAGGCAGTTACACTGTGATTCCAAGGGCTGAGAAAACGCGTTTATTTCGGGCTGAAAAACACGTTTTGAAAACTGTGCTGTTCCTGCCCTATAACTTACATGGGGGTGACCAAAGTTGCCAAAACGTGTTTATTTCTGCTGAAAAACACGTTTTGACAATTTCTGCACACTGGGGTTAAGGGCTGACTCAGTGTGCTCTTCTGAGCCAGGCAGTTACACTGTGATTCCAAGGGCTGAGAAAACGCGTTTATTTCGGGCTGAAAAACACGTTTTGAAAACTGTGCTGTTCCTGCCCTATAACTTACATGGGGGTGACCAAAGTTGCCAAAACGTGTTTATTTCTGCTGAAAAACACGTTTTGACAATTTCTGCACACTGGGGTTAAGGGCTGACTCACTGTGCTCTTCTGAGCCAGGCAGTTACACTGCGATTCTAAGGGCTGAGAAAACGCGTTTATTTCGGGCTGAAAAACACGTTTTGAAAAGTGTGCTGTTCCTGCCCTATAACTTACATGGGGGTGACCAAAGTTGCCAAAACGTGTTTATTTCTGCTGAAAAACACGTTTTGACAATTTCTGCACACTGGGGTTAAGGGCTGACTCACTGTGCTCTTCTGAGCCAGGCAGTTACACTGCGATTCTAAAGGCTGAGAAAACGCGTTTATTTCGGGCTGAAAAACACGTTTTGAAAAGTGTGCTGTTCCTGCCCTATAACTTACATGGGGGTGACCAAAGTTGCCAAAACGTGTTTATTTCTGCTGAAAAACACGTTTTGACAATTTCTGCACACTGGGGTTAAGGGCTGACTCACTGTGCTCTTCTGAGCCAGGCAGTTACACTGTGATTCCAAGGGCTGAGAAAACGCGTTTATTTCGGGCTGAAAAACACGTTTTGAAAACTGTGCTGTTCCTGCCCTATAACTTACATGGGGGTGACCAAAGTTGCCAAAACGTGTTTATTTCTGCTGAAAAACACGTTTTGACAATATGTGCACACTGGGGTTAAGGGCTGACTCAGTGTGCTCTTCTGAGCCAGGCAGTTACACTGCGATTCTAAGGGCTGAGAAAACGCGTTTATTTCGGGCTGAAAAACACGTTTTGAAAAGTGTGCTGTTCCTGCCCTATAACTTACATGGGGGTGACCAAAGTTGCCAAAACGTGTTTATTTCTGCTGAAAAACACGTTTTGACAATTTCTGCACACTGGGGTTAAGGGCTGACTCAACTGTGCTCTTCTGAGCCAGGCAGTTACACTGCGATTCTAAAGGCTGAGAAAACGCGTTTATTTCGGGCTGAAAAACACGTTTTGAAAAGTGTGCTGTTCCTGCCCTATAACTTACATGGGGGTGACCAAAGTTGCCAAAACGTGTTTATTTCTGCTGAAAAACACGTTTTGACAATTTCTGCACACTGGGTTAAATGGCTGACTCAGTGTGCTCTTCTGAGCCAGGCAGTTACACTGTGATTCCAAGGGCTGAGAAAACGTGTTTATTTCGGGCTGAAAAACACGTTTTGAAAACTGAGCTGTTCCTGCCCTATAACTTACATGGGGGTGACCAAAGTTGCCAAAACGTGTTTATTTCTGCTGAAAAACACGTTTTGACAATTTCTGCACACTGGGGTTAAGGGCTGACTCAGTGTGCTCTTCTGAGCCAGGCAGTTACACTGTGATTCCAAGGGCTGAGAAAACGCGTTTATTTCGGGCTGAAAAACACGTTTTGAAAACTGTGCTGTTCCTGCCCTATAACTTACATGGGGGTGACCAAAGTTGCCAAAACGTGTTTATTTCTGCTGAAAAACACGTTTTGACAATTTCTGCACACTGGGGTTAAGGGCTGACTCACTGTGCTCTTCTGAGCCAGGCAGTTACACTGCGATTCTAAGGGCTGAGAAAACGCGTTTATTTCGGGCTGAAAAACACGTTTTGAAAAGTGTGCTGTTCCTGCCCTATAACTTACATGGGGGTGACCAAAGTTGCCAAAACGTGTTTATTTCTGCTGAAAAACACGTTTTGACAATTTCTGCACACTGGGGTTAAGGGCTGACTCACTGTGCTCTTCTGAGCCAGGCAGTTACACTGCGATTCTAAAGGCTGAGAAAACGCGTTTATTTCGGGCTGAAAAACACGTTTTGAAAAGTGTGCTCTTCCTGCCCTATAACTTACATGGGGGTGACCAAAGTTGCCAAAACGTGTTTATTTCTGCTGAAAAACACGTTTTGACAATTTCTGCACACTGGGGTTAAGGGCTGACTCAGTGTGCTCTTCTGAGCCAGGCAGTTACACTGTGATTCCAAGGGCTGAGAAAACGAGTTTATTTCGGGCTGAAAAACACGTTTTGAAAACTGTGCTGTTCCTGCCCTATAACTTACATGGGGGTGACCAAAGTTGCCAAAACGTGTTTATTTCTGCTGAAAAACACGTTTTGACAATATGTGCACACTGGGGTTAAGGGCTGACTCACTGTGCTCTTCTGAGCCAGGCAGTTACACTGCGATTCTAAGGGCTGAGAAAACG
The DNA here is from genome assembly GCF_055471065.1 of Atractosteus spatula. Lineage (NCBI taxonomy): Eukaryota > Metazoa > Chordata > Actinopteri > Semionotiformes > Lepisosteidae > Atractosteus > Atractosteus spatula. The sequence goes on along the minus strand of NC_142716.1, from coordinate 18,770,043 downwards.
CGTTTATTTCGGGCTGAAAAACACGTTTTGAAAACTGTGCTGTTCCTGCCCTATAAGTTACATGGTGGTGACCAAAGTTGCCAAAACGTGTTTATTTCTGCTGAAAAACACGTTTTGACAACTTCTGCACACTGGGGTTAAGGGCTGACTCAGTGTGCTCTTCTGAGCCAGGCAGTTACACTGTGATTCCAAGGGCTGAGAAAACGCGTTTATTTCGGGCTGAAAAACACGTTTTGAAAACTGTGCTGTTCCTGCCCTATAACTTACATGGGGGTGACCAAAGTTGCCAAAACGTGTTTATTTCTGCTGAAAAACACGTTTTGACAATTTCTGCACACTGGGGTTAAGGGCTGACTCAGTGTGCTCTTCTGAGCCAGGCAGTTACACTGTGATTCCAAGGGCTGAGAAAACGCGTTTATTTCGGGCTGAAAAACACGTTTTGAAAACTGTGCTGTTCCTGCCCTATAACTTACATGGGGGTGACCAAAGTTGCCAAAACGTGTTCATTTCTGCTGAAAAACACGTTTTGACAATTTCTGCACACTGGGGTTAAGGGCTGACTCACTGTGCTCTTCTGAGCCAGGCAGTTACACTGTGATTCCAAGGGCTGAGAAAACGCGTTTATTTCGGGCTGAAAAACACGTTTTGAAAACTGTGCTGTTCCTGCCCTATAACTTACATGGTGGTGACCAAAGTTGCCAGAACGTGTTTATTTTTGCTGAAAAACACGTTTTGACAATTTCTGCACACTGGGGTTAAGGGCTGACTCAGTGTGCTCTTCTGAGCCAGGCAGTTACATTGTGATTCCAAGGGCTGAGAAAACGCGTTTATTTCGGGCTGAAAAACACGTTTTGAAAACTGTGCTGTTCCTGCCCTATAACTTACATGGGGGTGACCAAAGTTGCCAAAACGTGTTTATTTCTGCTGAAAAACACGTTTTGACAATTTCTGCATACTGGGGTTAAGGGCTGACTCAGTGTGCTCTTCTGAGCCAGGCAGTTACACTGTGATTCCAAGGGCTGAGAAAACGCGTTTATTTCGGGCTGAAAAACACGTTTTGAAAACTGTGCTGTTCCTGCCCTATAAGTTACATGGTGGTGACCAAAGTTGCCAAAACGTGTTTATTTCTGCTGAAAAACACGTTTTGACAATTTCTGCACACTGGGGTTAAGGGCTGACTCAGTGTGCTCTTCTGAGCCAGGCAGTTACACTGTGATTCCAAGGGCTGAGAAAACGCGTTTATTTCGGGCTGAAAAACACGTTTTGAAAAGTGTGCTGTTCCTGCCCTATAACTTACATGGGAGTGACCAAAGTTGCCAAAACGTGTTTATTTCTGCTGAAAAACACGTTTTGACAATTTCTGCACACTGGGGTTAAGGGCTGACTCACTGTGCTCTTCTGAGCCAGGCAGTTACACTGCGATTCTAAAGGCTGAGAAAACGCGTTTATTTCGGGCTGAAAAACACGTTTTGAAAACTGTGCTGTTCCTGCCCTATAACTTACATGGGGGTGACCAAAGTTGCCAAAACGTGTTTATTTCTGCTGAAAAACACGTTTTGACAATTTCTGCACACTGGGGTTAAGGGCTGACTCAGTGTGCTCTTCTGAGCCAGGCAGTTACACTGTGATTCCAAGGGCTGAGAAAACGCGTTTATTTCGGGCTGAAAAACACGTTTTGAAAACTGTGCTGTTCCTGCCCTATAACTTACATGGGGGTGACCAAAGTTGCCAAAACGTGTTTATTTCTGCTGAAAAACACGTTTTGACAATATGTGCACACTGGGGTTAAGGGCTGACTCACTGTGCTCTTCTGAGCCAGGCAGTTACACTGCGATTCTAAGGGCTGAGAAAACGCGTTTATTTCGGGCTGAAAAACACGTTTTGAAATCTGTGCTGTTCCTGCCCTATAAGTTACATGGGGGTGACCAAAGTTGCCAAAACGTGTTTATTTCTGCTGAAAAACACGTTTTGACAATTTCTGCACACTGGGGTTAAGGGCTGAGTCAGTGTGCTCTTCTGAGCCAGGCAGTTACACTGTGATTCCAAGGGCTGAGAAAACGCGTTTATTTCGGGCTGAAAAACACGTTTTGAAAACTGTGCTGTTCCTGCCCTATAAGTTACATGGTGGTGACCAAAGTTGCCAAAACGTGTTTATTTCTGCTGAAAAACACGTTTTGACAACTTCTGCACACTGGGGTTAAGGGCTGACTCACTGTGCTCTTCTGAGCCAGGCAGTTACACTGCGATTCTAAGGGCTGAGAAAACGCGATTATTTCGGGCTGAAAAACACGTTTTGAAAAGTGTGCTGTTCCTGCCCTATAACTTACATGGGGGTGACCAAAGTTGCCAAAACGTGTTTATTTCTGCTGAAAAACACGTTTTGACAATTTCTGCACACTGGGGTTAAGGGCTGACTCACTGTGCTCTTCTGACCCAGGCAGTTACACTGCGATTCTAAAGGCTGAGAAAACGCGTTTATTTCGGGCTGAAAAACACGTTTTGAAAAGTGTGCTGTTCCTGCCCTATAACTTACGTGGGGGTGACCAAAGTTGCCAAAACGTGTTTATTTCTGCTGAAAAACACGTTTTGACAATTTCTGCACACTGGGGTTAAGGGCTGACTCAGTGTGCTCTTCTGAGCCAGGCAGTTACACTGTGATTCCAAGGGCTGAGAAAACGCGTTTATTTCGGGCTGAAAAACACGTTTTGAAAACTGTGCTGTTCCTGCCCTATAACTTACATGGGGGTGACCAAAGTTGCCAAAACGTGTTTATTTCTGCTGAAAAACACGTTTTGACAATTTCTGCACACTGGGGTTAAGGGCTGACTCACTGTGCTCTTCTGAGCCAGGCAGTTACACTGCGATTCTAAGGGCTGAGAAAACGCGTTTATTTCGGTCTGAAAAACACGTTTTGAAAAGTGTGCTGTTCCTGCCCTATAACTTACATGGGGGTGACCAAAGTTGCCAAAACGTGTTTATTTCTGCTGAAAAACACGTTTTGACAATTTCTGCACACTGGGGTTAAGGGCTGACTCACTGTGCTCTTCTGAGCCAGGCAGTTACACTGCGATTCTAAAGGCTGAGAAAACGCGTTTATTTCGGGCTGAAAAACACGTTTTGAAAAGTGTGCTGTTCCTGCCCTATAACTTACATGGGGGTGACCAAAGTTGCCAAAACGTGTTTATTTCTGCTGAAAAACACGTTTTGACAATTTCTGCACACTGGGGTTAAGGGCTGACTCAGTGTGCTCTTCTGAGCCAGGCAATTACAATGTGATTCCAAGGGCTGAGAAAACGTGTTTATTTCGGGCTGAAAAACACGTTTTGAAAACTGAGCTGTTCCTGCCCTATAACTTACATGGGGGTGACCAAAGTTGCCAAAACGTGTTTATTTCTGCTGAAAAACACGTTTTGACAATTTCTGCACACTGGGGTTAAGGGCTGACTCAGTGTGCTCTTCTGAGCCAGGCAGTTACACTGTGATTCCAAGGGCTGAGAAAACGCGTTTATTTCGGGCTGAAAAACACGTTTTGAAAAGTGTGCTGTTCCTGCCCTATAACTTACATGGGGGTGACCAAAGTTGCCAAAACGTGTTTATTTCTGCTGAAAAACACGTTTTGACAATTTCTGCACACTGGGGTTAAGGGCTGACTCACTGTGCTCTTCTGAGCCAGGCAGTTACACTGCGATTCTAAAGGCTGAGAAAACGCGTTTATTTCGGGCTGAAAAACACGTTTTGAAAAGTGTGCTGTTCCTGCCCTATAACTTACATGGGGGTGACCAAAGTTGCCAAAACGTGTTTATTTCTGCTGAAAAACACGTTTTGACAATTTCTGCACACTGGGGTTAAGGGCTGACTCAGTGTGCTCTTCTGAGCCAGGCAGTTACACTGTGATTCCAAGGGCTGAGAAAACGCGTTTATTTCGGGCTGAAAAACACGTTTTGAAAACTGTGCTGTTCCTGCCCTATAACTTACATGGGGGTGACCAAAGTTGCCAAAACGTGTTTATTTCTGCTGAAAAACACGTTTTGACAATATGTGCACACTGGGGTTAAGGGCTGACTCACTGTGCTCTTCTGAGCCAGGCAGTTACACTGCGATTCTAAGGGCTGAGAAAACGCGTTTATTTCGGGCTGAAAAACACGTTTTGAAAAGTGTGCTGTTCCTGCCCTATAACTTACATGGGGGTGACCAAAGTTGCCAAAACGTGTTTATTTCTGCTGAAAAACACGTTTTGACAATTTCTGCACACTGGGGTTAAGGGCTGACTCAACTGTGCTCTTCTGAGCCAGGCAGTTACACTGCGATTCTAAAGGCTGAGAAAACGCGTTTATTTCGGGCTGAAAAACACGTTTTGAAAAGTGTGCTGTTCCTGCCCTATAACTTACATGGGGGTGACCAAAGTTGCCAAAACGTGTTTATTTCTGCTGAAAAACACGTTTTGACAATTTCTGCACACTGGGTTAAAGGGCTGACTCAGTGTGCTCTTCTGAGCCAGGCAGTTACACTGTGATTCCAAGGGCTGAGAAAACGTGTTTATTTCGGGCTGAAAAACACGTTTTGAAAACTGAGCTGTTCCTGCCCTATAACTTACATGGGGGTGACCAAAGTTGCCAAAACGTGTTTATTTCTGCTGAAAAACACGTTTTGACAATTTCTGCACACTGGGGTTAAGGGCTGACTCAGTGTGTTCTTCTGAGCCAGGCAGTTACACTGTGATTCCAAGGGCTGAGAAAACGCGTTTATTTCGGGCTGAAAAACACGTTTTGAAAAGTGTGCTGTTCCTGCCCTATAACTTACATGGGGGTGACCAAAGTTGCCAAAACGTGTTTATTTCTGCTGAAAAACACGTTTTGACAATTTCTGCACACTGGGGTTAAGGGCTGACTCAGTGTGCTCTTCTGAGCCAGGCAGTTACACTGTGATTCCAAGGGCTGAGAAAACGCGTTTATTTCGGGCTGAAAAACACGTTTTGACAACTGTGCTGTTCCTGCCCTATAACTTACATGGGGGTGACCAAAGTTGCCAAAACGTGTTTATTTCTGCTGAAAAACACGTTTTGACAATTTCTGCACACTGGGGTTAAGGGCTGACTCACTGTGCTCTTCTGAGCTAGGCAGTTACACTGGGATTCTAAGGGCTGAGAAAACGCGTTTATTTCGGGCTGAAAAACACGTTTTGAAAAGTGTGCTGTTCCTGCCCTATAACTTACATGGGGGTGACCAAAGTTGCCAAAACGTGTTTATTTCTGCTGAAAAACACGTTTTGACAATTTCTGCACACTGGGGTTAAGGGCTGACTCACTGTGCTCTTCTGAGCCAGGCAGTTACACTGCGATTCTAAGGGCTGAGAAAACGCGTTTATTTCGGGCTGAAAAACACGTTTTGAAAAGTGTGCTGTTCCTGCCCTATAACTTACATGGGGGTGACCAAAGTTGCCAAAACGTGTTTATTTCTGCTGAAAAACACGTTTTGACAATTTCTGCACACTGGGGTTAAGGGCTGACTCACTGTGCTCTTCTGAGCCAGGCAGTTACACTGCGATTCTAAAGGCTGAGAAAACGCGTTTATTTCGGGCTGAAAAACACGTTTTGAAAAGTGTGCTGTTCCTGCCCTATAACTTACATGGGGGTGACCAAAGTTGCCAAAACGTGTTTATTTCTGCTGAAAAACACGTTTTGACAATATGTGCACACTGGGGTTAAGGGCTGACTCACTGTGCTCTTCTGAGCCAGGCAGTTACACTGCGATTCTAAGGGCTGAGAAAACGCGTTTATTTCGGGCTGAAAAACACGTTTTGAAATCTGTGCTGTTCCTGCCCTATAAGTTACATGGGGGTGACCAAAGTTGCCAAAACGTGTTTATTTCTGCTGAAAAACACGTTTTGACAATTTCTGCACACTGGGGTTAAGGGCTGACTCACTGTGCTCTTCTGAGCCAGGCAGTTACACTGCGATTCTAAGGGCTGAGAAAACGCGTTTATTTCGGGCTGAAAAACACGTTTTGAAAAGTGTGCTGTTCCTGCCCTATAACTTACATGGGGGTGACCAAAGTTGCCAAAACGTGTTTATTTCTGCTGAAAAACACGTTTTGACAATTTCTGCACACTGGGGTTAAGGGCTGACTCACTGTGCTCTTCTGAGCCAGGCAGTTACACTGCGATTCTAAAGGCTGAGAAAACGCGTTTATTTCGGGCTGAAAAACACGTTTTGAAAACTGTGCTGTTCCTGCCCTATAACTTACATGGGGGTGACCAAAGTTGCCAAAACGTGTTTATTTCTGCTGAAAAACACGTTTTGACAATTTCTGCACACTGGGGTTAAGGGCTGACTCAGTGTGCTCTTCTGAGCCAGGCAGTTACACTGTGATTCCAAGGGCTGAGAAAACGCGTTTATTTCGGGCTGAAAAACACGTTTTGAAAACTGTGCTGTTCCTGCCCTATAACTTACATGGGGGTGACCAAAGTTGCCAAAACGTGTTTATTTCTGCTGAAAAACACGTTTTGACAATATGTGCACACTGGGGTTAAGGGCTGACTCACTGTGCTCTTCTGAGCCAGGCAGTTACACTGCGATTCTAAGGGCTGAGAAAACGCGTTTATTTCGGGCTGAAAAACACGTTTTGAAATCTGTGCTGTTCCTGCCCTATAAGTTACATGGGGGTGACCAAAGTTGCCAAAACGTGTTTATTTCTGCTGAAAAACACGTTTTGACAATTTCTGCACACTGGGGTTAAGGGCTGAGTCAGTGTGCTCTTCTGAGCCAGGCAGTTACACTGCGATTCTAAAGGCTGAGAAAACGCGTTTATTTCGGGCTGAAAAACACGTTTTGAAAAGTGTGCTGTTCCTGCCCTATAACTTACATGGGGGTGACCAAAGTTGCCAAAACGTGTTTATTTCTGCTGAAAAACACGTTTTGACAATTTCTGCACACTGGGGTTAAGGGCTGACTCAGTGTGCTCTTCTGAGCCAGGCAGTTACACTGCGATTCCAAGGGCTGAGAAAACGCGTTTATTTCGGGCTGAAAAACACGTTTTGAAAACTGTGCTGTTCCTGCCCTATAACTTACATGGGGTTGACCAAAGTTGCCAAAACGTGTTTATTTCTGCTGAAAAACACGTTTTGACAATATGTGCACACTGGGGTTAAGGGCTGACTCACTGTGCTCTTCTGAGCCAGGCAGTTACACTGCGATTCTAAGGGCTGAGAAAACGCGTTTATTTCGGGCTGAAAAACACGTTTTGAAAAGTGTGCTGTTCCTGCCCAATAACTTACATGGGGGTGACCAAAGTTGCCAAAACGTGTTTATTTCTGCTGAAAAACACGTTTTGACAATTTCTGCACACTGGGGTTAAGGGCTGACTCAACTGTGCTCTTCTGAGCCAGGCAGTTACACTGCGATTCTAAAGGCTGAGAAAACGCGTTTATTTCGGGCTGAAAAACACGTTTTGAAAAGTGTGCTGTTCCTGCCCTATAACTTACATGGGGGTGACCAAAGTTGCCAAAACGTGTTTATTTCTGCTGAAAAACACGTTTTGACAATTTCTGCACACTGGGTTAAAGGGCTGACTCAGTGTGCTCTTCTGAGCCAGGCAGTTACACTGTGATTCCAAGGGCTGAGAAAACGTGTTTATTTCGGGCTGAAAAACACGTTTTGAAAACTGAGCTGTTCCTGCCCTATAACTTACATGGGGGTGACCAAAGTTGCCAAAACGTGTTTATTTCTGCTGAAAAACACGTTTTGACAATTTCTGCACACTGGGGTTAAGGGCTGACTCAGTGTGTTCTTCTGAGCCAGGCAGTTACACTGTGATTCCAAGGGCTGAGAAAACGCGTTTATTTCGGGCTGAAAAACACGTTTTGAAAACTGTGCTGTTCCTGCCCTATAACTTACATGGGGGTGACCAAAGTTGCCAAAACGTGTTTATTTCTGCTGAAAAACACGTTTTGACAATTTCTGCACACTGGGGTTAAGGGCTGACTCACTGTGCTCTTCTGAGCCAGGCAGTTACACTGCGATTCTAAGGGCTGAGAAAACGCGTTTATTTCGGGCTGAAAAACACGTTTTGAAAAGTGTGCTGTTCCTGCCCTATAACTTACATGGGGGTGACCAAAGTTGCCAAAACGTGTTTATTTCTGCTGAAAAACACGTTTTGACAATTTCTGCACACTGGGGTTAAGGGCTGACTCAGTGTGCTCTTCTGAGCCAGGCAGTTACACTGTGATTCCAAGGGCTGAGAAAACGCGTTTATTTCGGGCTGAAAAACACGTTTTGACAACTGTGCTGTTCCTGCCCTATAACTTACATGGGGGTGACCAAAGTTGCCAAAACGTGTTTATTTCTGCTGAAAAACACGTTTTGACAATTTCTGCACACTGGGGTTAAGGGCTGACTCACTGTGCTCTTCTGAGCCAGGCAGTTACACTGGGATTCTAAGGGCTGAGAAAACGCGTTTATTTCGGGCTGAAAAACACGTTTTGAAAAGTGTGCTGTTCCTGCCCTATAACTTACATGGGGGTGACCAAAGTTGCCAAAACGTGTTTATTTCTGCTGAAAAACACGTTTTGACAATTTCTGCACACTGGGGTTAAGGGCTGACTCACTGTGCTCTTCTGAGCCAGGCAGTTACACTGCGATTCTAAGGGCTGAGAAAACGCGTTTATTTCGGGCTGAAAAACACGTTTTGAAAAGTGTGCTGTTCCTGCCCTATAACTTACATGGGGGTGACCAAAGTTGCCAAAACGTGTTTATTTCTGCTGAAAAACACGTTTTGACAATTTCTGCACACTGGGGTTAAGGGCTGACTCACTGTGCTCTTCTGAGCCAGGCAGTTACACTGCGATTCTAAAGGCTGAGAAAACGCGTTTATTTCGGGCTGAAAAACACGTTTTGAAAAGTGTGCTGTTCCTGCCCTATAACTTACATGGGGGTGACCAAAGTTGCCAAAACGTGTTTATTTCTGCTGAAAAACACGTTTTGACAATATGTGCACACTGGGGTTAAGGGCTGACTCACTGTGCTCTTCTGAGCCAGGCAGTTACACTGCGATTCTAAGGGCTGAGAAAACGCGTTTATTTCGGGCTGAAAAACACGTTTTGAAATCTGTGCTGTTCCTGCCCTATAAGTTACATGGGGGTGACCAAAGTTGCCAAAACGTGTTTATTTCTGCTGAAAAACACGTTTTGACAATTTCTGCACACTGGGGTTAAGGGCTGAGTCAGTGTGCTCTTCTGAGCCAGGCAGTTACACTGTGATTCCAAGGGCTGAGAAAACGCGTTTATTTCGGGCTGAAAAACACGTTTTGAAAACTGTGCTGTTCCTGCCCTATAAGTTACATGGTGGTGACCAAAGTTGCCAAAACGTGTTTATTTCTGCTGAAAAACACGTTTTGACAACTTCTGCACACTGGGGTTAAGGGCTGACTCAGTGTGCTCTTCTGAGCCAGGCAGTTACACTGTGATTCCAAGGGCTGAGAAAACGCGTTTATTTCGGGCTGAAAAACACGTTTTGAAAACTGTGCTGTTCCTGCCCTATAACTTACATGGGGGTGACCAAAGTTGCCAAAACGTGTTTATTTCTGCTGAAAAACACGTTTTGACAATTTCTGCACACTGGGGTTAAGGGCTGACTCACTGTGCTCTTCTGAGCCAGGCAGTTACACTGCGATTCTAAGGGCTGAGAAAACGCGATTATTTCGGGCTGAAAAACACGTTTTGAAAAGTGTGCTGTTCCTGCCCTATAACTTACATGGGGGTGACCAAAGTTGCCAAAACGTGTTTATTTCTGCTGAAAAACACGTTTTGACAATTTCTGCACACTGGGGTTAAGGGCTGACTCACTGTGCTCTTCTGAGCCAGGCAGTTACACTGCGATTCTAAAGGCTGAGAAAACGCGTTTATTTCGGGCTGAAAAACACGTTTTGAAAAGTGTGCTGTTCCTGCCCTATAACTTACATGGGGGTGACCAAAGTTGCCAAAACGTGTTTATTTCTGCTGAAAAACACGTTTTGACAATTTCTGCACACTGGGGTTAAGGGCTGACTCAGTGTGCTCTTCTGAGCCAGGCAGTTACACTGTGATTCCAAGGGCTGAGAAAACGCGTTTATTTCGGGCTGAAAAACACGTTTTGAAAACTGTGCTGTTCCTGCCCTATAACTTACATGGGGGTGACCAAAGTTGCCAAAACGTGTTTATTTCTGCTGAAAAACACGTTTTGACAATTTCTGCACACTGGGGTTAAGGGCTGACTCACTGTGCTCTTCTGAGCCAGGCAGTTACACTGCGATTCTAAGGGCTGAGAAAACGCGTTTATTTCGGGCTGAAAAACACGTTTTGAAAAGTGTGCTGTTCCTGCCCTATAACTTACATGGGGGTGACCAAAGTTGCCAAAACGTGTTTATTTCTGCTGAAAAACACGTTTTGACAATTTCTGCACACTGGGATTAAGGGCTGACTCACTGTGCTCTTCTGAGCCAGGCAGTTACACTGCGATTCTAAAGGCTGAGAAAACGCGTTTATTTCGGGCTGAAAAACACGTTTTGAAAAGTGTGCTGTTCCTGCCCTATAACTTACATGGGGGTGACCAAAGTTGCCAAAACGTGTTTATTTCTGCTGAAAAACACGTTTTGACAATTTCTGCACACTGGGGTTAAGGGCTGACTCAGTGTGCTCTTCTGAGCCAGGCAGTTACACTGTGATTCCAAGGGCTGAGAAAACGCGTTTATTTCGGGCTGAAAAACACGTTTTGAAAACTGTGCTGTTCCTGCCCTATAACTTACATGGGGGTGACCAAAGTTGCCAAAACGTGTTTATTTCTGCTGAAAAACACGTTTTGACAATATGTGCACACTGGGGTTAAGGGCTGACTCACTGTGCTCTTCTGAGCCAGGCAGTTACACTGCGATTCTAAGGGCTGAGAAAACGCGTTTATTTCGGGCTGAAAAACACGTTTTGAAATCTGTGCTGTTCCTGCCCTATAACTTACATGGGGGTGACCAAAGTTGCCAAAACGTGTTTATTTCTGCTGAAAAACACGTTTTGACAATTTCTGCACACTGGGGTTAAGGGCTGACTCAGTGTGCTCTTCTGAGCCAGGCAGTTACACTGTGATTCCAAGGGCTGAGAAAACGCGTTTATTTCGGGCTGAAAAACACGTTTTGACAACTGTGCTGTTCCTGCCCTATAACTTACATGGGGGTGACCAAAGTTGCCAAAACGTGTTTATTTCTGCTGAAAAACACGTTTTGACAATTTCTGCACACTGGGGTTAAGGGCTGACTCACTGTGCTCTTCTGAGCCAGGCAGTTACACTGGGATTCTAAGGGCTGAGAAAACGCGTTTATTTCGGGCTGAAAAACACGTTTTGAAAAGTGTGCTGTTCCTGCCCTATAACTTACATGGGGGTGACCAAAGTTGCCAAAACGTGTTTATTTCTGCTGAAAAACACGTTTTGACAATTTCTGCACACTGGGGTTAAGGGCTGACTCACTGTGCTCTTCTGAGCCAGGCAGTTACACTGCGATTCTAAGGGCTGAGAAAACGCGTTTATTTCGGGCTGAAAAACACGTTTTGAAAAGTGTGCTGTTCCTGCCCTATAACTTACATGGGGGTGACCAAAGTTGCCAAAACGTGTTTATTTCTGCTGAAAAACACGTTTTGACAATTTCTGCACACTGGGGTTAAGGGCTGACTCACTGTGCTCTTCTGAGCCAGGCAGTTACACTGTGATTCTAAAGGCTGAGAAAACGCGTTTATTTCGGGCTGAAAAACACGTTTTGAAAAGTGTGCTGTTCCTGCCCTATAACTTACATGGGGGTGACCAAAGTTGCCAAAACGTGTTTATTTCTGCTGAAAAACACGTTTTGACAATATGTGCACACTGGGGTTAAGGGCTGACTCACTGTGCTCTTCTGAGCCAGGCAGTTACACTGCGATTCTAAGGGCTGAGAAAACGCGTTTATTTCGGGCTGAAAAACACGTTTTGAAATCTGTGCTGTTCCTGCCCTATAAGTTACATGGGGGTGACCAAAGTTGCCAAAACGTGTTTATTTCTGCTGAAAAACACGTTTTGACAATTTCTGCACACTGGGGTTAAGGGCTGAGTCAGTGTGCTCTTCTGAGCCAGGCAGTTACACTGTGATTCCAAGGGCTGAGAAAACGCGTTTATTTCGGGCTGAAAAACACGTTTTGAAAACTGTGCTGTTCCTGCCCTATAAGTTACATGGTGGTGACCAAAGTTGCCAAAACGTGTTTATTTCTGCTGAAAAACACGTTTTGACAACTTCTGCACACTGGGGTTAAGGGCTGACTCAGTGTGCTCTTCTGAGCCAGGCAGTTACACTGTGATTCCAAGGGCTGAGAAAACGCGTTTATTTCGGGCTGAAAAACACGTTTTGAAAACTGTGCTGTTCCTGCCCTATAACTTACATGGGGGTGACCAAAGTTGCCAAAACGTGTTTATTTCTGCTGAAAAACACGTTTTGACAATTTCTGCACACTGGGGTTAAGGGCTGACTCACTGTGCTCTTCTGAGCCAGGCAGTTACACTGCGATTCTAAGGGCTGAGAAAACGCGATTATTTCGGGCTGAAAAACACGTTTTGAAAAGTGTGCTGTTCCTGCCCTATAACTTACATGGGGGTGACCAAAGTTGCCAAAACGTGTTTATTTCTGCTGAAAAACACGTTTTGACAATTTCTGCACACTGGGGTTAAGGGCTGACTCACTGTGCTCTTCTGAGCCAGGCAGTTACACTGCGATTCTAAAGGCTGAGAAAACGCGTTTATTTCGGGCTGAAAAACACGTTTTGAAAAGTGTGCTGTTCCTGCCCTATAACTTACATGGGGGTGACCAAAGTTGCCAAAACGTGTTTATTTCTGCTGAAAAACACGTTTTGACAATTTCTGCACACTGGGGTTAAGGGCTGACTCAGTGTGCTCTTCTGAGCCAGGCAGTTACACTGTGATTCCAAGGGCTGAGAAAACGCGTTTATTTCGGGCTGAAAAACACGTTTTGAAAACTGTGCTGTTCCTGCCCTATAACTTACATGGGGGTGACCAAAGTTGCCAAAACGTGTTTATTTCTGCTGAAAAACACGTTTTGACAATTTCTGCACACTGGGGTTAAGGGCTGACTCACTGTGCTCTTCTGAGCCAGGCAGTTACACTGCGATTCTAAGGGCTGAGAAAACGCGTTTATTTCGGGCTGAAAAACACGTTTTGAAAAGTGTGCTGTTCCTGCCCTATAACTTACATGGGGGTGACCAAAGTTGCCAAAACGTGTTTATTTCTGCTGAAAAACACGTTTTGACAATTTCTGCACACTGGGATTAAGGGCTGACTCACTGTGCTCTTCTGAGCCAGGCAGTTACACTGCGATTCTAAAGGCTGAGAAAACGCGTTTATTTCGGGCTGAAAAACACGTTTTGAAAAGTGTGCTGTTCCTGCCCTATAACTTACATGGGGGTGACCAAAGTTGCCAAAACGTGTTTATTTCTGCTGAAAAACACGTTTTGACAATTTCTGCACACTGGGGTTAAGGGCTGACTCAGTGTGCTCTTCTGAGCCAGGCAGTTACACTGTGATTCCAAGGGCTGAGAAAACGCGTTTATTTCGGGCTGAAAAACACGTTTTGAAAACTGTGCTGTTCCTGCCCTATAACTTACATGGGGGTGACCAAAGTTGCCAAAACGTGTTTATTTCTGCTGAAAAACACGTTTTGACAATATGTGCACACTGGGGTTAAGGGCTGACTCACTGTGCTCTTCTGAGCCAGGCAGTTACACTGCGATTCTAAGGGCTGAGAAAACGCGTTTATTTCGGGCTGAAAAACACGTTTTGAAATCTGTGCTGTTCCTGCCCTATAACTTACATGGGGGTGACCAAAGTTGCCAAAACGTGTTTATTTCTGCTGAAAAACACGTTTTGACAATTTCTGCACACTGGGGTTAAGGGCTGACTCAGTGTGCTCTTCTGAGCCAGGCAGTTACAATGTGATTCCAAGGGCTGAGAAAACGTGTTTATTTCGGGCTGAAAAACACGTTTTGAAAACTGAGCTGTTCCTGCCCTATAACTTACATGGGGGTGACCAAAGTTGCCAAAACGTGTTTATTTCTGCTGAAAAACACGTTTTGACAATTTCTGCACACTGGGGTTAAGGGCTGACTCAGTGTGCTCTTCTGAGCCAGGCAGTTACACTGTGATTCCAAGGGCTGAGAAAACGCGTTTATTTCGGGCTGAAAAACACGTTTTGAAAACTGTGCTGTTCCTGCCCTATAAGTTACATGGTGGTGACCAAAGTTGCCAAAACGTGTTTATTTCTGCTGAAAAACACGTTTTGACAATTTCTGCACACTGGGGTTAAGGGCTGACTCACTGTGCTCTTCTGAGCCAGGCAGTTACACTGCGATTCTAAAGGCTGAGAAAACGCGTTTATTTCGGGCTGAAAAACACGTTTTGAAAAGTGTGCTGTTCCTGCCCTATAACTTACATGGGGGTGACCAAAGTTGCCAAAACGTGTTTATTTCTGCTGAAAAACACGTTTTGACAATTTCTGCACACTGGGGTTAAGGGCTGACTCAGTGTGCTCTTCTGAGCCAGGCAGTTACACTGTGATTCCAAGGGCTGAGAAAACGCGTTTATTTCGGGCTGAAAAACACGTTTTGAAAACTGTGCTGTTCCTGCCCTATAACTTACATGGGGGTGACCAAAGTTGCCAAAACGTGTTTATTTCTACTGAAAAACACGTTTTGACAATATGTGCACACTGGGGTTAAGGGCTGACTCACTGTGCTCTTCTGAGCCAGGCATTTACACTGCGATTCTAAGGGCTGAGAAAACGCGTTTATTTCGGGCTGAAAAACACGTTTTGAAAAGTGTGCTGTTCCTGCCCTATAACTTACATGGGGGTGACCAAAGTTGCCAAAACGTGTTTATTTCTGCTGAAAAACACGTTTTGACAATTTCTGCACACTGGGATTAAGGGCTGACTCACTGTGCTCTTCTGAGCCAGGCAGTTACACTGCGATTCTAAAGGCTGAGAAAACGCGTTTATTTCGGGCTGAAAAACACGTTTTGAAAAGTGTGCTGTTCCTGCCCTATAACTTACATGGGGGTGACCAAAGTTGCCAAAACGTGTTTATTTCTGCTGAAAAACACGTTTTGACAATTTCTGCACACTGGGGTTAAGGGCTGACTCAGTGTGCTCTTCTGAGCCAGGCAGTTACACTGTGATTCCAAGGGCTGAGAAAACGCGTTTATTTCGGGCTGAAAAACACGTTTTGAAAACTGTGCTGTTCCTGCCCTATAACTTACATGGGGGTGACCAAAGTTGCCAAAACGTGTTTATTTCTGCTGAAAAACACGTTTTGACAATATGTGCACACTGGGGTTAAGGGCTGACTCACTGTGCTCTTCTGAGCCAGGCAGTTACACTGCGATTCTAAGGGCTGAGAAAACGCGTTTATTTCGGGCTGAAAAACACGTTTTGAAATCTGTGCTGTTCCTGCCCTATAACTTACATGGGGGTGACCAAAGTTGCCAAAACGTGTTTATTTCTGCTGAAAAACACGTTTTGACAATTTCTGCACACTGGGGTTAAGGGCTGACTCAGTGTGCTCTTCTGAGCCAGGCAGTTACAATGTGATTCCAAGGGCTGAGAAAACGTGTTTATTTCGGCTGAAAAACACGTTTTGAAAACTGAGCTGTTCCTGCCCTATAACTTACATGGGGGTGACCAAAGTTGCCAAAACGTGTTTATTTCTGCTGAAAAACACGTTTTGACAATTTCTGCACACTGGGGTTAAGGGCTGACTCAGTGTGCTCTTCTGAGCCAGGCAGTTACACTGTGATTCCAAGGGCTGAGAAAACGCGTTTATTTCGGGCTGAAAAACACGTTTTGAAAACTGTGCTGTTCCTGCCCTATAAGTTACATGGTGGTGACCAAAGTTGCCAAAACGTGTTTATTTCTGCTGAAAAACACGTTTTGACAATTTCTGCACACTGGGGTTAAGGGCTGACTCAGTGTGCTCTTCTGAGCCAGGCAGTTACACTGTGATTCCAAGGGCTGAGAAAACGCGTTTATTTCGGGCTGAAAAACACGTTTTGAAAACTGTGCTGTTCCTGCCCTATAACTTACATGGGGGTGACCAAAGTTGCCAAAACGTGTTTATTTCTGCTGAAAAACACGTTTTGACAATTTCTGCACACTGGGGTTAAGGGCTGACTCACTGTGCTCTTCTGAGCCAGGCAGTTACACTGCGATTCTAAGGGCTGAGAAAACGCGTTTATTTCGGGCTGAAAAACACGTTTTGAAAAGTGTGCTGTTCCTGCCCTATAACTTACATGGGGGTGACCAAAGTTGCCAAAACGTGTTTATTTCTGCTGAAAAACACGTTTTGACAATTTCTGCACACTGGGGTTAAGGGCTGACTCACTGTGCTCTTCTGAGCCAGGCAGTTACACTGCGATTCTAAAGGCTGAGAAAACGCGTTTATTTCGGGCTGAAAAACACGTTTTGAAAAGTGTGCTGTTCCTGCCCTATAACTTACATGGGGGTGACCAAAGTTGCCAAAACGTGTTTATTTCTGCTGAAAAACACGTTTTGACAATTTCTGCACACTGGGGTTAAGGGCTGACTCAGTGTGCTCTTCTGAGCCAGGCAGTTACACTGTGATTCCAAGGGCTGAGAAAACGCGTTTATTTCGGGCTGAAAAACACGTTTTGAAAACTGTGCTGTTCCTGCCCTATAACTTACATGGGGGTGACCAAAGTTGCCAAAACGTGTTTATTTCTGCTGAAAAACACGTTTTGACAATATGTGCACACTGGGGTTAAGGGCTGACTCAGTGTGCTCTTCTGAGCCAGGCAGTTACACTGCGATTCTAAGGGCTGAGAAAACGCGTTTATTTCGGGCTGAAAAACACGTTTTGAAAAGTGTGCTGTTCCTGCCCTATAACTTACATGGGGGTGACCAAAGTTGCCAAAACGTGTTTATTTCTGCTGAAAAACACGTTTTGACAATTTCTGCACACTGGGGTTAAGGGCTGACTCAACTGTGCTCTTCTGAGCCAGGCAGTTACACTGCGATTCTAAAGGCTGAGAAAACGCGTTTATTTCGGGCTGAAAAACACGTTTTGAAAAGTGTGCTGTTCCTGCCCTATAACTTACATGGGGGTGACCAAAGTTGCCAAAACGTGTTTATTTCTGCTGAAAAACACGTTTTGACAATTTCTGCACACTGGGTTAAATGGCTGACTCAGTGTGCTCTTCTGAGCCAGGCAGTTACACTGTGATTCCAAGGGCTGAGAAAACGTGTTTATTTCGGGCTGAAAAACACGTTTTGAAAACTGAGCTGTTCCTGCCCTATAACTTACATGGGGGTGACCAAAGTTGCCAAAACGTGTTTATTTCTGCTGAAAAACACGTTTTGACAATTTCTGCACACTGGGGTTAAGGGCTGACTCAGTGTGTTCTTCTGAGCCAGGCAGTTACACTGTGATTCCAAGGGCTGAGAAAACGCGTTTATTTCGGGCTGAAAAACACGTTTTGAAAAGTGTGCTGTTCCTGCCCTATAACTTACATGGGGGTGACCAAAGTTGCCAAAACGTGTTTATTTCTGCAGAAAAACACGTTTTGACAATTTCTGCACACTGGGGTTAAGGGCTGACTCAGTGTGCTCTTCTGAGCCAGGCAGTTACACTGTGATTCCAAGGGCTGAGAAAACGCGTTTATTTCGGGCTGAAAAACACGTTTTGACAACTGTGCTGTTCCTGCCCTATAACTTACATGGGGGTGACCAAAGTTGCCAAAACGTGTTTATTTCTGCTGAAAAACACGTTTTGACAATTTCTGCACACTGGGGTTAAGGGCTGACTCACTGTGCTCTTCTGAGCCAGGCAGTTACACTGGGATTCTAAGGGCTGAGAAAACGCGTTTATTTCGGGCTGAAAAACACGTTTTGAAAAGTGTGCTGTTCCTGCCCTATAACTTACATGGGGGTGACCAAAGTTGCCAAAACGTGTTTATTTCTGCTGAAAAACACGTTTTGACAATTTCTGCACACTGGGGTTAAGGGCTGACTCAGTGTGCTCTTCTGAGCCAGGCAGTTACAATGTGATTCCAAGGGCTGAGAAAACGTGTTTATTTCGGGCTGAAAAACACGATTTGAAAACTGAGCTGTTCCTGCCCTATAACTTACATGGGGGTGACCAAAGTTGCCAAAACGTGTTTATTTCTGCTGAAAAACACGTTTTGACAATTTCTGCACACTGGGGTTAAGGGCTGACTCAGTGTGCTCTTCTGAGCCAGGCAGTTACACTGTGATTCCAAGGGCTGAGAAAACGCGTTTATTTCGGGCTGAAAAACACGTTTTGAAAACTGTGCTGTACCTGCCCTATAAGTTACATGGTGGTGACCAAAGTTGCCAAAACGTGTTTATTTCTGCTGAAAAACACGTTTTGACAATTTCTGCACACTGGGGTTAAGGGCTGACTCAGTGTGCTCTTCTGAGCCAGGCAGTTACACTGTGATTCCAAGGGCTGAGAAAACGCGTTTATTTCGGGCTGAAAAACACGTTTTGAAAACTGTGCTGTTCCTGCCCTATAACTTACATGGGGGTGACCAAAGTTGCCAAAACGTGTTTATTTCTGCTGAAAAACACGTTTTGACAATTTCTGCACACTGGGGTTAAGGGCTGACTCACTGTGCTCTTCTGAGCCAGGCAGTTACACTGCGATTCTAAGGGCTGAGAAAACGCGTTTATTTCGGGCTGAAAAACACGTTTTGAAAAGTGTGCTGTTCCTGCCCTATAACTTACACGGGGGTGACCAAAGTTGCCAAAACGTGTTTATTTCTGCTGAAAAACACGTTTTGACAATTTCTGCACACTGGGGTTAAGGGCTGACTCACTGTGCTCTTCTGAGCCAGGCAGTTACACTGCGATTCTAAAGGCTGAGAAAACGCGTTTATTTCGGGCTGAAAAACACGTTTTGAAAAGTGTGCTGTTCCTGCCCTATAACTTACATGGGGGTGACCAAAGTTGCCAAAACGTGTTTATTTCTGCTGAAAAACACGTTTTGACAATTTCTGCACACTGGGGTTAAGGGCTGACTCAGTGTGCTCTTCTGAGCCAGGCAGTTACACTGTGATTCCAAGGGCTGAGAAAACGCGTTTATTTCGGGCTGAAAAACACGTTTTGAAAACTGTGCTGTTCCTGCCCTATAACTTACATGGGGGTGACCAAAGTTGCCAAAACGTGTTTATTTCTGCTGAAAAACACGTTTTGACAATATGTGCACACTGGGGTTAAGGGCTGACTCACTGTGCTCTTCTGAGCCAGGCAGTTACACTGCGATTCTAAGGGCTGAGAAAACGCGTTTATTTCGGGCTGAAAAACACGTTTTGAAATCTGTGCTGTTCCTGCCCTATAAGTTACATGGGGGTGACCAAAGTTGCCAAAACGTGTTTATTTCTGCTGAAAAACACGTTTTGACAATTTCTGCACACTGGGGTTAAGGGCTGAGTCAGTGTGCTCTTCTGAGCCAGGCAGTTACACTGTGATTCCAAGGGCTGAGAAAAAGCGTTTATTTCGGGCTGAAAAACACGTTTTGAAAACTGTGCTGTTCCTGCCCTATAAGTTACATGGTGGTGACCAAAGTTGCCAAAACGTGTTTATTTCTGCTGAAAAACACGTTTTGACAACTTCTGCACACTGGGGTTAAGGGCTGACTCAGTGTGCTCTTCTGAGCCAGGCAGTTACACTGTGATTCCAAGGGCTGAGAAAACGCGTTTATTTCGGGCTGAAAAACACGTTTTGAAAACTGTGCTGTTCCTGCCCTATAACTTACATGGGGGTGACCAAAGTTGCCAAAACGTGTTTATTTCTGCTGAAAAACACGTTTTGACAATTTCTGCACACTGGGGTTAAGGGCTGACTCACTGTGCTCTTCTGAGCCAGGCAGTTACACTGCGATTCTAAGGGCTGAGAAAACGCGATTATTTCGGGCTGAAAAACACGTTTTGAAAAGTGTGCTGTTCCTGCCCTATAACTTACATGGGGGTGACCAAAGTTGCCAAAACGTGTTTATTTCTGCTGAAAAACACGTTTTGACAATTTCTGCACACTGGGGTTAAGGGCTGACTCACTGTGCTCTTCTGAGCCAGGCAGTTACACTGCGATTCTAAAGGCTGAGAAAACGCGTTTATTTCGGGCTGAAAAACACGTTTTGAAAAGTGTGCTGTTCCTGCCCTATAACTTACATGGGGGTGACCAAAGTTGCCAAAACATGTTTATTTCTGCTGAAAAACACGTTTTGACAATTTCTGCACACTGGGGTTAAGGGCTGACTCAGTGTGCTCTTCTGAGCCAGGCAGTTACACTGTGATTCCAAGAGCTGAGAAAACGCGTTTATTTCGGGCTGAAAAACACGTTTTGAAAACTGTGCTGTTCCTGCCCTATAACTTACATGGGGGTGACCAAAGTTGCCAAAACGTGTTCATTTCTGCTGAAAAACACGTTTTGACAATTTCTGCACACTGGGGTTAAGGGCTGACTCACTGTGCTCTTCTGAGCCAGGCAGTTACACTGTGATTCCAAGGGCTGAGAAAACGCGTTTATTTCGGGCTGAAAAACACGTTTTGAAAACTGTGCTGTTCCTGCCCTATAACTTACATGGTGGTGACCAAAGTTGCCAGAACGTGTTTATTTTTGCTGAAAAACACGTTTTGACAATTTCTGCACACTGGGGTTAAGGGCTGACTCAGTGTGCTCTTCTGAGCCAGGCAGTTACATTGTGATTCCAAGGGCTGAGAAAACGCGTTTATTTCGGGCTGAAAAACACGTTTTGAAAACTGTGCTGTTCCTGCCCTATAACTTACATGGGGGTGACCAAAGTTGCCAAAACGTGTTTATTTCTGCTGAAAAACACGTTTTGACAATTTCTGCACACTGGGGTTAAGGGCTGACTCAGTGTGCTCTTCTGAGCCAGGCAGTTACACTGTGATTCCAAGGGCTGAGAAAACGCGTTTATTTCGGGCTGAAAAACACGTTTTGAAAACTGTGCTGTTCCTGCCCTATAAGTTACATGGTGGTGACCAAAGTTGCCAAAACGTGTTTATTTCTGCTGAAAAACACGTTTTGACAATTTCTGCACACTGGGGTTAAGGGCTGACTCAGTGTGCTCTTCTGAGCCAGGCAGTTACACTGTGATTCCAAGGGCTGAGAAAACGCGTTTATTTCGGGCTGAAAAACACGTTTTGAAAAGTGTGCTGTTCCTGCCCTATAACTTACATGGGAGTGACCAAAGTTGCCAAAACGTGTTTATTTCTGCTGAAAAACACGTTTTGACAATATGTGCACACTGGGGTTAAGGGCTGAGTCAGTGTGCTCTTCTGAGCCAGGCAGTTACACTGCGATTCTAAGGGCTGAGAAAACGTGTTTATTTCGGGCTGAAAAACACGTTTTGAAAACTGAGCTGTTCCTGCCCTATAACTTACATGTGGGTGACCAAAGTTGCCAAAACGTGTTTATTTCTGCTGAAAAACACGTTTTGACAATTTCTGCACACTGGGGTTAAGGGCTGACTCAGTGTGTTCTTCTGAGCCAGGCAGTTACACTGTGATTCCAAGGGCTGAGAAAACGCGTTTATTTCGGGCTGAAAAACACGTTTTGAAAACTGTGCTGTTCCTGCCCTATAACTTACATGGGGGTGACCAAAGTTGCCAAAACGTGTTTATTTCTGCTGAAAAACACGTTTTGACAATTTCTGCACACTGGGGTTAAGGGCTGACTCACTGTGCTCTTCTGAGCCAGGCAGTTACACTGCGATTCTAAGGGCTGAGAAAACGCGTTTATTTCGGGCTGAAAAACACGTTTTGAAAAGTGTGCTGTTCCTGCCCTATAACTTACATGGGGGTGACCAAAGTTGCCAAAACGTGTTTATTTCTGCTGAAAAACACGTTTTGACAATTTCTGCACACTGGGGTTAAGGGCTGACTCAGTGTGCTCTTCTGAGCCAGGCAGTTACACTGTGATTCCAAGGGCTGAGAAAACGCGTTTATTTCGGGCTGAAAAACACGTTTTGACAACTGTGCTGTTCCTGCCCTATAACTTACATGGGGGTGACCAAAGTTGCCAAAACGTGTTTATTTCTGCTGAAAAACACGTTTTGACAATTTCTGCACACTGGGGTTAAGGGCTGACTCACTGTGCTCTTCTGAGCCAGGCAGTTACACTGGGATTCTAAGGGCAGAGAAAACGCGTTTATTTCGGGCTGAAAAACACGTTTTGAAAACTGTGCTGTTCCTGCCCTATAACTTACATGGGGGTGACCAAAGTTGCCAAAACGTGTTTATTTCTGCTGAAAAACACGTTTTGACAATTTCTGCACACTGGGGTTAAGGGCTGACTCACTGTGCTCTTCTGAGCCAGGCAGTTACACTGCGATTCTAAGGGCTGAGAAAACGCGTTTATTTCGGGCTGAAAAACACGTTTTGAAAAGTGTGCTGTTCCTGCCCTATAACTTACATGGGGGTGACCAAAGTTGCCAAAACGTGTTTTTTTCTGCTGAAAAACACGTTTTGACAATTTCTGCACACTGGGGTTAAGGGCTGACTCACTGTGCTCTTCTGAGCCAGGCAGTTACACTGCGATTCTAAAGGCTGAGAAAACGCGTTTATTTCGGGCTGAAAAACACGTTTTGAAAACTGTGCTGTTCCTGCCCTATAACTTACATGGGGGTGACCAAAGTTGCCAAAACGTGTTTATTTCTGCTGAAAAACACGTTTTGACAATTTCTGCACACTGGGGTTAAGGGCTGACTCAGTGTGCTCTTCTGAGCCAGGCAGTTACACTGTGATTCCAAGGGCTGAGAAAACGCGTTTATTTCGGGCTGAAAAACACGTTTTGAAAACTGTGCTGTTCCTGCCCTATAACTTACATGGGGGTGACCAAAGTTGCCAAAACGTGTTTATTTCTGCTGAAAAACACGTTTTGACAATATGTGCACACTGGGGTTAAGGGCTGACTCACTGTGCTCTTCTGAGCCAGGCAGTTACACTGCGATTCTAAGGGCTGAGAAAACGCGTTTATTTCGGGCTGAAAAACACGTTTTGAAATCTGTGCTGTTCCTGCCCTATAACTTACATGGGGGTGACCAAAGTTGCCAAAACGTGTTTATTTCTGCTGAAAAACACGTTTTGACAATTTCTGCACACTGGGGTTAAGGGCTGACTCAGTGTGCTCTTCTGAGCCAGGCAGTTACAATGTGATTCCAAGGGCTGAGAAAACGTGTTTATTTCGGGCTGAAAAACACGTTTTGAAAACTGAGCTGTTCCTGCCCTATAACTTACATGGGGGTGACCAAAGTTGCCAAAACGTGTTTATTTCTGCTGAAAAACACGTTTTGACAATTTCTGCACACTGGGGTTAAGGGCTGACTCAGTGTGCTCTTCTGAGCCAGGCAGTTACACTGTGATTCCAAGGGCTGAGAAAACGCGTTTATTTCGGGCTGAAAAACACGTTTTGAAAACTGTGCTGTTCCTGCCCTATAAGTTACATGGTGGTGACCAAAGTTGCCAAAACGTGTTTATTTCTGCTGAAAAACACGTTTTGACAATTTCTGCACACTGGGGTTAAGGGCTGACTCAGTGTGCTCTTCTGAGCCAGGCAGTTACACTGTGATTCCAAGGGCTGAGAAAACGCGTTTATTTCGGGCTGAAAAACACGTTTTGAAAAGTGTGCTGTTCCTGCCCTATAACTTACATGGGAGTGACCAAAGTTGCCAAAACGTGTTTATTTCTGCTGAAAAACACGTTTTGACAATATGTGCACACTGGGGTTAAGGGCTGAGTCAGTGTGCTCTTCTGAGCCAGGCAGTTACACTGCGATTCTAAGGGCTGAGAAAACGTGTTTATTTCGGGCTGAAAAACACGTTTTGAAAACTGAGCTGTTCCTGCCCTATAACTTACATGTGGGTGACCAAAGTTGCCAAAACGTGTTTATTTCTGCTGAAAAACACGTTTTGACAATTTCTGCACACTGGGGTTAAGGGCTGACTCAGTGTGTTCTTCTGAGCCAGGCAGTTACACTGTGATTCCAAGGGCTGAGAAAACGCGTTTATTTCGGGCTGAAAAACACGTTTTGAAAACTGTGCTGTTCCTGCCCTATAACTTACATGGGGGTGACCAAAGTTGCCAAAACGTGTTTATTTCTGCTGAAAAACACGTTTTGACAATTTCTGCACACTGGGGTTAAGGGCTGACTCACTGTGCTCTTCTGAGCCAGGCAGTTACACTGCGATTCTAAGGGCTGAGAAAACGCGTTTATTTCGGGCTGAAAAACACGTTTTGAAAAGTGTGCTGTTCCTGCCCTATAACTTACATGGGGGTGACCAAAGTTGCCAAAACGTGTTTATTTCTGCTGAAAAACACGTTTTGACAATTTCTGCACACTGGGGTTAAGGGCTGACTCAGTGTGCTCTTCTGAGCCAGGCAGTTACACTGTGATTCCAAGGGCTGAGAAAACGCGTTTATTTCGGGCTGAAAAACACGTTTTGACAACTGTGCTGTTCCTGCCCTATAACTTACATGGGGGTGACCAAAGTTGCCAAAACGTGTTTATTTCTGCTGAAAAACACGTTTTGACAATTTCTGCACACTGGGGTTAAGGGCTGACTCACTGTGCTCTTCTGAGCCAGGCAGTTACACTGGGATTCTAAGGGCAGAGAAAACGCGTTTATTTCGGGCTGAAAAACACGTTTTGAAAACTGTGCTGTTCCTGCCCTATAACTTACATGGGGGTGACCAAAGTTGCCAAAACGTGTTTATTTCTGCTGAAAAACACGTTTTGACAATTTCTGCACACTGGGGTTAAGGGCTGACTCACTGTGCTCTTCTGAGCCAGGCAGTTACACTGCGATTCTAAGGGCTGAGAAAACGCGTTTATTTCGGGCTGAAAAACACGTTTTGAAAAGTGTGCTGTTCCTGCCCTATAACTTACATGGGGGTGACCAAAGTTGCCAAAACGTGTTTTTTTCTGCTGAAAAACACGTTTTGACAATTTCTGCACACTGGGGTTAAGGGCTGACTCACTGTGCTCTTCTGAGCCAGGCAGTTACACTGCGATTCTAAAGGCTGAGAAAACGCGTTTATTTCGGGCTGAAAAACACGTTTTGAAAACTGTGCTGTTCCTGCCCTATAACTTACATGGGGGTGACCAAAGTTGCCAAAACGTGTTTATTTCTGCTGAAAAACACGTTTTGACAATTTCTGCACACTGGGGTTAAGGGCTGACTCAGTGTGCTCTTCTGAGCCAGGCAGTTACACTGTGATTCCAAGGGCTGAGAAAACGCGTTTATTTCGGGCTGAAAAACACGTTTTGAAAACTGTGCTGTTCCTGCCCTATAACTTACATGGGGGTGACCAAAGTTGCCAAAACGTGTTTATTTCTGCTGAAAAACACGTTTTGACAATATGTGCACACTGGGGTTAAGGGCTGACTCACTGTGCTCTTCTGAGCCAGGCAGTTACACTGCGATTCTAAGGGCTGAGAAAACGCGTTTATTTCGGGCTGAAAAACACGTTTTGAAATCTGTGCTGTTCCTGCCCTATAACTTACATGGGGGTGACCAAAGTTGCCAAAACGTGTTTATTTCTGCTGAAAAACACGTTTTGACAATTTCTGCACACTGGGGTTAAGGGCTGACTCAGTGTGCTCTTCTGAGCCAGGCAGTTACAATGTGATTCCAAGGGCTGAGAAAACGTGTTTATTTCGGGCTGAAAAACACGTTTTGAAAACTGAGCTGTTCCTGCCCTATAACTTACATGGGGGTGACCAAAGTTGCCAAAACGTGTTTATTTCTGCTGAAAAACACGTTTTGACAATTTCTGCACACTGGGGTTAAGGGCTGACTCAGTGTGCTCTTCTGAGCCAGGCAGTTACACTGTGATTCCAAGGGCTGAGAAAACGCGTTTATTTC
This sequence comes from Atractosteus spatula, assembly GCF_055471065.1. Taxonomy (NCBI): domain Eukaryota; kingdom Metazoa; phylum Chordata; class Actinopteri; order Semionotiformes; family Lepisosteidae; genus Atractosteus; species Atractosteus spatula. The sequence continues at coordinate 18,744,075 of NC_142716.1, read as the reverse complement.
GGGCTGAAAAACACGTTTTGAAAACTGTGCTGTTCCTGACCTATAAGTTACATGGTGGTGACCAAAGTTGCCAAAACGTGTTTATTTCTGCTGAAAAACACGTTTTGACAATTTCTGCACACTGGGGTTAAGGGCTGACTCAGTGTGCTCTTCTGAGCCAGGCAGTTACACTGTGATTCCAAGGGCTGAGAAAACGCGTTTATTTCGGGCTGAAAAACACGTTTTGAAAAGTGTGCTGTTCCTGCCCTATAACTTACATGGGGGTGACCAAAGTTGCCAAAACGTGTTTATTTCTGCTGAAAAACACGTTTTGACAATTTCTGCACACTGGGGTTAAGGGCTGACTCACTGTGCTCTTCTGAGCCAGGCAGTTACACTGCGATTCTAAGGGCTGAGAAAACGCGTTTATTTCGGGCTGAAAAACACGTTTTGAAAAGTGTGCTGTTCCTGCCCTATAACTTACATGGGGGTGACCAAAGTTGCCAAAACGTGTTTATTTCTGCTGAAAAACACGTTTTGACAATATGTGCACACTGGGGTTAAGGGCTGACTCACTGTGCTCTTCTGAGCCTGGCAGTTACACTGCGATTCTAAGGGCTGAGAAAACGCGTTTATTTCGGGCTGAAAAACACGTTTTGAAAAGTGTGCTGTTCCTGCCCTATAACTTACATGGGGGTGACCAAAGTTGCCAAAACGTGTTTATTTCTGCTGAAAAACACGTTTTGACAATTTCTGCACACTGGGGTTAAGGGCTGTCTCAACTGTGCTCTTCTGAGCCAGGCAGTTACACTGCGATTCTAAAGGCTGAGAAAACGCGTTTATTTCGGGCTGAAAAACACGTTTTGAAAAGTGTGCTGTTCCTGCCCTATAACTTACATGGGGGTGACCAAAGTTGCCAAAACGTGTTTATTTCTGCTGAAAAACACGTTTTGACAATTTCTGCACACTGGGTTAAAGGGCTGACTCAGTGTGCTCTTCTGAGCCAGGCAGTTACACTGTGATTCCAAGGGCTGAGAAAACGTGTTTATTTCGGGCTGAAAAACACGTTTTGAAAACTGAGCTGTTCCTGCCCTATAACTTACATGGGGGTGACCAAAGTTGCCAAAACGTGTTTATTTCTGCTGAAAAACACGTTTTGACAATTTCTGCACACTGGGGTTAAGGGCTGACTCAGTGTGTTCTTCTGAGCCAGGCAGTTACACTGTGATTCCAAGGGCTGAGAAAACGCGTTTATTTCGGGCTGAAAAACACGTTTTGAAAACTGTGCTGTTCCAGCCCTATAACTTACATGGGGGTGACCAAAGTTGCCAAAACGTGTTTATTTCTGCTGAAAAACACGTTTTGACAATTTCTGCACACTGGGGTTAAGGGCTGACTCACTGTGCTCTTCTGAGCCAGGCAGTTACACTGCGATTCTAAGGGCTGAGAATACGCGTTTATTTCGGGCTGAAAAACACGTTTTGAAAAGTGTGCTGTTCCTGCCCTATAACTTACATGGGGGTGACCAAAGTTGCCAAAACGTGTTTATTTCTGCTGAAAAACACGTTTTGACAATTTCTGCACACTGGGGTTAAGGGCTGACTCAGTGTGCTCTTCTGAGCCAGGCAGTTACACTGTGATTCCAAGGGCTGAGAAAACGCGTTTATTTCGGGCTGAAAAACACGTTTTGACAACTGTGCTGTTCCTGCCCTATAACTTACATGGGGGTGACCAAAGTTGCCAAAACGTGTTTATTTCTGCTGAAAAACACGTTTTGACAATTTCTGCACACTGGGGTTAAGGGCTGACTCAGTGTGCTCTTCTGAGCCAGGCAGTTACACTGCGATTCTAAGGGCTGAGAAAACGCGTTTATTTCGGGCTGAAAAACACGTTTTGAAATCTGTGCTGTTCCTGCCCTATAAGTTACATGGGGGTGACCAAAGTTGCCAAAACGTGTTTATTTCTGCTGAAAAACACGTTTTGACAATTTCTGCACACTGGGGTTAAGGGCTGAGTCAGTGTGCTCTTCTGAGCCAGGCAGTTACACTGTGATTCCAAGGGCTGAGAAAACGCGTTTATTTCGGGCTGAAAAACACGTTTTGAAAACTGTGCTGTTCCTGCCCTATAAGTTACATGGTGGTGACCAAAGTTGCCAAAACGTGTTTATTTCTGCTGAAAAACACGTTTTGACAGCTTCTGCACACTGGGGTTAAGGGCTGACTCACTGTGCTCTTCTGAGCCAGGCAGTTACACTGCGATTCTAAGGGCTGAGAAAACGCGATTATTTCGGGCTGAAAAACACGTTTTGAAAAGTGTGCTGTTCCTGCCCTATAACTTACATGGGGGTGACCAAAGTTGCCAAAACGTGTTTATTTCTGCTGAAAAACACGTTTTGACAATTTCTGCACACTGGGGTTAAGGGCTGACTCACTGTGCTCTTCTGACCCAGGCAGTTACACTGCGATTCTAAAGGCTGAGAAAACGCGTTTATTTCGGGCTGAAAAACACGTTTTGAAAAGTGTGCTGTTCCTGCCCTATAACTTACATGGGGGTGACCAAAGTTGCCAAAACGTGTTTATTTCTGCTGAAAAACACGTTTTGACAATTTCTGCACACTGGGGTTAAGGGCTGACTCAGTGTGCTCTTCTGAGCCAGGCAGTTACACTGTGATTCCAAGGGCTGAGAAAACGCGTTTATTTCGGGCTGAAAAACACGTTTTGAAAACTGTGCTGTTCCTGCCCTATAACTTACATGGGGGTGACCAAAGTTGCCAAAACGTGTTTATTTCTGCTGAAAAACACGTTTTGACAATTTCTGCACACTGGGGTTAAGGGCTGACTCACTGTGCTCTTCTGAGCCAGGCAGTTACACTGCGATTCTAAGGGCTGAGAAAACGCGTTTATTTCGGGCTGAAAAACACGTTTTGAAAAGTGTGCTGTTCCTGCCCTATAACTTACATGGGGGTGACCAAAGTTGCCAAAACGTGTTTATTTCTGCTGAAAAACACGTTTTGACAATTTCTGCACACTGGGGTTAAGGGCTGACTCACTGTGCTCTTCTGAGCCAGGCAGTTACACTGCGATTCTAAAGGCTGAGAAAACGCGTTTATTTCGGGCTGAAAAACACGTTTTGAAAAGTGTGCTGTTCCTGCCCTATAACTTACATGGGGGTGACCAAAGTTGCCAAAACGTGTTTATTTCTGCTGAAAAACACGTTTTGACAATTTCTGCACACTGGGGTTAAGGGCTGACTCAGTGTGCTCTTCTGAGCCAGGCAGTTACACTGTGATTCCAAGGGCTGAGAAAACGCGTTTATTTCGGGCTGAAAAACACGTTTTGAAAACTGTGCTGTTCCTGCCCTATAACTTACATGGGGGTGACCAAAGTTGCCAAAACGTGTTTATTTCTGCTGAAAAACACGTTTTGACAATATGTGCACACTGGGGTTAAGGGCTGACTCACTGTGCTCTTCTGAGCCAGGCAGTTACACTGCGATTCTAAGGGCTGAGAAAACGCGTTTATTTCGGGCTGAAAAACACGTTTTGAAATCTGTGCTGTTCCTGCCCTATAACTTACATGGGGGTGACCAAAGTTGCCAAAACGTGTTTATTTCTGCTGAAAAACACGTTTTGACAATTTCTGCACACTGGGGTTAAGGGCTGACTCAGTGTGCTCTTCTGAGCCAGGCAATTACAATGTGATTCCAAGGGCTGAGAAAACGTGTTTATTTCGGGCTGAAAAACACGTTTTGAAAACTGAGCTGTTCCTGCCCTATAACTTACATGGGGGTGACCAAAGTTGCCAAAACGTGTTTATTTCTGCTGAAAAACACGTTTTGACAATTTCTGCACACTGGGGTTAAGGGCTGACTCAGTGTGCTCTTCTGAGCCAGGCAGTTACACTGTGATTCCAAGGGCTGAGAAAACGCGTTTATTTCGGGCTGAAAAACACGTTTTGAAAACTGTGCTGTTCCTGCCCTATAACTTACATGGGGGTGACCAAAGTTGCCAAAACGTGTTTATTTCTGCTGAAAAACACGTTTTGACAATTTCTGCACACTGGGGTTAAGGGCTGACTCACTGTGCTCTTCTGAGCCAGGCAGTTACACTGCGATTCTAAGGGCTGAGAAAACGCGTTTATTTCGGGCTGAAAAACACGTTTTGAAAAGTGTGCTGTTCCTGCCCTATAACTTACATGGGGGTGACCAAAGTTGCCAAAACGTGTTTATTTCTGCTGAAAAACACGTTTTGACAATTTCTGCACACTGGGGTTAAGGGCTGACTCACTGTGCTCTTCTGAGCCAGGCAGTTACACTGCGATTCTAAAGGCTGAGAAAACGCGTTTATTTCGGGCTGAAAAACACGTTTTGAAAAGTGTGCTGTTCCTGCCCTATAACTTACATGGGGGTGACAAAGTTGCCAAAACGTGTTTATTTCTGCTGAAAAACACGTTTTGACAATTTCTGCACACTGGGGTTAAGGGCTGACTCAGTGTGCTCTTCTGAGCCAGGCAGTTACACTGTGATTCCAAGGGCTGAGAAAACGCGTTTATTTCGGGCTGAAAAACACGTTTTGAAAACTGTGCTGTTCCTGCCCTATAACTTACATGGGGGTGACCAAAGTTGCCAAAACGTGTTTATTTCTGCTGAAAAACACGTTTTGACAATATGTGCACACTGGGGTTAAGGGCTGACTCACTGTGCTCTTCTGAGCCAGGCAGTTACACTGCGATTCTAAGGGCTGAGAAAACGCGTTTATTTCGGGCTGAAAAACACGTTTTGAAAAGTGTGCTGTTCCTGCCCTATAACTTACATGGGGGTGACCAAAGTTGCCAAAACGTGTTTATTTCTGCTGAAAAACACGTTTTGACAATTTCTGCACACTGGGGTTAAGGGCTGACTCAACTGTGCTCTTCTGAGCCAGGCAGTTACACTGCGATTCTAAAGGCTGAGAAAACGCGTTTATTTCGGGCTGAAAAACACGTTTTGAAAAGTGTGCTGTTCCTGCCCTATAACTTACATGGGGGTGACCAAAGTTGTCAAAACGTGTTTATTTCTGCTGAAAAACACGTTTTGACAATTTCTGCACACTGGGTTAAAGGGCTGACTCAGTGTGTTCTTCTGAGCCAGGCAGTTACACTCTGATTCCAAGGGCTGAGAAAACGCGTTTATTTCGGGCTGAAAAACACGTTTTGAAAACTGTGCTGTTCCTGCCCTATAACTTACATGGGGGTGACCAAAGTTGCCAAAACGTGTTTATTTCTGCTGAAAAACACGTTTTGACAATTTCTGCACACTGGGGTTAAGGGCTGACTCACTGTGCTCTTCTGAGCCAGGCAGTTACACTGCGATTCTAAGGGCTGAGAAAACGCGTTTATTTCGGGCTGAAAAACACGTTTTGAAAAGTGTGCTGTTCCTGCCCTATAACTTACATGGGGGTGACCAAAGTTGCCAAAACGTGTTTATTTCTGCTGAAAAACACGTTTTGACAATTTCTGCACACTGGGGTTAAGGGCTGACTCAGTGTGCTCTTCTGAGCCAGGCAGTTACACTGTGATTCCAAGGGCTGAGAAAACGCGTTTATTTCGGGCTGAAAAACACGTTTTGACAACTGTGCTGTTCCTGCCCTATAACTTACATGGGGGTGACCAAAGTTGCCAAAACGTGTTTATTTCTGCTGAAAAACACGTTTTGACAATTTCTGCACACTGGGGTTAAGGGCTGACTCACTGTGCTCTTCTGAGCTAGGCAGTTACACTGGGATTCTAAGGGCTGAGAAAACGCGTTTATTTCGGGCTGAAAAACACGTTTTGAAAAGTGTGCTGTTCCTGCCCTATAACTTACATGGGGGTGACCAAAGTTGCCAAAACGTGTTTATTTCTGCTGAAAAACACGTTTTGACAATTTCTGCACACTGGGGTTAAGGGCTGACTCACTGTGCTCTTCTGAGCCAGGCAGTTACACTGCGATTCTAAGGGCTGAGAAAACGCGTTTATTTCGGGCTGAAAAACACGTTTTGAAAAGTGTGCTGTTCCTGCCCTATAACTTACATGGGGGTGACCAAAGTTGCCAAAACGTGTTTATTTCTGCTGAAAAACACGTTTTGACAATTTCTGCACACTGGGGTTAAGGGCTGACTCACTGTGCTCTTCTGAGCCAGGCAGTTACACTGCGATTCTAAAGGCTGAGAAAACGCGTTTATTTCGGGCTGAAAAACACGTTTTGAAAAGTGTGCTGTTCCTGCCCTATAACTTACATGGGGGTGACCAAAGTTGCCAAAACGTGTTTATTTCTGCTGAAAAACACGTTTTGACAATATGTGCACACTGGGGTTAAGGGCTGACTCACTGTGCTCTTCTGAGCCAGGCAGTTACACTGCGATTCTAAGGGCTGAGAAAACGCGTTTATTTCGGGCTGAAAAACACGTTTTGAAATCTGTGCTGTTCCTGCCCTATAAGTTACATGGGGGTGACCAAAGTTGCCAAAACGTGTTTATTTCTGCTGAAAAACACGTTTTGACAATTTCTGCACACTGGGGTTAAGGGCTGACTCACTGTGCTCTTCTGAGCCAGGCAGTTACACTGCGATTCTAAGGGCTGAGAAAACGCGTTTATTTCGGGCTGAAAAACACGTTTTGAAAAGTGTGCTGTTCCTGCCCTATAACTTACATGGGGGTGACCAAAGTTGCCAAAACGTGTTTATTTCTGCTGAAAAACACGTTTTGACAATTTCTGCACACTGGGGTTAAGGGCTGACTCACTGTGCTCTTCTGAGCCAGGCAGTTACACTGCGATTCTAAAGGCTGAGAAAACGCGTTTATTTCGGGCTGAAAAACACGTTTTGAAAACTGTGCTGTTCCTGCCCTATAACTTACATGGGGGTGACCAAAGTTGCCAAAACGTGTTTATTTCTGCTGAAAAACACGTTTTGACAATTTCTGCACACTGGGGTTAAGGGCTGACTCAGTGTGCTCTTCTGAGCCAGGCAGTTACACTGTGATTCCAAGGGCTGAGAAAACGCGTTTATTTCGGGCTGAAAAACACGTTTTGAAAACTGTGCTGTTCCTGCCCTATAACTTACATGGGGGTGACCAAAGTTGCCAAAACGTGTTTATTTCTGCTGAAAAACACGTTTTGACAATATGTGCACACTGGGGTTAAGGGCTGACTCACTGTGCTCTTCTGAGCCAGGCAGTTACACTGCGATTCTAAGGGCTGAGAAAACGCGTTTATTTCGGGCTGAAAAACACGTTTTGAAATCTGTGCTGTTCCTGCCCTATAAGTTACATGGGGGTGACCAAAGTTGCCAAAACGTGTTTATTTCTGCTGAAAAACACGTTTTGACAATTTCTGCACACTGGGGTTAAGGGCTGAGTCAGTGTGCTCTTCTGAGCCAGGCAGTTACACTGCGATTCTAAAGGCTGAGAAAACGCGTTTATTTCGGGCTGAAAAACACGTTTTGAAAAGTGTGCTGTTCCTGCCCTATAACTTACATGGGGGTGACCAAAGTTGCCAAAACGTGTTTATTTCTGCTGAAAAACACGTTTTGACAATTTCTGCACACTGGGGTTAAGGGCTGACTCAGTGTGCTCTTCTGAGCCAGGCAGTTACACTGCGATTCCAAGGGCTGAGAAAACGCGTTTATTTCGGGCTGAAAAACACGTTTTGAAAACTGTGCTGTTCCTGCCCTATAACTTACATGGGGGTGACCAAAGTTGCCAAAACGTGTTTATTTCTGCTGAAAAACACGTTTTGACAATATGTGCACACTGGGGTTAAGGGCTGACTCACTGTGCTCTTCTGAGCCAGGCAGTTACACTGCGATTCTAAGGGCTGAGAAAACGCGTTTATTTCGGGCTGAAAAACACGTTTTGAAAAGTGTGCTGTTCCTGCCCTATAACTTACATGGGGGTGACCAAAGTTGCCAAAACGTGTTTATTTCTGCTGAAAAACACGTTTTGACAATTTCTGCACACTGGGTTAAAGGGCTGACTCAGTGTGCTCTTCTGAGCCAGGCAGTTACACTGTGATTCCAAGGGCTGAGAAAACGTGTTTATTTCGGGCTGAAAAACACGTTTTGAAAACTGAGCTGTTCCTGCCCTATAACTTACATGGGGGTGACCAAAGTTGCCAAAACGTGTTTATTTCTGCTGAAAAACACGTTTTGACAATTTCTGCACACTGGGGTTAAGGGCTGACTCAGTGTGTTCTTCTGAGCCAGGCAGTTACACTGTGATTCCAAGGGCTGAGAAAACGCGTTTATTTCGGGCTGAAAAACACGTTTTGAAAACTGTGCTGTTCCTGCCCTATAACTTACATGGGGGTGACCAAAGTTGCCAAAACGTGTTTATTTCTGCTGAAAAACACGTTTTGACAATTTCTGCACACTGGGGTTAAGGGCTGACTCACTGTGCTCTTCTGAGCCAGGCAGTTACACTGCGATTCTAAGGGCTGAGAAAACGCGTTTATTTCGGGCTGAAAAACACGTTTTGAAAAGTGTGCTGTTCCTGCCCTATAACTTACATGGGGGTGACCAAAGTTGCCAAAACGTGTTTATTTCTGCTGAAAAACACGTTTTGACAATTTCTGCACACTGGGGTTAAGGGCTGACTCAGTGTGCTCTTCTGAGCCAGGCAGTTACACTGTGATTCCAAGGGCTGAGAAAACGCGTTTATTTCGGGCTGAAAAACACGTTTTGACAACTGTGCTGTTCCTGCCCTATAACTTACATGGGGGTGACCAAAGTTGCCAAAACGTGTTTATTTCTGCTGAAAAACACGTTTTGACAATTTCTGCACACTGGGGTTAAGGGCTGACTCACTGTGCTCTTCTGAGCCAGGCAGTTACACTGGGATTCCAAGGGCTGAGAAAACGCGTTTATTTCGGGCTGAAAAACACGTTTTGAAAAGTGTGCTGTTCCTGCCCTATAACTTACATGGGGGTGACCAAAGTTGCCAAAACGTGTTTATTTCTGCTGAAAAACACGTTTTGACAATTTCTGCACACTGGGGTTAAGGGCTGACTCACTGTGCTCTTCTGAGCCAGGCAGTTACACTGCGATTCTAAGGGCTGAGAAAACGCGTTTATTTCGGGCTGAAAAACACGTTTTGAAAAGTGTGCTGTTCCTGCCCTATAACTTACATGGGGGTGACCAAAGTTGCCAAAACGTGTTTATTTCTGCTGAAAAACACGTTTTGACAATTTCTGCACACTGGGGTTAAGGGCTGACTCACTGTGCTCTTCTGAGCCAGGCAGTTACACTGCGATTCTAAAGGCTGAGAAAACGCGTTTATTTCGGGCTGAAAAACACGTTTTGAAAAGTGTGCTGTTCCTGCCCTATAACTTACATGGGGGTGACCAAAGTTGCCAAAACGTGTTTATTTCTGCTGAAAAACACGTTTTGACAATATGTGCACACTGGGGTTAAGGGCTGACTCACTGTGCTCTTCTGAGCCAGGCAGTTACACTGCGATTCTAAGGGCTGAGAAAACGCGTTTATTTCGGGCTGAAAAACACGTTTTGAAATCTGTGCTGTTCCTGCCCTATAAGTTACATGGGGGTGACCAAAGTTGCCAAAACGTGTTTATTTCTGCTGAAAAACACGTTTTGACAATTTCTGCACACTGGGGTTAAGGGCTGAGTCAGTGTGCTCTTCTGAGCCAGGCAGTTACACTGTGATTCCAAGGGCTGAGAAAACGCGTTTATTTCGGGCTGAAAAACACGTTTTGAAAACTGAGCTGTTCCTGCCCTATAAGTTAGATGGTGGTGACCAAAGTTGCCAAAACGTGTTTATTTCTGCTGAAAAACACGTTTTGACAACTTCTGCACACTGGGGTTAAGGGCTGACTCAGTGTGCTCTTCTGAGCCAGGCAGTTACACTGTGATTCCAAGGGCTGAGAAAACGCGTTTATTTCGGGCTGAAAAACACGTTTTGAAAACTGTGCTGTTCCTGCCCTATAACTTACATGGGGGTGACCAAAGTTGCCAAAACGTGTTTATTTCTGCTGAAAAACACGTTTTGACAATTTCTGCACACTGGGTTAAAGGGCTGACTCAGTGTGCTCTTCTGAGCCAGGCAGTTACACTGTGATTCCAAGGGCTGAGAAAACGTGTTTATTTCGGGCTGAAAAACACGTTTTGAAAACTGAGCTGTTCCTGCCCTATAACTTACATGGGGGTGACCAAAGTTGCCAAAACGTGTTTATTTCTGCTGAAAAACACGTTTTGACAATTTCTGCACACTGGGGTTAAGGGCTGACTCAGTGTGTTCTTCTGAGCCAGGCAGTTACACTGTGATTCCAAGGGCTGAGAAAACGCGTTTATTTCGGGCTGAAAAACACGTTTTGAAAACTGTGCTGTTCCAGCCCTATAACTTACATGGGGGTGACCAAAGTTGCCAAAACGTGTTTATTTCTGCTGAAAAACACGTTTTGACAATTTCTGCACACTGGGGTTAAGGGCTGACTCACTGTGCTCTTCTGAGCCAGGCAGTTACACTGCGATTCTAAGGGCTGAGAAAACGCGTTTATTTCGGGCTGAAAAACACGTTTTGAAAAGTGTGCTGTTCCTGCCCTATAACTTACATGGGGGTGACCAAAGTTGCCAAAACGTGTTTATTTCTGCTGAAAAACACGTTTTGACAATTTCTGCACACTGGGGTTAAGGGCTGACTCAGTGTGCTCTTCTGAGCCAGGCAGTTACACTGTGATTCCAAGGGCTGAGAAAACGCGTTTATTTCGGGCTGAAAAACACGTTTTGAAAACTGTGCTGTTCCTGCCCTATAACTTACATGGGGGTGACCAAAGTTGCCAAAACGTGTTTATTTCTGCTGAAAAACACGTTTTGACAATTTCTGCACACTGGGGTTAAGGGCTGACTCACTGTGCTCTTCTGAGCCAGGCAGTTACACTGCGATTCTAAGGGCTGAGAAAACGCGTTTATTTCGGGCTGAAAAACACGTTTTGAAAAGTGTGCTGTTCCTGCCCTATAACTTACATGGGGGTGACCAAAGTTGCCAAAACGTGTTTATTTCTGCTGAAAAACACGTTTTGACAATTTCTGCACACTGGGGTTAAGGGCTGACTCACTGTGCTCTTCTGAGCCAGGCAGTTACAATGTGATTCCAAGGGCTGAGAAAACGTGTTTATTTCGGGCTGAAAAACACGTTTTGAAAACTGAGCTGTTCCTGCCCTATAACTTACATGGGGGTGACCAAAGTTGCCAAAACGTGTTTATTTCTGCTGAAAAACACGTTTTGACAATTTCTGCACACTGGGGTTAAGGGCTGACTCAGTGTGCTCTTCTGAGCCAGGCAGTTACACTGTGATTCCAAGGGCTGAGAAAACGCGTTTATTTCGGGCTGAAAAACACGTTTTGAAAAGTGTGCTGTTCCTGCCCTATAACTTACATGGGGGTGACCAAAGTTGCCAAAACGTGTTTATTTCTGCTGAAAAACACGTTTTGACAATTTCTGCACACTGCGGTTAAGGGCTGACTCACTGTGCTCTTCTGAGCCAGGCAGTTACACTGCGATTCTAAGGGCTGAGAAAACGCGTTTATTTCGGGCTGAAAAACACGTTTTGAAAAGTGTGCTGTTCCTGCCCTATAACTTACATGGGGGTGACCAAAGTTGCCAAAACGTGTTTATTTCTGCTGAAAAACACGTTTTGACAATTTCTGCACACTGGGGTTAAGGGCTGACTCACTGTGCTCTTCTGAGCCAGGCAGTTACACTGCGATTCTAAAGGCTGAGAAAACGCGTTTATTTCGGGCTGAAAAACACGTTTTGAAAAGTGTGCTGTTCCTGCCCTATAACTTACATGGGGGTGACCAAAGTTGCCAAAACGTGTTTATTTCTGCTGAAAAACACGTTTTGACAATTTCTGCACACTGGGGTTAAGGGCTGACTCAGTGTGCTCTTCTGAGCCAGGCAGTTACACTGTGATTCCAAGGGCTGAGAAAACGCGTTTATTTCGGGCTGAAAAACACGTTTTGAAAACTGTGCTGTTCCTGCCCTATAACTTACATGGGGGTGACCAAAGTTGCCAAAACGTGTTTATTTCTGCTGAAAAACACGTTTTGACAATATGTGCACACTGGGGTTAAGGGCTGACTCACTGTGCTCTTCTGAGCCAGGCAGTTACACTGCGATTCTAAGGGCTGAGAAAACGCGTTTATTTCGGGCTGAAAAACACGTTTTGAAATCTGTGCTGTTCCTGCCCTATAAGTTACATGGGGGTGACCAAAGTTGCCAAAACGTGTTTATTTCTGCTGAAAAACACGTTTTGACAATTTCTGCACACTGGGGTTAAGGGCTGAGTCAGTGTGCTCTTCTGAGCCAGGCAGTTACACTGCGATTCTAAAGGCTGAGAAAACGCGTTTATTTCGGGCTGAAAAACACGTTTTGAAAAGTGTGCTGTTCCTGCCCTATAACTTACATGGGGGTGACCAAAGTTGCCAAAACGTGTTTATTTCTGCTGAAAAACACGTTTTGACAATTTCTGCACACTGGGGTTAAGGGCTGACTCAGTGTGCTCTTCTGAGCCAGGCAGTTACACTGCGATTCCAAGGGCTGAGAAAACGCGTTTATTTCGGGCTGAAAAACACGTTTTGAAAACTGTGCTGTTCCTGCCCTATAACTTACATGGGGGTGACCAAAGTTGCCAAAACGTGTTTATTTCTGCTGAAAAACACGTTTTGACAATATGTGCACACTGGGGTTAAGGGCTGACTCACTGTGCTCTTCTGAGCCAGGCAGTTACACTGCGATTCTAAGGGCTGAGAAAACGCGTTTATTTCGGGCTGAAAAACACGTTTTGAAAAGTGTGCTGTTCCTGCCCTATAACTTACATGGGGGTGACCAAAGTTGCCAAAACGTGTTTATTTCTGCTGAAAAACACGTTTTGACAATTTCTGCACACTGGGGTTAAGGGCTGACTCAACTGTGCTCTTCTGAGCCAGGCAGTTACACTGCGATTCTAAAGGCTGAGAAAACGCGTTTATTTCGGGCTGAAAAACACGTTTTGAAAAGTGTGCTGTTCCTGCCCTATAACTTACATGGGGGTGACCAAAGTTGCCAAAACGTGTTTATTTCTGCTGAAAAATACGTTTTGACAATTTCTGCACACTGGGTTAAAGGGCTGACTCAGTGTGCTCTTCTGAGCCAGGCAGTTACACTGTGATTCCAAGGGCTGAGAAAACGTGTTTATTTCGGGCTGAAAAACACGTTTTGAAAACTGAGCTGTTCCTGCCCTATAACTTACATGGGGGTGACCAAAGTTGCCAAAACGTGTTTATTTCTGCTGAAAAACACGTTTTGACAATTTCTGCACACTGGGGTTAAGGGCTGACTCAGTGTGTTCTTCTGAGCCAGGCAGTTACACTGTGATTCCAAGGGCTGAGAAAACGCGTTTATTTCGGGCTGAAAAACACGTTTTGAAAACTGTGCTGTTCCTGCCCTATAACTTACATGGGGGTGACCAAAGTTGCCAAAACGTGTTTATTTCTGCTGAAAAACACGTTTTGACAATTTCTGCACACTGGGGTTAAGGGCTGACTCACTGTGCTCTTCTGAGCCAGGCAGTTACACTGCGATTCTAAGGGCTGAGAAAACGCGTTTATTTCGGGCTGAAAAACACGTTTTGAAAAGTGTGCTGTTCCTGCCCTATAACTTACATGGGGGTGACCAAAGTTGCCAAAACGTGTTTATTTCTGCTGAAAAACACGTTTTGACAATTTCTGCACACTGGGGTTAAGGGCTGACTCAGTGTGCTCTTCTGAGCCAGGCAGTTACACTGTGATTCCAAGGGCTGAGAAAACGCGTTTATTTCGGGCTGAAAAACACGTTTTGACAACTGTGCTGTTCCTGCCCTATAACTTACATGGGGGTGACCAAAGTTGCCAAAACGTGTTTATTTCTGCTGAAAAACACGTTTTGACAATTTCTGCACACTGGGGTTAAGGGCTGACTCACTGTGCTCTTCTGAGCCAGGCAGTTACACTGGGATTCCAAGGGCTGAGAAAACGCGTTTATTTCGGGCTGAAAAATACGTTTTGAAAAGTGTGCTGTTCCTGCCCTATAACTTACATGGGGGTGACCAAAGTTGCCAAAACGTGTTTATTTCTGCTGAAAAACACGTTTTGACAATTTCTGCACACTGGGGTTAAGGGCTGACTCACTGTGCTCTTCTGAGCCAGGCAGTTACACTGCGATTCTAAGGGCTGAGAAAACGCGTTTATTTCGGGCTGAAAAACACGTTTTGAAAAGTGTGCTGTTCCTGCCCTATAACTTACATGGGGGTGACCAAAGTTGCCAAAACGTGTTTATTTCTGCTGAAAAACACGTTTTGACAATTTCTGCACACTGGGTTAAAGGGCTGACTCAGTGTGCTCTTCTGAGCCAGGCAGTTACACTGTGATTCCAAGGGCTGAGAAAACGTGTTTATTTCGGGCTGAAAAACACGTTTTGAAAACTGAGCTGTTCCTGCCCTATAACTTACATGGGGGTGACCAAAGTTGCCAAAACGTGTTTATTTCTGCTGAAAAACACGTTTTGACAATTTCTGCACACTGGGGTTAAGGGCTGACTCAGTGTGTTCTTCTGAGCCAGGCAGTTACACTGTGATTCCAAGGGCTGAGAAAACGCGTTTATTTCGGGCTGAAAAACACGTTTTGAAAACTGTGCTGTTCCAGCCCTATAACTTACATGGGGGTGACCAAAGTTGCCAAAACGTGTTTATTTCTGCTGAAAAACACGTTTTGACAATTTCTGCACACTGGGGTTAAGGGCTGACTCACTGTGCTCTTCTGAGCCAGGCAGTTACACTGCGATTCTAAGGGCTGAGAAAACGCGTTTATTTCGGGCTGAAAAACACGTTTTGAAAAGTGTGCTGTTCCTGCCCTATAACTTACATGGGGGTGACCAAAGTTGCCAAAACGTGTTTATTTCTGCTGAAAAACACGTTTTGACAATTTCTGCACACTGGGGTTAAGGGCTGACTCAGTGTGCTCTTCTGAGCCAGGCAGTTACACTGTGATTCCAAGGGCTGAGAAAACGCGTTTATTTCGGGCTGAAAAACACGTTTTGAAAACTGTGCTGTTCCTGCCCTATAACTTACATGGGGGTGACCAAAGTTGCCAAAACGTGTTTATTTCTGCTGAAAAACACGTTTTGACAATTTCTGCACACTGGGGTTAAGGGCTGACTCACTGTGCTCTTCTGAGCCAGGCAGTTACACTGCGATTCTAAGGGCTGAGAAAACGCGTTTATTTCGGGCTGAAAAACACGTTTTGAAAAGTGTGCTGTTCCTGCCCTATAACTTACATGGGGGTGACCAAAGTTGCCAAAACGTGTTTATTTCTGCTGAAAAACACGTTTTGACAATTTCTGCACACTGGGGTTAAGGGCTGACTCACTGTGCTCTTCTGAGCCAGGCAGTTACAATGTGATTCCAAGGGCTGAGAAAACGTGTTTATTTCGGGCTGAAAAACACGTTTTGAAAACTGAGCTGTTCCTGCCCTATAACTTACATGGGGGTGACCAAAGTTGCCAAAACGTGTTTATTTCTGCTGAAAAACACGTTTTGACAATTTCTGCACACTGGGGTTAAGGGCTGACTCAGTGTGCTCTTCTGAGCCAGGCAGTTACACTGTGATTCCAAGGGCTGAGAAAACGCGTTTATTTCGGGCTGAAAAACACGTTTTGAAAACTGTGCTGTTCCTGCCCTATAAGTTACATGGTGGTGACCAAAGTTGCCAAAACGTGTTTATTTCTGCTGAAAAACACGTTTTGACAATTTCTGCACACTGGGGTTAAGGGCTGACTCAGTGTGCTCTTCTGAGCCAGGCAGTTACACTGTGATTCCAAGGGCTGAGAAAACGCGTTTATTTCGGGCTGAAAAACACGTTTTGAAAACTGTGCTGTTCCTGCCCTATAACTTACATGGGGGTGACCAAAGTTGCCAAAACGTGTTTATTTCTGCTGAAAAACACGTTTTGACAATTTCTGCACACTGGGGTTAAGGGCTGACTCACTGTGCTCTTCTGAGCCAGGCAGTTACACTGCGATTCTAAGGGCTGAGAAAACGCGTTTATTTCGGGCTGAAAAACACGTTTTGAAAAGTGTGCTGTTCCTGCCCTATAACTTACATGGGGGTGACCAAAGTTGCCAAAACGTGTTTATTTCTGCTGAAAAACACGTTTTGACAATTTCTGCACACTGGGGTTAAGGGCTGACTCACTGTGCTCTTCTGAGCCAGGCAGTTACACTGCGATTCTAAAGGCTGAGAAAACGCGTTTATTTCGGGCTGAAAAACACGTTTTGAAAACTGTGCTGTTCCTGCCCTATAACTTACATGGGGGTGACCAAAGTTGCCAAAACGTGTTTATTTCTGCTGAAAAACACGTTTTGACAATTTCTGCACACTGGGGTTAAGGGCTGACTCAGTGTGCTCTTCTGAGCCAGGCAGTTACACTGTGATTCCAAGGGCTGAGAAAACGCGTTTATTTCGGGCTGAAAAACACGTTTTGAAAACTGTGCTGTTCCTGCCCTATAACTTACATGGGGGTGACCAAAGTTGCCAAAACGTGTTTATTTCTGCTGAAAAACACGTTTTGACAATATGTGCACACTGGGGTTAAGGGCTGACTCACTGTGCTCTTCTGAGCCAGGCAGTTACACTGCGATTCTAAGGGCTGAGAAAACGCGTTTATTTCGGGCTGAAAAACACGTTTTGAAATCTGTGCTGTTCCTGCCCTATAACTTACATGGGGGTGACCAAAGTTGCCAAAACGTGTTTATTTCTGCTGAAAAACACGTTTTGACAATTTCTGCACACTGGGGTTAAGGGCTGACTCAGTGTGCTCTTCTGAGCCAGGCAGTTACAATGTGATTCCAAGGGCTGAGAAAACGTGTTTATTTCGGGCTGAAAAACACGTTTTGAAAACTGAGCTGTTCCTGCCCTATAACTTACATGGGGGTGACCAAAGTTGCCAAAACGTGTTTATTTCTGCTGAAAAACACGTTTTGACAATTTCTGCACACTGGGGTTAAGGGCTGACTCAGTGTGCTCTTCTGAGCCAGGCAGTTACACTGTGATTCCAAGGGCTGAGAAAACGCGTTTATTTCGGGCTGAAAAACACGTTTTGAAAACTGTGCTGTTCCTGACCTATAAGTTACATGGTGGTGACCAAAGTTGCCAAAACGTGTTTATTTCTGCTGAAAAACACGTTTTGACAATTTCTGCACACTGGGGTTAAGGGCTGACTCAGTGTGCTCTTCTGAGCCAGGCAGTTACACTGTGATTCCAAGGGCTGAGAAAACGCGTTTATTTCGGGCTGAAAAACACGTTTTGAAAAGTGTGCTGTTCCTGCCCTATAACTTACATGGGGGTGACCAAAGTTGCCAAAACGTGTTTATTTCTGCTGAAAAACACGTTTTGACAATTTCTGCACACTGGGGTTAAGGGCTGACTCACTGTGCTCTTCTGAGCCAGGCAGTTACACTGCGATTCTAAGGGCTGAGAAAACGCGTTTATTTCGGGCTGAAAAACACGTTTTGAAAAGTGTGCTGTTCCTGCCCTATAACTTACATGGGGGTGACCAAAGTTGCCAAAACGTGTTTATTTCTGCTGAAAAACACGTTTTGACAATATGTGCACACTGGGGTTAAGGGCTGACTCACTGTGCTCTTCTGAGCCTGGCAGTTACACTGCGATTCTAAGGGCTGAGAAAACGCGTTTATTTCGGGCTGAAAAACACGTTTTGAAAAGTGTGCTGTTCCTGCCCTATAACTTACATGGGGGTGACCAAAGTTGCCAAAACGTGTTTATTTCTGCTGAAAAACACGTTTTGACAATTTCTGCACACTGGGGTTAAGGGCTGTCTCAACTGTGCTCTTCTGAGCCAGGCAGTTACACTGCGATTCTAAAGGCTGAGAAAACGCGTTTATTTCGGGCTGAAAAACACGTTTTGAAAAGTGTGCTGTTCCTGCCCTATAACTTACATGGGGGTGACCAAAGTTGCCAAAACGTGTTTATTTCTGCTGAAAAACACGTTTTGACAATTTCTGCACACTGGGTTAAAGGGCTGACTCAGTGTGCTCTTCTGAGCCAGGCAGTTACACTGTGATTCCAAGGGCTGAGAAAACGTGTTTATTTCGGGCTGAAAAACACGTTTTGAAAACTGAGCTGTTCCTGCCCTATAACTTACATGGGGGTGACCAAAGTTGCCAAAACGTGTTTATTTCTGCTGAAAAACACGTTTTGACAATTTCTGCACACTGGGGTTAAGGGCTGACTCAGTGTGTTCTTCTGAGCCAGGCAGTTACACTGTGATTCCAAGGGCTGAGAAAACGCGTTTATTTCGGGCTGAAAAACACGTTTTGAAAACTGTGCTGTTCCAGCCCTATAACTTACATGGGGGTGACCAAAGTTGCCAAAACGTGTTTATTTCTGCTGAAAAACACGTTTTGACAATTTCTGCACACTGGGGTTAAGGGCTGACTCACTGTGCTCTTCTGAGCCAGGCAGTTACACTGCGATTCTAAGGGCTGAGAAAACGCGTTTATTTCGGGCTGAAAAACACGTTTTGAAAAGTGTGCTGTTCCTGCCCTATAACTTACATGGGGGTGACCAAAGTTGCCAAAACGTGTTTATTTCTGCTGAAAAACACGTTTTGACAATTTCTGCACACTGGGGTTAAGGGCTGACTCAGTGTGCTCTTCTGAGCCAGGCAGTTACACTGTGATTCCAAGGGCTGAGAAAACGCGTTTATTTCGGGCTGAAAAACACGTTTTGACAACTGTGCTGTTCCTGCCCTATAACTTACATGGGGGTGACCAAAGTTGCCAAAACGTGTTTATTTCTGCTGAAAAACACGTTTTGACAATTTCTGCACACTGGGGTTAAGGGCTGACTCAGTGTGCTCTTCTGAGCCAGGCAGTTACACTGTGATTCCAAGGGCTGAGAAAACGCGTTTATTTCGGGCTGAAAAACACGTTTTGAAAACTGTGCTGTTCCTGCCCTATAACTTACATGGGGGTGACCAAAGTTGCCAAAACGTGTTTATTTCTGCTGAAAAACACGTTTTGACAATTTCTGCACACTGGGGTTAAGGGCTGACTCACTGTGCTCTTCTGAGCCAGGCAGTTACACTGCGATTCTAAGGGCTGAGAAAACGCGTTTATTTCGGGCTGAAAAACACGTTTTGAAAAGTGTGCTGTTCCTGCCCTATAACTTACATGGGGGTGACCAAAGTTGCCAAAACGTGTTTATTTCTGCTGAAAAACACGTTTTGACAATTTCTGCACACTGGGGTTAAGGGCTGACTCACTGTGCTCTTCTGAGCCAGGCAGTTACAATGTGATTCCAAGGGCTGAGAAAACGTGTTTATTTCGGGCTGAAAAACACGTTTTGAAAACTGAGCTGTTCCTGCCCTATAACTTACATGGGGGTGACCAAAGTTGCCAAAACGTGTTTATTTCTGCTGAAAAACACGTTTTGACAATTTCTGCACACTGGGGTTAAGGGCTGACTCAGTGTGCTCTTCTGAGCCAGGCAGTTACACTGTGATTCCAAGGGCTGAGAAAACGCGTTTATTTCGGGCTGAAAAACACGTTTTGAAAACTGTGCTGTTCCTGCCCTATAAGTTACATGGTGGTGACCAAAGTTGCCAAAACGTGTTTATTTCTGCTGAAAAACACGTTTTGACAATTTCTGCACACTGGGGTTAAGGGCTGACTCAGTGTGCTCTTCTGAGCCAGGCAGTTACACTGTGATTCCAAGGGCTGAGAAAACGCGTTTATTTCGGGCTGAAAAACACGTTTTGAAAACTGTGCTGTTCCTGCCCTATAACTTACATGGGGGTGACCAAAGTTGCCAAAACGTGTTTATTTCTGCTGAAAAACACGTTTTGACAATTTCTGCACACTGGGGTTAAGGGCTGACTCACTGTGCTCTTCTGAGCCAGGCAGTTACACTGCGATTCTAAGGGCTGAGAAAACGCGTTTATTTCGGGCTGAAAAACACGTTTTGAAAAGTGTGCTGTTCCTGCCCTATAACTTACATGGGGGTGACCAAAGTTGCCAAAACGTGTTTATTTCTGCTGAAAAACACGTTTTGACAATTTCTGCACACTGGGGTTAAGGGCTGACTCACTGTGCTCTTCTGAGCCAGGCAGTTACACTGCGATTCTAAAGGCTGAGAAAACGCGTTTATTTCGGGCTGAAAAACACGTTTTGAAAAGTGTGCTGTTCCTGCCCTATAACTTACATGGGGGTGACCAAAGTTGCCAAAACGTGTTTATTTCTGCTGAAAAACACGTTTTGACAATTTCTGCACACTGGGGTTAAGGGCTGACTCAGTGTGCTCTTCTGAGCCAGGCAGTTACACTGTGATTCCAAGGGCTGAGAAAACGCGTTTATTTCGGGCTGAAAAACACGTTTTGAAAACTGTGCTGTTCCTGCCCTATAACTTACATGGGGGTGACCAAAGTTGCCAAAACGTGTTTATTTCTGCTGAAAAACACGTTTTGACAATATGTGCACACTGGGGTTAAGGGCTGACTCACTGTGCTCTTCTGAGCCAGGCATTTACACTGCGATTCTAAGGGCTGAGAAAACGCGTTTATTTCGGGCTGAAAAACACGTTTTGAAAAGTGTGCTGTTCCTGCCCTATAACTTACATGGGGGTGACCAAAGTTGCCAAAACGTGTTTATTTCTGCTGAAAAACACGTTTTGACAATTTCTGCACACTGGGATTAAGGGCTGACTCACTGTGCTCTTCTGAGCCAGGCAGTTACACTGCGATTCTAAAGGCTGAGAAAACGCGTTTATTTCGGGCTGAAAAACACGTTTTGAAAAGTGTGCTGTTCCTGCCCTATAACTTACATGGGGGTGACCAAAGTTGCCAAAACGTGTTTATTTCTGCTGAAAAACACGTTTTGACAATTTCTGCACACTGGGGTTAAGGGCTGACTCAGTGTGCTCTTCTGAGCCAGGCAGTTACACTGTGATTCCAAGGGCTGAGAAAACGCGTTTATTTCGGGCTGAAAAACACGTTTTGAAAACTGTGCTGTTCCTGCCCTATAACTTACATGGGGGTGACCAAAGTTGCCAAAACGTGTTTATTTCTGCTGAAAAACACGTTTTGACAATATGTGCACACTGGGGTTAAGGGCTGACTCACTGTGCTCTTCTGAGCCAGGCAGTTACACTGCGATTCTAAGGGCTGAGAAAACGCGTTTATTTCGGGCTGAAAAACACGTTTTGAAAAGTGTGCTGTTCCTGCCCTATAACTTACATGGGGGTGACCAAAGTTGCCAAAACGTGTTTATTTCTGCTGAAAAACACGTTTTGACAATTTCTGCACACTGGGGTTAAGGGCTGACTCAGTGTGCTCTTCTGAGCCAGGCAGTTACAATGTGATTCCAAGGGCTGAGAAAACGTGTTTATTTCGGGCTGAAAAACACGTTTTGAAAACTGAGCTGTTCCTGCCCTATAACTTACATGGGGGTGACCAAAGTTGCCAAAACGTGTTTATTTCTGCTGAAAAACACGTTTTGACAATTTCTGCACACTGGGGTTAAGGGCTGACTCAGTGTGCTCTTCTGAGCCAGGCAGTTACACTGTGATTCCAAGGGCTGAGAAAACGCGTTTATTTCGGGCTGAAAAACACGTTTTGAAAACTGTGCTGTTCCTGCCCTATAAGTTACATGGTGGTGACCAAAGTTGCCAAAACGTGTTTATTTCTGCTGAAAAACACGTTTTGACAATTTCTGCACACTGGGGTTAAGGGCTGAGTCAGTGTGCTCTTCTGAGCCAGGCAGTTACACTGCGATTCTAAAGGCTGAGAAAACGCGTTTATTTCGGGCTGAAAAACACGTTTTGAAAAGTGTGCTGTTCCTGCCCTATAACTTACATGGGGGTGACCAAAGTTGCCAAAACGTGTTTATTTCTGCTGAAAAACACGTTTTGACAATTTCTGCACACTGGGGTTAAGGGCTGTCTCAACTGTGCTCTTCTGAGCCAGGCAGTTACACTGCGATTCTAAAGGCTGAGAAAACGCGTTTATTTCGGGCTGAAAAACACGTTTTGAAAAGTGTGCTGTTCCTGCCCTATAACTTACATGGGGGTGACCAAAGTTGCCAAAACGTGTTTATTTCTGCTGAAAAACACGTTTTGACAATTTCTGCACACTGGGTTAAAGGGCTGACTCAGTGTGCTCTTCTGAGCCAGGCAGTTACACTGTGATTCCAAGGGCTGAGAAAACGTGTTTATTTCGGGCTGAAAAACACGTTTTGAAAACTGAGCTGTTCCTGCCCTATAACTTACATGGGGGTGACCAAAGTTGCCAAAACGTGTTTATTTCTGCTGAAAAACACGTTTTGACAATTTCTGCACACTGGGGTTAAGGGCTGACTCAGTGTGTTCTTCTGAGCCAGGCAGTTACACTGTGATTCCAAGGGCTGAGAAAACGCGTTTATTTCGGGCTGAAAAACACGTTTTGAAAACTGTGCTGTTCCAGCCCTATAACTTACATGGGGGTGACCAAAGTTGCCAAAACGTGTTTATTTCTGCTGAAAAACACGTTTTGACAATTTCTGCACACTGGGGTTAAGGGCTGACTCACTGTGCTCTTCTGAGCCAGGCAGTTACACTGCGATTCTAAGGGCTGAGAAAACGCGTTTATTTCGGGCTGAAAAACACGTTTTGAAAAGTGTGCTGTTCCTGCCCTATAACTTACATGGGGGTGACCAAAGTTGCCAAAACGTGTTTATTTCTGCTGAAAAACACGTTTTGACAATTTCTGCACACTGGGGTTAAGGGCTGACTCAGTGTGCTCTTCTGAGCCAGGCAGTTACACTGTGATTCCAAGGGCTGAGAAAACGCGTTTATTTCGGGCTGAAAAACACGTTTTGACAACTGTGCTGTTCCTGCCCTATAACTTACATGGGGGTGACCAAAGTTGCCAAAACGTGTTTATTTCTGCTGAAAAACACGTTTTGACAATTTCTGCACACTGGGGTTAAGGGCTGACTCAGTGTGCTCTTCTGAGCCAGGCAGTTACACTGTGATTCCAAGGGCTGAGAAAACGCGTTTATTTCGGGCTGAAAAACACGTTTTGAAAACTGTGCTGTTCCTGCCCTATAACTTACATGGGGGTGACCAAAGTTGCCAAAACGTGTTTATTTCTGCTGAAAAACACGTTTTGACAATTTCTGCACACTGGGGTTAAGGGCTGACTCACTGTGCTCTTCTGAGCCAGGCAGTTACACTGCGATTCTAAGGGCTGAGAAAACGCGTTTATTTCGGGCTGAAAAACACGTTTTGAAAAGTGTGCTGTTCCTGCTCTATAACTTACATGGGGGTGACCAAAGTTGCCAAAACGTGTTTATTTCTGCTGAAAAACACGTTTTGACAATTTCTGCACACTGGGGTTAAGGGCTGACTCACTGTGCTCTTCTGAGCCAGGCAGTTACACTGCGATTCTAAAGGCTGAGAAAACGCGTTTATTTCGGGCTGAAAAACACGTTTTGAAAAGTGTGCTGTTCCTGCCCTATAACTTACATGGGGGTGACCAAAGTTGCCAAAACGTGTTTATTTCTGCTGAAAAACACGTTTTGACAATTTCTGCACACTGGGGTTAAGGGCTGACTCAGTGTGCTCTTCTGAGCCAGGCAGTTACACTGTGATTCCAAGGGCTGAGAAAACGCGTTTATTTCGGGCTGAAAAACACGTTTTGAAAACTGTGCTGTTCCTGCCCTATAACTTACATGGGGGTGACCAAAGTTGCCAAAACGTGTTTATTTCTGCTGAAAAACACGTTTTGACAATATGTGCACACTGGGGTTAAGGGCTGACTCACTGTGCTCTTCTGAGCCAGGCAGTTACACTGCGATTCTAAGGGCTGAGAAAACGCGTTTATTTCGGGCTGAAAAACACGTTTTGAAATCTGTGCTGTTCCTGCCCTATAAGTTACATGGGGGTGACCAAAGTTGCCAAAACGTGTTTATTTCTGCTGAAAAACACGTTTTGACAATTTCTGCACACTGGGGTTAAGGGCTGAGTCAGTGTGCTCTTCTGAGCCAGGCAGTTACACTGTGATTCCAAGGGCTGAGAAAACGCGTTTATTTCGGGCTGAAAAACACGTTTTGAAAACTGTGCTGTTCCTGCCCTATAAGTTACATGGTGGTGACCAAAGTTGCCAAAACGTGTTTATTTCTGCTGAAAAACACGTTTTGACAACTTCTGCACACTGGGGTTAAGGGCTGACTCACTGTGCTCTTCTGAGCCAGGCAATTACACTGCGATTCTAAGGGCTGAGAAAACGCGATTATTTCGGGCTGAAAAACACGTTTTGAAAAGTGTGCTGTTCCTGCCCTATAACTTACATGGGGGTGACCAAAGTTGCCAAAACGTGTTTATTTCTGCTGAAAAACACGTTTTGACAATTTCTGCACACTGGGGTTAAGGGCTGACTCACTGTGCTCTTCTGACCCAGGCAGTTACACTGCGATTCTAAAGGCTGAGAAAACGCGTTTATTTCGGGCTGAAAAACACGTTTTGAAAAGTGTGCTGTTCCTGCCCTATAACTTACATGGGGGTGACCAAAGTTGCCAAAACGTGTTTATTTCTGCTGAAAAACACGTTTTGACAATTTCTGCACACTGGGGTTAAGGGCTGACTCAGTGTGCTCTTCTGAGCCAGGCAGTTACACTGTGATTCCAAGGGCTGAGAAAACGCGTTTATTTCGGGCTGAAAAACACGTTTTGAAAACTGTGCTGTTCCTGCCCTATAACTTACATGGGGGTGACCAAAGTTGCCAAAACGTGTTTATTTCTGCTGAAAAACACGTTTTGACAATTTCTGCACACTGGGGTTAAGGGCTGACTCACTGTGCTCTTCTGAGCCAGGCAGTTACACTGCGATTCTAAGGGCTGAGAAAACGCGTTTATTTCGGGCTGAAAAACACGTTTTGAAAAGTGTGCTGTTCCTGCCCTATAACTTACATGGGGGTGACCAAAGTTGCCAAAACGTGTTTATTTCTGCTGAAAAACACGTTTTGACAATTTCTGCACACTGGGGTTAAGGGCTGACTCACTGTGCTCTTCTGAGCCAGGCAGTTACACTGCGATTCTAAAGGCTGAGAAAACGCGTTTATTTCGGGCTGAAAAACACGTTTTGAAAAGTGTGCTGTTCCTGCCCTATAACTTACATGGGGGTGACCAAAGTTGCCAAAACGTGTTTATTTCTGCTGAAAAACACGTTTTGACAATTTCTGCACACTGGGGTTAAGGGCTGACTCAGTGTGCTCTTCTGAGCCAGGCAGTTACACTGTGATTCCAAGGGCTGAGAAAACGCGTTTATTTCGGGCTGAAAAACACGTTTTGAAAACTGAGCTGTTCCTGCCCTATAACTTACATGGGGGTGACCAAAGTTGCCAAAACGTGTTTATTTCTGCTGAAAAACACGTTTTGACAATTTCTGCACACTGGGGTTAAGGGCTGACTCAGTGTGCTCTTCTGAGCCAGGCAGTTACACTGTGATTCCAAGGGCTGAGAAAACGCGTTTATTTCGGGCTGAAAAACACGTTTTGAAAAGTGTGCTGTTCCTGCCCTATAACTTACATGGGGGTGACCAAAGTTGCCAAAACGTGTTTATTTCTGCTGAAAAACACGTTTTGACAATTTCTGCACACTGGGGTTAAGGGCTGACTCACTGTGCTCTTCTGAGCCAGGCAGTTACACTGCGATTCTAAGGGCTGAGAAAACGCGTTTATTTCGGGCTGAAAAACACGTTTTGAAAAGTGTGCTGTTCCTGCCCTATAACTTACATGGGGGTGACCAAAGTTGCCAAAACGTGTTTATTTCTGCTGAAAAACACGTTTTGACAATTTCTGCACACTGGGGTTAAGGGCTGACTCAGTGTGCTCTTCTGAGCCAGGCAGTTACACTGTGATTCCAAGGGCTGAGAAAACGCGTTTATTTCGGGCTGAAAAACACGTTTTGAAAACTGTGCTGTTCCTGCCCTATAACTTACATGGGGGTGACCAAAGTTGCCAAAACGTGTTTATTTCTGCTGAAAAACACGTTTTGACAATATGTGCACACTGGGGTTAAGGGCTGACTCACTGTGCTCTTCTGAGCCAGGCAGTTACACTGCGATTCTAAGGGCTGAGAAAACGCGTTTATTTCGGGCTGAAAAACACGTTTTGAAAAGTGTGCTGTTCCTGCCCTATAACTTACATGGGGGTGACCAAAGTTGCCAAAACGTGTTTATTTCTGCTGAAAAACACGTTTTGACAATTTCTGCACACTGGGGTTAAGGGCTGACTCAACTGTGCTCTTCTGAGCCAGGCAGTTACACTGCGATTCTAAAGGCTGAGAAAACGCGTTTATTTCGGGCTGAAAAACACGTTTTGAAAAGTGTGCTGTTCCTGCCCTATAACTTACATGGGGGTGACCAAAGTTGCCAAAACGTGTTTATTTCTGCTGAAAAACACGTTTTGACAATTTCTGCACACTGGGTTAAAGGGCTGACTCAGTGTGCTCTTCTGAGCCAGGCAGTTACACTGTGATTCCAAGGGCTGAGAAAACGTGTTTATTTCGGGCTGAAAAACACGTTTTGAAAACTGAGCTGTTCCTGCCCTGTAACTTACATGGGGGTGACCAAAGTTGCCAAAACGTGTTTATTTCTGCTGAAAAACACGTTTTGACAATTTCTGCACACTGGGGTTAAGGGCTGACTCAGTGTGTTCTTCTGAGCCAGGCAGTTACACTGTGATTCCAAGGGCTGAGAAAACGCGTTTATTTCGGGCTGAAAAACACGTTTTGAAAACTGTGCTGTTCCTGCCCTATAACTTACATGGGGGTGACCAAAGTTGCCAAAACGTGTTTATTTCTGCTGAAAAACACGTTTTGACAATTTCTGCACACTGGGGTTAAGGGCTGACTCACTGTGCTCTTCTGAGCCAGGCAGTTACACTGCGATTCTAAGGGCTGAGAAAACGCGTTTATTTCGGGCTGAAAAACACGTTTTGAAAAGTGTGCTGTTCCTGCCCTATAACTTACATGGGGGTGACCAAAGTTGCCAAAACGTGTTTATTTCTGCTGAAAAACACGTTTTGACAATTTCTGCACACTGGGGTTAAGGGCTGACTCAGTGTGCTCTTCTGAGCCAGGCAGTTACACTGTGATTCCAAGGGCTGAGAAAACGCGTTTATTTCGGGCTGAAAAACACGTTTTGACAACTGTGCTGTTCCTGCCCTATAACTTACATGGGGGTGACCAAAGTTGCCAAAACGTGTTTATTTCTGCTGAAAAACACGTTTTGACAATTTCTGCACACTGGGGTTAAGGGCTGACTCACTGTGCTCTTCTGAGCTAGGCAGTTACACTGGGATTCTAAGGGCTGAGAAAACGCGTTTATTTCGGGCTGAAAAACACGTTTTGAAAAGTGTGCTGTTCCTGCCCTATAACTTACATGGGGGTGACCAAAGTTGCCAAAACGTGTTTATTTCTGCTGAAAAACACGTTTTGACAATTTCTGCACACTGGGGTTAAGGGCTGACTCACTGTGCTCTTCTGAGCCAGGCAGTTACACTGCGATTCTAAGGGCTGAGAAAACGCGTTTATTTCGGGCTGAAAAACACGTTTTGAAAAGTGTGCTGTTCCTGCCCTATAACTAACATGGGGGTGACCAAAGTTGCCAAAACGTGTTTATTTCTGCTGAAAAACACGTTTTGACAATTTCTGCACACTGGGGTTAAGGGCTGACTCACTGTGCTCTTCTGAGCCAGGCAGTTACACTGCGATTCTAAAGGCTGAGAAAACGCGTTTATTTCGGGCTGAAAAACACGTTTTGAAAAGTGTGCTGTTCCTGCCCTATAACTTACATGGGGGTGACCAAAGTTGCCAAAACGTGTTTATTTCTGCTGAAAAACACGTTTTGACAATATGTGCACACTGGGGTTAAGGGCTGACTCACTGTGCTCTTCTGAGCCAGGCAGTTACACTGCGATTCTAAGGGCTGAGAAAACGCGTTTATTTCGGGCTGAAAAACACGTTTTGAAATCTGTGCTGTTCCTGCCCTATAAGTTACATGGGGGTGACCAAAGTTGCCAAAACGTGTTTATTTCTGCTGAAAAACACGTTTTGACAATTTCTGCACACTGGGGTTAAGGGCTGACTCACTGTGCTCTTCTGAGCCAGGCAGTTACACTGCGATTCTAAGGGCTGAGAAAACGCGTTTATTTCGGGCTGAAAAACACGTTTTGAAAAGTGTGCTGTTCCTGCCCTATAACTTACATGGGGGTGACCAAAGTTGCCAAAACGTGTTTATTTCTGCTGAAAAACACGTTTTGACAATTTCTGCACACTGGGGTTAAGGGCTGACTCACTGTGCTCTTCTGAGCCAGGCAGTTACACTGCGATTCTAAAGGCTGAGAAAACGCGTTTATTTCGGGCTGAAAAACACGTTTTGAAAAGTGTGCTGTTCCTGCCCTATAACTTACATGGGGGTGACCAAAGTTGCCAAAACGTGTTTATTTCTGCTGAAAAACACGTTTTGACAATTTCTGCACACTGGGGTTAAGGGCTGACTCAGTGTGCTCTTCTGAGCCAGGCAGTTACACTGTGATTCCAAGGGCTGAGAAAACGCGTTTATTTCGGGCTGAAAAACACGTTTTGAAAACTGTGCTGTTCCTGCCCTATAACTTACATGGGGGTGACCAAAGTTGCCAAAACGTGTTTATTTCTGCTGAAAAACACGTTTTGACAATATGTGCACACTGGGGTTAAGGGCTGACTCACTGTGCTCTTCTGAGCCAGGCAGTTACACTGCGATTCTAAGGGCTGAGAAAACGCGTTTATTTCGGGCTGAAAAACACGTTTTGAAAAGTGTGCTGTTCCTGCCCTATAACTTACATGGGGGTGACCAAAGTTGCCAAAACGTGTTTATTTCTGCTGAAAAACACGTTTTGACAATTTCTGCACACTGGGGTTAAGGGCTGACTCAACTGTGCTCTTCTGAGCCAGGCAGTTACACTGCGATTCTAAAGGCTGAGAAAACGCGTTTATTTCGGGCTGAAAAACACGTTTTGAAAAGTGTGCTGTTCCTGCCCTATAACTTACATGGGGGTGACCAAAGTTGCCAAAACGTGTTTATTTCTGCTGAAAAACACGTTTTGACAATTTCTGCACACTGGGTTAAAGGGCTGACTCAGTGTGCTCTTCTGAGCCAGGCAGTTACACTGTGATTCCAAGGGCTGAGAAAACGTGTTTATTTCGGGCTGAAAAACACGTTTTGAAAACTGAGCTGTTCCTGCCCTGTAACTTACATGGGGGTGACCAAAGTTGCCAAAACGTGTTTATTTCTGCTGAAAAACACGTTTTGACAATTTCTGCACACTGGGGTTAAGGGCTGACTCAGTGTGTTCTTCTGAGCCAGGCAGTTACACTGTGATTCCAAGGGCTGAGAAAACGCGTTTATTTCGGGCTGAAAAACACGTTTTGAAAACTGTGCTGTTCCTGCCCTATAACTTACATGGGGGTGACCAAAGTTGCCAAAACGTGTTTATTTCTGCTGAAAAACACGTTTTGACAATTTCTGCACACTGGGGTTAAGGGCTGACTCACTGTGCTCTTCTGAGCCAGGCAGTTACACTGCGATTCTAAGGGCTGAGAAAACGCGTTTATTTCGGGCTGAAAAACACGTTTTGAAAAGTGTGCTGTTCCTGCCCTATAACTTACATGGGGGTGACCAAAGTTGCCAAAACGTGTTTATTTCTGCTGAAAAACACGTTTTGACAATTTCTGCACACTGGGGTTAAGGGCTGACTCAGTGTGCTCTTCTGAGCCAGGCAGTTACACTGTGATTCCAAGGGCTGAGAAAACGCGTTTATTTCGGGCTGAAAAACACGTTTTGACAACTGTGCTGTTCCTGCCCTATAACTTACATGGGGGTGACCAAAGTTGCCAAAACGTGTTTATTTCTGCTGAAAAACACGTTTTGACAATTTCTGCACACTGGGGTTAAGGGCTGACTCACTGTGCTCTTCTGAGCTAGGCAGTTACACTGGGATTCTAAGGGCTGAGAAAACGCGTTTATTTCGGGCTGAAAAACACGTTTTGAAAAGTGTGCTGTTCCTGCCCTATAACTTACATGGGGGTGACCAAAGTTGCCAAAACGTGTTTATTTCTGCTGAAAAACACGTTTTGACAATTTCTGCACACTGGGGTTAAGGGCTGACTCACTGTGCTCTTCTGAGCCAGGCAGTTACACTGCGATTCTAAGGGCTGAGAAAACGCGTTTATTTCGGGCTGAAAAACACGTTTTGAAAAGTGTGCTGTTCCTGCCCTATAACTAACATGGGGGTGACCAAAGTTGCCAAAACGTGTTTATTTCTGCTGAAAAACACGTTTTGACAATTTCTGCACACTGGGGTTAAGGGCTGACTCACTGTGCTCTTCTGAGCCAGGCAGTTACACTGCGATTCTAAAGGCTGAGAAAACGCGTTTATTTCGGGCTGAAAAACACGTTTTGAAAAGTGTGCTGTTCCTGCCCTATAACTTACATGGGGGTGACCAAAGTTGCCAAAACGTGTTTATTTCTGCTGAAAAACACGTTTTGACAATATGTGCACACTGGGGTTAAGGGCTGACTCACTGTGCTCTTCTGAGCCAGGCAGTTACACTGCGATTCTAAGGGCTGAGAAAACGCGTTTATTTCGGGCTGAAAAACACGTTTTGAAATCTGTGCTGTTCCTGCCCTATAAGTTACATGGGGGTGACCAAAGTTGCCAAAACGTGTTTATTTCTGCTGAAAAACACGTTTTGACAATTTCTGCACACTGGGGTTAAGGGCTGACTCACTGTGCTCTTCTGAGCCAGGCAGTTACACTGCGATTCTAAGGGCTGAGAAAACGCGTTTATTTCGGGCTGAAAAACACGTTTTGAAAAGTGTGCTGTTCCTGCCCTATAACTTACATGGGGGTGACCAAAGTTGCCAAAACGTGTTTATTTCTGCTGAAAAACACGTTTTGACAATTTCTGCACACTGGGGTTAAGGGCTGACTCACTGTGCTCTTCTGAGCCAGGCAGTTACACTGCGATTCTAAAGGCTGAGAAAACGCGTTTATTTCGGGCTGAAAAACACGTTTTGAAAACTGTGCTGTTCCTGCCCTATAACTTACATGGGGGTGACCAAAGTTGCCAAAACGTGTTTATTTCTGCTGAAAAACACGTTTTGACAATTTCTGCACACTGGGGTTAAGGGCTGACTCAGTGTGCTCTTCTGAGCCAGGCAGTTACACTGTGATTCCAAGGGCTGAGAAAACGCGTTTATTTCGGGCTGAAAAACACGTTTTGAAAACTGTGCTGTTCCTGCCCTATAACTTACATGGGGGTGACCAAAGTTGCCAAAACGTGTTTATTTCTGCTGAAAAACACGTTTTGACAATATGTGCACACTGGGGTTAAGGGCTGACTCACTGTGCTCTTCTGAGCCAGGCAGTTACACTGCGATTCTAAGGGCTGAGAAAACGCGTTTATTTCGGGCTGAAAAACACGTTTTGAAATCTGTGCTGTTCCTGCCCTATAAGTTACATGGGGGTGACCAAAGTTGCCAAAACGTGTTTATTTCTGCTGAAAAACACGTTTTGACAATTTCTGCACACTGGGGTTAAGGGCTGAGTCAGTGTGCTCTTCTGAGCCAGGCAGTTACACTGCGATTCTAAAGGCTGAGAAAACGCGTTTATTTCGGGCTGAAAAACACGTTTTGAAAAGTGTGCTGTTCCTGCCCTATAACTTACATGGGGGTGACCAAAGTTGCCAAAACGTGTTTATTTCTGCTGAAAAACACGTTTTGACAATTTCTGCACACTGGGGTTAAGGGCTGACTCAGTGTGCTCTTCTGAGCCAGGCAGTTACACTGCGATTCCAAGGGCTGAGAAAACGCGTTTATTTCGGGCTGAAAAACACGTTTTGAAAACTGTGCTGTTCCTGCCCTATAACTTACATGGGGGTGACCAAAGTTGCCAAAACGTGTTTATTTCTGCTGAAAAACACGTTTTGACAATATGTGCACACTGGGGTTAAGGGCTGACTCACTGTGCTCTTCTGAGCCAGGCAGTTACACTGCGATTCTAAGGGCTGAGAAAACGCGTTTATTTCGGGCTGAAAAACACGTTTTGAAAAGTGTGCTGTTCCTGCCCTATAACTTACATGGGGGTGACCAAAGTTGCCAAAACGTGTTTATTTCTGCTGAAAAACACGTTTTGACAATTTCTGCACACTGGGGTTAAGGGCTGACTCAACTGTGCTCTTCTGAGCCAGGCAGTTACACTGCGATTCTAAAGGCTGAGAAAACGCGTTTATTTCGGGCTGAAAAACACGTTTTGAAAAGTGTGCTGTTCCTGCCCTATAACTTACATGGGGGTGACCAAAGTTGCCAAAACGTGTTTATTTCTGCTGAAAAACACGTTTTGACAATTTCTGCACACTGGGTTAAAGGGCTGACTCAGTGTGCTCTTCTGAGCCAGGCAGTTACACTGTGATTCCAAGGGCTGAGAAAACGTGTTTATTTCGGGCTGAAAAACACGTTTTGAAAACTGAGCTGTTCCTGCCCTATAACTTACATGGGGGTGACCAAAGTTGCCAAAACGTGTTTATTTCTGCTGAAAAACACGTTTTGACAATTTCTGCACACTGGGGTTAAGGGCTGACTCAGTGTGTTCTTCTGAGCCAGGCAGTTACACTGTGATTCCAAGGGCTGAGAAAACGCGTTTATTTCGGGCTGAAAAACACGTTTTGAAAACTGTGCTGTTCCTGCCCTATAACTTACATGGGGGTGACCAAAGTTGCCAAAACGTGTTTATTTCTGCTGAAAAACACGTTTTGACAATTTCTGCACACTGGGGTTAAGGGCTGACTCACTGTGCTCTTCTGAGCCAGGCAGTTACACTGCGATTCTAAGGGCTGAGAAAACGCGTTTATTTCGGGCTGAAAAACACGTTTTGAAAAGTGTGCTGTTCCTGCCCTATAACTTACATGGGGGTGACCAAAGTTGCCAAAACGTGTTTATTTCTGCTGAAAAACACGTTTTGACAATTTCTGCACACTGGGGTTAAGGGCTGACTCACTGTGCTCTTCTGAGCCAGGCAGTTACACTGCGATTCTAAAGGCTGAGAAAACGCGTTTATTTCGGGCTGAAAAACACGTTTTGAAAAGTGTGCTGTTCCTGCCCTATAACTTACATGGGGGTGACCAAAGTTGCCAAAACGTGTTTATTTCTGCTGAAAAACACGTTTTGACAATTTCTGCACACTGGGGTTAAGGGCTGACTCAGTGTGCTCTTCTGAGCCAGGCAGTTACACTGTGATTCCAAGGGCTGAGAAAACGCGTTTATTTCGGGCTGAAAAACACGTTTTGAAAACTGTGCTGTTCCTGCCCTATAACTTACATGGGGGTGACCAAAGTTGCCAAAACGTGTTTATTTCTGCTGAAAAACACGTTTTGACAATATGTGCACACTGGGGTTAAGGGCTGACTCACTGTGCTCTTCTGAGCCAGGCATTTACACTGCGATTCTAAGGGCTGAGAAAACGCGTTTATTTCGGGCTGAAAAACACGTTTTGAAAAGTGTGCTGTTCCTGCCCTATAACTTACATGGGGGTGACCAAAGTTGCCAAAACGTGTTTATTTCTGCTGAAAAACACGTTTTGACAATTTCTGCACACTGGGGTTAAGGGCTGACTCACTGTGCTCTTCTGAGCCAGGCAGTTACACTGCGATTCTAAGGGCTTAGAAAACGCGTTTATTTCGGGCTGAAAAACACGTTTTGAAATCTGTGCTGTTCCTGCCCTATAACTTACATGGGGGTGACCAAAGTTGCCAAAACGTGTTTATTTCTGCTGAAAAACACGTTTTGACAATTTCTGCACACTGGGGTTAAGGGCTGACTCAGTGTGCTCTTCTGAGCCAGGCAGTTACAATGTGATTCCAAGGGCTGAGAAAACGTGTTTATTTCGGGCTGAAAAACACGTTTTGAAAACTGAGCTGTTCCTGCCCTATAACTTACATGGGGGTGACCAAAGTTGCCAAAACGTGTTTATTTCTGCTGAAAAACACGTTTTGACAATTTCTGCACACTGGGGTTAAGGGCTGACTCAGTGTGCTCTTCTGAGCCAGGCAGTTACACTGTGATTCCAAGGGCTGAGAAAACGCGTTTATTTCGGGCTGAAAAACACGTTTTGAAAACTGTGCTGTTCCTGCCCTATAAGTTACATGGTGGTGACCAAAGTTGCCAAAACGTGTTTATTTCTGCTGAAAAACACGTTTTGACAATTTCTGCACACTGGGGTTAAGGGCTGAGTCAGTGTGCTCTTCTGAGCCAGGCAGTTACACTGCGATTCTAAAGGCTGAGAAAACGCGTTTATTTCGGGCTGAAAAACACGTTTTGAAAAGTGTGCTGTTCCTGCCCTATAACTTACATGGGGGTGACCAAAGTTGCCAAAACGTGTTTATTTCTGCTGAAAAACACGTTTTGACAATTTCTGCACACTGGGGTTAAGGGCTGACTCACTGTGCTCTTCTGAGCCAGGCAGTTACACTGCGATTCTAAGGGCTGAGAAAACGCGTTTATTTCGGGCTGAAAAACACGTTTTGAAAAGTGTGCTGTTCCTGCCCTATAACTTACATGGGGGTGACCAAAGTTGCCAAAACGTGTTTTTTTCTGCTGAAAAACACGTTTTGACAATTTCTGCACACTGGGGTTAAGGGCTGACTCACTGTGCTCTTCTGAGCCAGGCAGTTACACTGCGATTCTAAAGGCTGAGAAAACGCGTTTATTTCGGGCTGAAAAACACGTTTTGAAAACTGTGCTGTTCCTGCCCTATAACTTACATGGGGGTGACCAAAGTTGCCAAAACGTGTTTATTTCTGCTGAAAAACACGTTTTGACAATTTCTGCACACTGGGGTTAAGGGCTGACTCAGTGTGCTCTTCTGAGCCAGGCAGTTACACTGTGATTCCAAGGGCTGAGAAAACGCGTTTATTTCGGGCTGAAAAACACGTTTTGAAAACTGTGCTGTTCCTGCCCTATAACTTACATGGGGGTGACCAAAGTTGCCAAAACGTGTTTATTTCTGCTGAAAAACACGTTTTGACAATATGTGCACACTGGGGTTAAGGGCTGACTCACTGTGCTCTTCTGAGCCAGGCAGTTACACTGCGATTCTAAGGGCTGAGAAAACGCGTTTATTTCGGGCTGAAAAACACGTTTTGAAATCTGTGCTGTTCCTGCCCTATAACTTACATGGGGGTGACCAAAGTTGCCAAAACGTGTTTATTTCTGCTGAAAAACACGTTTTGACAATTTCTGCACACTGGGGTTAAGGGCTGACTCAGTGTGCTCTTCTGAGCCAGGCAGTTACAATGTGATTCCAAGGGCTGAGAAAACGTGTTTATTTCGGGCTGAAAAACACGTTTTGAAAACTGAGCTGTTCCTGGCCTATAACTTACATGGGGGTGACCAAAGTTGCCAAAACGTGTTTATTTCTGCTGAAAAACACGTTTTGACAATTTCTGCACACTGGGGTTAAGGGCTGACTCAGTGTGCTCTTCTGAGCCAGGCAGTTACACTGTGATTCCAAGGGCTGAGAAAACGCGTTTATTTCGGGCTGAAAAACACGTTTTGAAAACTGTGCTGTTCCTGACCTATAAGTTACATGGTGGTGACCAAAGTTGCCAAAACGTGTTTATTTCTGCTGAAAAACACGTTTTGACAATTTCTGCACACTGGGGTTAAGGGCTGACTCAGTGTGCTCTTCTGAGCCAGGCAGTTACACTGTGATTCCAAGGGCTGAGAAAACGCGTTTATTTCGGGCTGAAAAACACGTTTTGAAAAGTGTGCTGTTCCTGCCCTATAACTTACATGGGGGTGACCAAAGTTGCCAAAACGTGTTTATTTCTGCTGAAAAACACGTTTTGACAATTTCTGCACACTGGGGTTAAGGGCTGACTCACTGTGCTCTTCTGAGCCATGCAGTTACACTGCGATTCTAAGGGCTGAGAAAACGCGTTTATTTCGGGCTGAAAAACACGTTTTGAAAAGTGTGCTGTTCCTGCCCTATAACTTACATGGGGGTGACCAAAGTTGCCAAAACGTGTTTATTTCTGCTGAAAAACACGTTTTGACAATATGTGCACACTGGGGTTAAGGGCTGACTCACTGTGCTCTTCTGAGCCTGCAGTTACACTGCGATTCTAAGGGCTGAGAAAACGCGTTTATTTCGGGCTGAAAAACACGTTTTGAAAAGTGTGCTGTTCCTGCCCTATAACTTACATGGGGGTGACCAAAGTTGCCAAAACGTGTTTATTTCTGCTGAAAAACACGTTTTGACAATTTCTGCACACTGGGGTTAAGGGCTGTCTCAACTGTGCTCTTCTGAGCCAGGCAGTTACACTGCGATTCTAAAGGCTGAGAAAACGCGTTTATTTCGGGCTGAAAAACACGTTTTGAAAAGTGTGCTGTTCCTGCCCTATAACTTACATGGGGGTGACCAAAGTTGCCAAAACGTGTTTATTTCTGCTGAAAAACACGTTTTGACAATTTCTGCACACTGGGTTAAAGGGCTGACTCAGTGTGCTCTTCTGAGCCAGGCAGTTACACTGTGATTCCAAGGGCTGAGAAAACGTGTTTATTTCGGGCTGAAAAACACGTTTTGAAAACTGAGCTGTTCCTGCCCTATAACTTACATGGGGGTGACCAAAGTTGCCAAAACGTGTTTATTTCTGCTGAAAAACACGTTTTGACAATTTCTGCACACTGGGGTTAAGGGCTGACTCAGTGTGTTCTTCTGAGCCAGGCAGTTACACTGTGATTCCAAGGGCTGAGAAAACGCGTTTATTTCGGGCTGAAAAACACGTTTTGAAAACTGTGCTGTTCCAGCCCTATAACTTACATGGGGGTGACCAAAGTTGCCAAAACGTGTTTATTTCTGCTGAAAAACACGTTTTGACAATTTCTGCACACTGGGGTTAAGGGCTGACTCACTGTGCTCTTCTGAGCCAGGCAGTTACACTGCGATTCTAAGGGCTGAGAAAACGCGTTTATTTCGGGCTGAAAAACACGTTTTGAAAAGTGTGCTGTTCCTGCCCTATAACTTACATGGGGGTGACCAAAGTTGCCAAAACGTGTTTATTTCTGCTGAAAAACACGTTTTGACAATTTCTGCACACTGGGGTTAAGGGCTGACTCAGTGTGCTCTTCTGAGCCAGGCAGTTACACTGTGATTCCAAGGGCTGAGAAAACGCGTTTATTTCGGGCTGAAAAACACGTTTTGACAACTGTGCTGTTCCTGCCCTATAACTTACATGGGGGTGACCAAAGTTGCCAAAACGTGTTTATTTCTGCTGAAAAACACGTTTTGACAATTTCTGCACACTGGGGTTAAGGGCTGACTCACTGTGCTCTTCTGAGCCAGGCAGTTACACTGCGATTCTAAGGGCTGAGAAAACGCGATTATTTCGGGCTGAAAAACACGTTTTGAAAAGTGTGCTGTTCCTGCCCTATAACTTACATGGGGGTGACCAAAGTTGCCAAAACGTGTTTATTTCTGCTGAAAAACACGTTTTGACAATTTCTGCACACTGGGGTTAAGGGCTGACTCACTGTGCTCTTCTGACCCAGGCAGTTACACTGCGATTCTAAAGGCTGAGAAAACGCGTTTATTTCGGGCTGAAAAACACGTTTTGAAAAGTGTGCTGTTCCTGCCCTATAACTTACATGGGGGTGACCAAAGTTGCCAAAACGTGTTTATTTCTGCTGAAAAACACGTTTTGACAATTTCTGCACACTGGGGTTAAGGGCTGACTCAGTGTGCTCTTCTGAGCCAGGCAGTTACACTGTGATTCCAAGGGCTGAGAAAACGCGTTTATTTCGGGCTGAAAAACACGTTTTGAAAACTGTGCTGTTCCTGCCCTATAACTTACATGGGGGTGACCAAAGTTGCCAAAACGTGTTTATTTCTGCTGAAAAACACGTTTTGACAATTTCTGCACACTGGGGTTAAGGGCTGACTCACTGTGCTCTTCTGAGCCAGGCAGTTACACTGCGATTCTAAGGGCTGAGAAAACGCGTTTATTTCGGGCTGAAAAACACGTTTTGAAAAGTGTGCTGTTCCTGCCCTATAACTTACATGGGGGTGACCAAAGTTGCCAAAACGTGTTTATTTCTGCTGAAAAACACGTTTTGACAATTTCTGCACACTGGGGTTAAGGGCTGACTCACTGTGCTATTCTGAGCCAGGCAGTTACACTGCGATTCTAAAGGCTGAGAAAACGCGTTTATTTCGGGCTGAAAAACACGTTTTGAAAAGTGTGCTGTTCCTGCCCTATAACTTACATGGGGGTGACCAAAGTTGCCAAAACGTGTTTATTTCTGCTGAAAAACACGTTTTGACAATTTCTGCACACTGGGGTTAAGGGCTGACTCAGTGTGCTCTTCTGAGCCAGGCAGTTACACTGTGATTCCAAGGGCTGAGAAAACGCGTTTATTTCGGGCTGAAAAACACGTTTTGAAAACTGTGCTGTTCCTGCCCTATAACTTACATGGGGGTGACCAAAGTTGCCAAAACGTGTTTATTTCTGCTGAAAAACACGTTTTGACAATATGTGCACACTGGGGTTAAGGGCTGACTCACTGTGCTCTTCTGAGCCAGGCAGTTACACTGCGATTCTAAGGGCTGAGAAAACGCGTTTATTTCGGGCTGAAAAACACGTTTTGAAATCTGTGCTGTTCCTGCCCTATAACTTACATGGGGGTGACCAAAGTTGCCAAAACGTGTTTATTTCTGCTGAAAAACACGTTTTGACAATTTCTGCACACTGGGGTTAAGGGCTGACTCAGTGTGCTCTTCTGAGCCAGGCAATTACAATGTGATTCCAAGGGCTGAGAAAACGTGTTTATTTCGGGCTGAAAAACACGTTTTGAAAACTGAGCTGTTCCTGCCCTATAACTTACATGGGGGTGACCAAAGTTGCCAAAACGTGTTTATTTCTGCTGAAAAACACGTTTTGACAATTTCTGCACACTGGGGTTAAGGGCTGACTCAGTGTGCTCTTCTGAGCCAGGCAGTTACACTGTGATTCCAAGGGCTGAGAAAACGCGTTTATTTCGGGCTGAAAAACACGTTTTGAAAACTGTGCTGTTCCTGCCCTATAACTTACATGGGGGTGACCAAAGTTGCCAAAACGTGTTTATTTCTGCTGAAAAACACGTTTTGACAATTTCTGCACACTGGGGTTAAGGGCTGACTCACTGTGCTCTTCTGAGCCAGGCAGTTACACTGCGATTCTAAGGGCTGAGAAAACGCGTTTATTTCGGGCTGAAAAACACGTTTTGAAAAGTGTGCTGTTCCTGCCCTATAACTTACATGGGGGTGACCAAAGTTGCCAAAACGTGTTTATTTCTGCTGAAAAACACGTTTTGACAATTTCTGCACACTGGGGTTAAGGGCTGACTCACTGTGCTCTTCTGAGCCAGGCAGTTACACTGCGATTCTAAAGGCTGAGAAAACGCGTTTATTTCGGGCTGAAAAACACGTTTTGAAAAGTGTGCTGTTCCTGCCCTATAACTTACATGGGGGTGACCAAAGTTGCCAAAACGTGTTTATTTCTGCTGAAAAACACGTTTTGACAATTTCTGCACACTGGGGTTAAGGGCTGACTCAGTGTGCTCTTCTGAGCCAGGCAGTTACACTGTGATTCCAAGGGCTGAGAAAACGCGTTTATTTCGGGCTGAAAAACACGTTTTGAAAACTGTGCTGTTCCTGCCCTATAACTTACATGGGGGTGACCAAAGTTGCCAAAACGTGTTTATTTCTGCTGAAAAACACGTTTTGACAATATGTGCACACTGGGGTTAAGGGCTGACTCACTGTGCTCTTCTGAGCCAGGCAGTTACACTGCGATTCTAAGGGCTGAGAAAACGCGTTTATTTCGGGCTGAAAAACACGTTTTGAAAAGTGTGCTGTTCCTGCCCTATAACTTACATGGGGGTGACCAAAGTTGCCAAAACGTGTTTATTTCTGCTGAAAAACACGTTTTGACAATTTCTGCACACTGGGGTTAAGGGCTGACTCAACTGTGCTCTTCTGAGCCAGGCAGTTACACTGCGATTCTAAAGGCTGAGAAAACGCGTTTATTTCGGGCTGAAAAACACGTTTTGAAAAGTGTGCTGTTCCTGCCCTATAACTTACATGGGGGTGACCAAAGTTGCCAAAACGTGTTTATTTCTGCTGAAAAACACGTTTTGACAATATGTGCACACTGGGTTAAAGGGCTGACTCAGTGTGCTCTTCTGAGCCAGGCAGTTACACTGTGATTCCAAGGGCTGAGAAAACGTGTTTATTTCGGGCTGAAAAACACGTTTTGAAAACTGAGCTGTTCCTGCCCTGTAACTTACATGGGGGTGACCAAAGTTGCCAAAACGTGTTTATTTCTGCTGAAAAACACGTTTTGACAATTTCTGCACACTGGGGTTAAGGGCTGACTCAGTGTGTTCTTCTGAGCCAGGCAGTTACACTGTGATTCCAAGGGCTGAGAAAACGCGTTTATTTCGGGCTGAAAAACACGTTTTGAAAACTGTGCTGTTCCTGCCCTATAACTTACATGGGGGTGACCAAAGTTGCCAAAACGTGTTTATTTCTGCTGAAAAACACGTTTTGACAATTTCTGCACACTGGGGTTAAGGGCTGACTCACTGTGCTCTTCTGAGCCAGGCAGTTACACTGCGATTCTAAGGGCTGAGAAAACGCGTTTATTTCGGGCTGAAAAACACGTTTTGAAAAGTGTGCTGTTCCTGCCCTATAACTTACATGGGGGTGACCAAAGTTGCCAAAACGTGTTTATTTCTGCTGAAAAACACGTTTTGACAATTTCTGCACACTGGGGTTAAGGGCTGACTCAGTGTGCTCTTCTGAGCCAGGCAGTTACACTGTGATTCCAAGGGCTGAGAAAACGCGTTTATTTCGGGCTGAAAAACACGTTTTGACAACTGTGCTGTTCCTGCCCTATAACTTACATGGGGGTGACCAAAGTTGCCAAAACGTGTTTATTTCTGCTGAAAAACACGTTTTGACAATTTCTGCACACTGGGGTTAAGGGCTGACTCACTGTGCTCTTCTGAGCTAGGCAGTTACACTGGGATTCTAAGGGCTGAGAAAACGCGTTTATTTCGGGCTGAAAAACACGTTTTGAAAAGTGTGCTGTTCCTGCCCTATAACTTACATGGGGGTGACCAAAGTTTCCAAAACGTGTTTATTTCTGCTGAAAAACACGTTTTGACAATTTCTGCACACTGGGGTTAAGGGCTGACTCACTGTGCTCTTCTGAGCCAGGCAGTTACACTGCGATTCTAAGGGCTGAGAAAACGCGTTTATTTCGGGCTGAAAAACACGTTTTGAAAAGTGTGCTGTTCCTGCCCTATAACTTACATGGGGGTGACCAAAGTTGCCAAAACGTGTTTATTTCTGCTGAAAAACACGTTTTGACAATTTCTGCACACTGGGGTTAAGGGCTGACTCACTGTGCTCTTCTGAGCCAGGCAGTTACACTGCGATTCTAAAGGCTGAGAAAACGCGTTTATTTCGGGCTGAAAAACACGTTTTGAAAAGTGTGCTGTTCCTGCCCTATAACTTACATGGGGGTGACCAAAGTTGCCAAAACGTGTTTATTTCTGCTGAAAAACACGTTTTGACAATATGTGCACACTGGGGTTAAGGGCTGACTCACTGTGCTCTTCTGAGCCAGGCAGTTACACTGCGATTCTAAGGGCTGAGAAAACGCGTTTATTTCGGGCTGAAAAACACGTTTTGAAATCTGTGCTGTTCCTGCCCTATAAGTTACATGGGGGTGACCAAAGTTGCCAAAACGTGTTTATTTCTGCTGAAAAACACGTTTTGACAATTTCTGCACACTGGGGTTAAGGGCTGACTCACTGTGCTCTTCTGAGCCAGACAGTTACACTGCGATTCTAAGGGCTGAGAAAACGCGTTTATTTCGGGCTGAAAAACACGTTTTGAAAAGTGTGCTGTTCCTGCCCTATAACTTACATGGGGGTGACCAAAGTTGCCAAAACGTGTTTATTTCTGCTGAAAAACACGTTTTGACAATTTCTGCACACTGGGGTTAAGGGCTGACTCACTGTGCTCTTCTGAGCCAGGCAGTTACACTGCGATTCTAAAGGCTGAGAAAACGCGTTTATTTCGGGCTGAAAAACACGTTTTGAAAAGTGTGCTGTTCCTGCCCTATAACTTACATGGGGGTGACCAAAGTTGCCAAAACGTGTTTATTTCTGCTGAAAAACACGTTTTGACAATTTCTGCACACTGGGGTTAAGGGCTGACTCAGTGTGCTCTTCTGAGCCAGGCAGTTACACTGTGATTCCAAGGGCTGAGAAAACGCGTTTATTTCGGGCTGAAAAACACGTTTTGAAAACTGTGCTGTTCCTGCCCTATAACTTACATGGGGGTGACCAAAGTTGCCAAAACGTGTTTATTTCTGCTGAAAAACACGTTTTGACAATATGTGCACACTGGGGTTAAGGGCTGACTCACTGTGCTCTTCTGAGCCAGGCAGTTACACTGCGATTCTAAGGGCTGAGAAAACGCGTTTATTTCGGGCTGAAAAACACGTTTTGAAATCTGTGCTGTTCCTGCCCTATAAGTTACATGGGGGTGACCAAAGTTGCCAAAACGTGTTTATTTCTGCTGAAAAACACGTTTTGACAATTTCTGCACACTGGGGTTAAGGGCTGAGTCAGTGTGCTCTTCTGAGCCAGGCAGTTACACTGCGATTCTAAAGGCTGAGAAAACGCGTTTATTTCGGGCTGAAAAACACGTTTTGAAAAGTGTGCTGTTCCTGCCCTATAACTTACATGGGGGTGACCAAAGTTGCCAAAACGTGTTTATTTCTGCTGAAAAACACGTTTTGACAATTTCTGCACACTGGGGTTAAGGGCTGACTCAGTGTGCTCTTCTGAGCCAGGCAGTTACACTGCGATTCCAAGGGCTGAGAAAACGCGTTTATTTCGGGCTGAAAAACACGTTTTGAAAACTGTGCTGTTCCTGCCCTATAACTTACATGGGGGTGACCAAAGTTGCCAAAACGTGTTTATTTCTGCTGAAAAACACGTTTTGACAATATGTGCACACTGGGGTTAAGGGCTGACTCACTGTGCTCTTCTGAGCCAGGCAGTTACACTGCGATTCTAAGGGCTGAGAAAACGCGTTTATTTCGGGCTGAAAAACACGTTTTGAAAAGTGTGCTGTTCCTGCCCTATAACTTACATGGGGGTGACCAAAGTTGCCAAAACGTGTTTATTTCTGCTGAAAAACACGTTTTGACAATTTCTGCACACTGGGGTTAAGGGCTGACTCAACTGTGCTCTTCTGAGCCAGGCAGTTACACTGCGATTCTAAAGGCTGAGAAAACGCGTTTATTTCGGGCTGAAAAACACGTTTTGAAAAGTGTGCTGTTCCTGCCCTATAACTTACATGGGGGTGACCAAAGTTGCCAAAACGTGTTTATTTCTGCTGAAAAACACGTTTTGACAATTTCTGCACACTGGGTTAAAGGGCTGAC
Source organism: Atractosteus spatula (assembly GCF_055471065.1). NCBI lineage: Eukaryota > Metazoa > Chordata > Actinopteri > Semionotiformes > Lepisosteidae > Atractosteus > Atractosteus spatula. The sequence goes on along the minus strand of NC_142716.1, from coordinate 18,700,461 downwards.
TCAGTGTGCTCTTCTGAGCCAGGCAGTTACACTGTGATTCCAAGGGCTGAGAAAACGTGTTTATTTCGGGCTGAAAAACACGTTTTGAAAACTGAGCTGTTCCTGCCCTATAACTTACATGGGGGTGACCAAAGTTGCCAAAACGTGTTTATTTCTGCTGAAAAACACGTTTTGACAATTTCTGCACACTGGGGTTAAGGGCTGACTCAGTGTGTTCTTCTGAGCCAGGCAGTTACACTGTGATTCCAAGGGCTGAGAAAACGCGTTTATTTCGGGCTGAAAAACACGTTTTGAAAACTGTGCTGTTCCTGCCCTATAACTTACATGGGGGTGACCAAAGTTGCCAAAACGTGTTTATTTCTGCTGAAAAACACGTTTTGACAATTTCTGCACACTGGGGTTAAGGGCTGACTCTCTGTGCTCTTCTGAGCCAGGCAGTTACACTGCGATTCTAAGGGCTGAGAAAACGCGTTTATTTCGGGCTGAAAAACACGTTTTGAAAAGTGTGCTGTTCCTGCCCTATAACTTACATGGGGGTGACCAAAGTTGCCAAAACGTGTTTATTTCTGCTGAAAAACACGTTTTGACAATTTCTGCACACTGGGGTTAAGGGCTGACTCAGTGTGCTCTTCTGAGCCAGGCAGTTACACTGTGATTCCAAGGGCTGAGAAAACGCGTTTATTTCGGGCTGAAAAACACGTTTTGACAACTGTGCTGTTCCTGCCCTATAACTTACATGGGGGTGACCAAAGTTGCCAAAACGTGTTTATTTCTGCTGAAAAACACGTTTTGACAATTTCTGCACACTGGGGTTAAGGGCTGACTCACTGTGCTCTTCTGAGCCAGGCAGTTACACTGGGATTCTAAGGGCTGAGAAAACGCGTTTATTTCGGGCTGAAAAACACGTTTTGAAAAGTGTGCTGTTCCTGCCCTATAACTTACATGGGGGTGACCAAAGTTGCCAAAACGTGTTTATTTCTGCTGAAAAACACGTTTTGACAATTTCTGCACACTGGGGTTAAGGGCTGACTCACTGTGCTCTTCTGAGCCAGGCAGTTACACTGCGATTCTAAGGGCTGAGAAAACGCGTTTATTTCGGGCTGAAAAACACGTTTTGAAAAGTGTGCTGTTCCTGCCCTATAACTTACATGGGGGTGACCAAAGTTGCCAAAACGTGTTTATTTCTGCTGAAAAACACGTTTTGACAATTTCTGCACACTGGGGTTAAGGGCTGACTCACTGTGCTCTTCTGAGCCAGGCAGTTACACTGCGATTCTAAAGGCTGAGAAAACGCGTTTATTTCGGGCTGAAAAACACGTTTTGAAAAGTGTGCTGTTCCTGCCCTATAACTTACATGGGGGTGACCAAAGTTGCCAAAACGTGTTTATTTCTGCTGAAAAACACGTTTTGACAATATGTGCACACTGGGGTTAAGGGCTGACTCACTGTGCTCTTCTGAGCCAGGCAGTTACACTGCGATTCTAAGGGCTGAGAAAACGCGTTTATTTCGGGCTGAAAAACACGTTTTGAAATCTGTGCTGTTCCTGCCCTATAAGTTACATGGTGGTGACCAAAGTTGCCAAAACGTGTTTATTTCTGCTGAAAAACACGTTTTGACAACTTCTGCACACTGGGGTTAAGGGCTGACTCAGTGTGCTCTTCTGAGCCAGGCAGTTACACTGTGATTCCAAGGGCTGAGAAAACGCGTTTATTTCGGGCTGAAAAACACGTTTTGAAAACTGTGCTGTTCCTGCCCTATAACTTACATGGGGGTGACCAAAGTTGCCAAAACGTGTTTATTTCTGCTGAAAAACACGTTTTGACAATTTCTGCACACTGGGGTTAAGGGCTGACTCACTGTGCTCTTCTGAGCCAGGCAGTTACACTGCGATTCTAAGGGCTGAGAAAACGCGATTATTTCGGGCTGAAAAACACGTTTTGAAAAGTGTGCTGTTCCTGCCCTATAACTTACATGGGGGTGACCAAAGTTGCCAAAACGTGTTTATTTCTGCTGAAAAACACGTTTTGACAATTTCTGCACACTGGGGTTAAGGGCTGACTCACTGTGCTCTTCTGAGCCAGGCAGTTACACTGCGATTCTAAAGGCTGAGAAAACGCGTTTATTTCGGGCTGAAAAACACGTTTTGAAAAGTGTGCTGTTCCTGCCCTATAACTTACATGGGGGTGACCAAAGTTGCCAAAACGTGTTTATTTCTGCTGAAAAACACGTTTTGACAATTTCTGCACACTGGGGTTAAGGGCTGAGTCAGTGTGCTCTTCTGAGCCAGGCAGTTACACTGCGATTCTAAAGGCTGAGAAAACGCGTTTATTTCGGGCTGAAAAACACGTTTTGAAAAGTGTGCTGTTCCTGCCCTATAACTTACATGGGGGTGACCAAAGTTGCCAAAACGTGTTTATTTCTGCTGAAAAACACGTTTTGACAATTTCTGCACACTGGGGTTAAGGGCTGACTCAGTGTGCTCTTCTGAGCCAGGCAGTTACACTGCGATTCCAAGGGCTGAGAAAACGCGTTTATTTCGGGCTGAAAAACACGTTTTGAAAACTGTGCTGTTCCTGCCCTATAACTTACATGGGGGTGACCAAAGTTGCCAAAACATGTTTATTTCTGCTGAAAAACACGTTTTGACAATATGTGCACACTGGGGTTAAGGGCTGACTCACTGTGCTCTTCTGAGCCAGGCAGTTACACTGCGATTCTAAGGGCTGAGAAAACGCGTTTATTTCGGGCTGAAAAACACGTTTTGAAAAGTGTGCTGTTCCTGCCCTATAACTTACATGGGGGTGACCAAAGTTGCCAAAACGTGTTTATTTCTGCTGAAAAACACGTTTTGACAATTTCTGCACACTGGGGTTAAGGGCTGACTCAACTGTGCTCTTCTGAGCCAGGCAGTTACACTGCGATTCTAAAGGCTGAGAAAACGCGTTTATTTCGGGCTGAAAAACACGTTTTGAAAAGTGTGCTGTTCCTGCCCTATAACTTACATGGGGGTGACCAAAGTTGCCAAAACGTGTTTATTTCTGCTGAAAAACACGTTTTGACAATTTCTGCACACTGGGTTAAAGGGCTGACTCAGTGTGCTCTTCTGAGCCAGGCAGTTACACTGTGATTCCAAGGGCTGAGAAAACGTGTTTATTTCGGGCTGAAAAACACGTTTTGAAAACTGAGCTGTTCCTGCCCTATAACTTACATGGGGGTGACCAAAGTTGCCAAAACGTGTTTATTTCTGCTGAAAAACACGTTTTGACAATTTCTGCACACTGGGGTTAAGGGCTGACTCAGTGTGTTCTTCTGAGCCAGGCAGTTACACTGTGATTCCAAGGGCTGAGAAAACGCGTTTATTTCGGGCTGAAAAACACGTTTTGAAAACTGTGCTGTTCCTGCCCTATAACTTACATGGGGGTGACCAAAGTTGCCAAAACGTGTTTATTTCTGCTGAAAAACACGTTTTGACAATTTCTGCACACTGGGGTTAAGGGCTGACTCTCTGTGCTCTTCTGAGCCAGGCAGTTACACTGCGATTCTAAGGGCTGAGAAAACGCGTTTATTTCGGGCTGAAAAACACGTTTTGAAAAGTGTGCTGTTCCTGCCCTATAACTTACATGGGGGTGACCAAAGTTGCCAAAACGTGTTTATTTCTGCTGAAAAACACGTTTTGACAATTTCTGCACACTGGGGTTAAGGGCTGACTCAGTGTGCTCTTCTGAGCCAGGCAGTTACACTGTGATTCCAAGGGCTGAGAAAACGCGTTTATTTCGGGCTGAAAAACACGTTTTGACAACTGTGCTGTTCCTGCCCTATAACTTACATGGGGGTGACCAAAGTTGCCAAAACGTGTTTATTTCTGCTGAAAAACACGTTTTGACAATTTCTGCACACTGGGGTTAAGGGCTGACTCACTGTGCTCTTCTGAGCCAGGCAGTTACACTGGGATTCTAAGGGCTGAGAAAACGCGTTTATTTCGGGCTGAAAAACACGTTTTGAAAAGTGTGCTGTTCCTGCCCTATAACTTACATGGGGGTGACCAAAGTTGCCAAAACGTGTTTATTTCTGCTGAAAAACACGTTTTGACAATTTCTGCACACTGGGGTTAAGGGCTGACTCACTGTGCTCTTCTGAGCCAGGCAGTTACACTGCGATTCTAAGGGCTGAGAAAACGCGTTTATTTCGGGCTGAAAAACACGTTTTGAAAAGTGTGCTGTTCCTGCCCTATAACTTACATGGGGGTGACCAAAGTTGCCAAAACGTGTTTATTTCTGCTGAAAAACACGTTTTGACAATTTCTGCACACTGGGGTTAAGGGCTGACTCACTGTGCTCTTCTGAGCCAGGCAGTTACACTGCGATTCTAAAGGCTGAGAAAACGCGTTTATTTCGGGCTGAAAAACACGTTTTGAAAAGTGTGCTGTTCCTGCCCTATAACTTACATGGGGGTGACCAAAGTTGCCAAAACGTGTTTATTTCTGCTGAAAAACACGTTTTGACAATATGTGCACACTGGGGTTAAGGGCTGACTCACTGTGCTCTTCTGAGCCAGGCAGTTACACTGCGATTCTAAGGGCTGAGAAAACGCGTTTATTTCGGGCTGAAAAACACGTTTTGAAATCTGTGCTGTTCCTGCCCTATAAGTTACATGGGGGTGACCAAAGTTGCCAAAACGTGTTTATTTCTGCTGAAAAACATGTTTTGACAATTTCTGCACACTGGGGTTAAGGGCTGAGTCAGTGTGCTCTTCTGAGCCAGGCAGTTACACTGTGATTCCAAGGGCTGAGAAAACGCGTTTATTTCGGGCTGAAAAACACGTTTTGAAAACTGTGCTGTTCCTGCCCTATAAGTTACATGGTGGTGACCAAAGTTGCCAAAACGTGTTTATTTCTGCTGAAAAACACGTTTTGACAACTTCTGCACACTGGGGTTAAGGGCTGACTCAGTGTGCTCTTCTGAGCCAGGCAGTTACACTGTGATTCCAAGGGCTGAGAAAACGCGTTTATTTCGGGCTGAAAAACACGTTTTGAAAACTGTGCTGTTCCTGCCCTATAACTTACATGGGGGTGACCAAAGTTGCCAAAACGTGTTTATTTCTGCTGAAAAACACGTTTTGACAATTTCTGCACACTGGGGTTAAGGGCTGACTCACTGTGCTCTTCTGAGCCAGGCAGTTACACTGCGATTCTAAGGGCTGAGAAAACGCGATTATTTCGGGCTGAAAAACACGTTTTGAAAAGTGTGCTGTTCCTGCCCTATAACTTACATGGGGGTGACCAAAGTTGCCAAAACGTGTTTATTTCTGCTGAAAAACACGTTTTGACAATTTCTGCACACTGGGGTTAAGGGCTGACTCACTGTGCTCTTCTGAGCCAGGCAGTTACACTGCGATTCTAAAGGCTGAGAAAACGCGTTTATTTCGGGCTGAAAAACACGTTTTGAAAAGTGTGCTGTTCCTGCCCTATAACTTACATGGGGGTGACCAAAGTTGCCAAAACGTGTTTATTTCTGCTGAAAAACACGTTTTGACAATTTCTGCACACTGGGGTTAAGGGCTGACTCAGTGTGCTCTTCTGAGCCAGGCAGTTACACTGTGATTCCAAGGGCTGAGAAAACGCGTTTATTTCGGGCTGAAAAACACGTTTTGAAAACTGTGCTGTTCCTGCCCTATAACTTACATGGGGGTGACCAAAGTTGCCAAAACGTGTTTATTTCTGCTGAAAAACACGTTTTGACAATTTCTGCACACTGGGGTTAAGGGCTGACTCACTGTGCTCTTCTGAGCCAGGCAGTTACACTGCGATTCTAAGGGCTGAGAAAACGCGTTTATTTCGGGCTGAAAAACACGTTTTGAAAAGTGTGCTGTTCCTGCCCTATAACTTACATGGGGGTGACCAAAGTTGCCAAAACGTGTTTATTTCTGCTGAAAAACACGTTTTGACAATTTCTGCACACTGGGATTAAGGGCTGACTCACTGTGCTCTTCTGAGCCAGGCAGTTACACTGCGATTCTAAAGGCTGAGAAAACGCGTTTATTTCGGGCTGAAAAACACGTTTTGAAAAGTGTGCTGTTCCTGCCCTATAACTTACATGGGGGTGACCAAAGTTGCCAAAACGTGTTTATTTCTGCTGAAAAACACGTTTTGACAATTTCTGCACACTGGGGTTAAGGGCTGACTCAGTGTGCTCTTCTGAGCCAGGCAGTTACACTGTGATTCCAAGGGCTGAGAAAACGCGTTTATTTCGGGCTGAAAAACACGTTTTGAAAACTGTGCTGTTCCTGCCCTATAACTTACATGGGGGTGACCAAAGTTGCCAAAACGTGTTTATTTCTGCTGAAAAACACGTTTTGACAATATGTGCACACTGGGGTTAAGGGCTGACTCACTGTGCTCTTCTGAGCCAGGCAGTTACACTGCGATTCTAAGGGCTGAGAAAACGCGTTTATTTCGGGCTGAAAAACACGTTTTGAAATCTGTGCTGTTCCTGCCCTATAACTTACATGGGGGTGACCAAAGTTGCCAAAACGTGTTTATTTCTGCTGAAAAACACGTTTTGACAATTTCTGCACACTGGGGTTAAGGGCTGACTCAGTGTGCTCTTCTGAGCCAGGCAGTTACAATGTGATTCCAAGGGCTGAGAAAACGTGTTTATTTCGGGCTGAAAAACACGTTTTGAAAACTGAGCTGTTCCTGCCCTATAACTTACATGGGGGTGACCAAAGTTGCCAAAACGTGTTTATTTCTGCTGAAAAACACGTTTTGACAATTTCTGCACACTGGGGTTAAGGGCTGACTCAGTGTGCTCTTCTAAGCCAGGCAGTTACACTGTGATTCCAAGGGCTGAGAAAACGCGTTTATTTCGGGCTGAAAAACACGTTTTGAAAACTGTGCTGTTCCTGCCCTATAAGTTACATGGTGGTGACCAAAGTTGCCAAAACGTGTTTATTTCTGCTGAAAAACACGTTTTGACAATTTCTGCACACTGGGGTTAAGGGCTGACTCAGTGTGCTCTTCTGAGCCAGGCAGTTACACTGTGATTCCAAGGGCTGAGAAAACGCGTTTATTTCGGGCTGAAAAACACGTTTTGAAAACTGTGCTGTTCCTGCCCTATAACTTACATGGGGGTGACCAAAGTTGCCAAAACGTGTTTATTTCTGCTGAAAAACACGTTTTGACAATTTCTGCACACTGGGGTTAAGGGCTGACTCACTGTGCTCTTCTGAGCCAGGCAGTTACACTGCGATTCTAAGGGCTGAGAAAACGCGTTTATTTCGGGCTGAAAAACACGTTTTGAAAAGTGTGCTGTTCCTGCCCTATAACTTACATGGGGGTGACCAAAGTTGCCAAAACGTGTTTATTTCTGCTGAAAAACACGTTTTGACAATTTCTGCACACTGGGGTTAAGGGCTGACTCACTGTGCTCTTCTGAGCCAGGCAGTTACACTGCGATTCTAAAGGCTGAGAAAACGCGTTTATTTCGGGCTGAAAAACACGTTTTGAAAAGTGTGCTGTTCCTGCCCTATAACTTACATGGGGGTGACCAAAGTTGCCAAAACGTGTTTATTTCTGCTGAAAAACACGTTTTGACAATTTCTGCACACTGGGGTTAAGGGCTGACTCAGTGTGCTCTTCTGAGCCAGGCAGTTACACTGTGATTCCAAGGGCTGAGAAAACGCGTTTATTTCGGGCTGAAAAACACGTTTTGAAAACTGTGCTGTTCCTGCCCTATAACTTACATGGGGGTGACCAAAGTTGCCAAAACGTGTTTATTTCTGCTGAAAAACACGTTTTGACAATTTCTGCACACTGGGGTTAAGGGCTGACTCACTGTGCTCTTCTGAGCCAGGCAGTTACACTGCGATTCTAAGGGCTGAGAAAACGCGTTTATTTCGGGCTGAAAAACACGTTTTGAAAAGTGTGCTGTTCCTGCCCTATAACTTACATGGGGGTGACCAAAGTTGCCAAAACGTGTTTATTTCTGCTGAAAAACACGTTTTGACAATTTCTGCACACTGGGATTAAGGGCTGACTCACTGTGCTCTTCTGAGCCAGGCAGTTACACTGCGATTCTAAAGGCTGAGAAAACGCGTTTATTTCGGGCTGAAAAACACGTTTTGAAAAGTGTGCTGTTCCTGCCCTATAACTTACATGGGGGTGACCAAAGTTGCCAAAACGTGTTTATTTCTGCTGAAAAACACGTTTTGACAATTTCTGCACACTGGGGTTAAGGGCTGACTCAGTGTGCTCTTCTGAGCCAGGCAGTTACACTGTGATTCCAAGGGCTGAGAAAACGCGTTTATTTCGGGCTGAAAAACACGTTTTGAAAACTGTGCTGTTCCTGCCCTATAACTTACATGGGGGTGACCAAAGTTGCCAAAACGTGTTTATTTCTGCTGAAAAACACGTTTTGACAATATGTGCACACTGGGGTTAAGGGCTGACTCACTGTGCTCTTCTGAGCCAGGCAGTTACACTGCGATTCTAAGGGCTGAGAAAACGCGTTTATTTCGGGCTGAAAAACACGTTTTGAAATCTGTGCTGTTCCTGCCCTATAACTTACATGGGGGTGACCAAAGTTGCCAAAACGTGTTTATTTCTGCTGAAAAACACGTTTTGACAATTTCTGCACACTGGGGTTAAGGGCTGACTCAGTGTGCTCTTCTGAGCCAGGCAGTTACAATGTGATTCCAAGGGCTGAGAAAACGTGTTTATTTCGGGCTGAAAAACACGTTTTGAAAACTGAGCTGTTCCTGCCCTATAACTTACATGGGGGTGACCAAAGTTGCCAAAACGTGTTTATTTCTGCTGAAAAACACGTTTTGACAATTTCTGCACACTGGGGTTAAGGGCTGACTCAGTGTGCTCTTCTGAGCCAGGCAGTTACACTGTGATTCCAAGGGCTGAGAAAACGCGTTTATTTCGGGCTGAAAAACACGTTTTGAAAACTGTGCTGTTCCTGCCCTATAAGTTACATGGTGGTGACCAAAGTTGCCAAAACGTGTTTATTTCTGCTGAAAAACACGTTTTGACAATTTCTGCACACTGGGGTTAAGGGCTGACTCAGTGTGCTCTTCTGAGCCAGGCAGTTACACTGTGATTCCAAGGGCTGAGAAAACGCGTTTATTTCGGGCTGAAAAACACGTTTTGAAAACTGTGCTGTTCCTGCCCTATAACTTACATGGGGGTGACCAAAGTTGCCAAAACGTGTTTATTTCTGCTGAAAAACACGTTTTGACAATTTCTGCACACTGGGGTTAAGGGCTGACTCACTGTGCTCTTCTGAGCCAGGCAGTTACACTGCGATTCTAAGGGCTGAGAAAACGCGTTTATTTCGGGCTGAAAAACACGTTTTGAAAAGTGTGCTGTTCCTGCCCTATAACTTGCATGGGGGTGACCAAAGTTGCCAAAACGTGTTTATTTCTGCTGAAAAACACGTTTTGACAATTTCTGCACACTGGGGTTAAGGGCTGACTCACTGTGCTCTTCTGAGCCAGGCAGTTACACTGCGATTCTAAAGGCTGAGAAAACGCGTTTATTTCGGGCTGAAAAACACGTTTTGAAAAGTGTGCTGTTCCTGCCCTATAACTTACATGGGGGTGACCAAAGTTGCCAAAACGTGTTTATTTCTGCTGAAAAACACGTTTTGACAATTTCTGCACACTGGGGTTAAGGGCTGACTCAGTGTGCTCTTCTGAGCCAGGCAGTTACACTGTGATTCCAAGGGCTGAGAAAACGCGTTTATTTCGGGCTGAAAAACACGTTTTGAAAACTGTGCTGTTCCTGCCCTATAACTTACATGGGGGTGACCAAAGTTGCCAAAACGTGTTTATTTCTGCTGAAAAACACGTTTCGACAATATGTGCACACTGGGGTTAAGGGCTGACTCACTGTGCTCTTCTGAGCCAGGCATTTACACTGCGATTCTAAGGGCTGAGAAAACGCGTTTATTTCGGGCTGAAAAACACGTTTTGAAAAGTGTGCTGTTCCTGCCCTATAACTTACATGGGGGTGACCAAAGTTGCCAAAACGTGTTTATTTCTGCTGAAAAACACGTTTTGACAATTTCTGCACACTGGGATTAAGGGCTGACTCACTGTGCTCTTCTGAGCCAGGCAGTTACACTGCGATTCTAAAGGCTGAGAAAACGCGTTTATTTCGGGCTGAAAAACACGTTTTGAAAAGTGTGCTGTTCCTGCCCTATAACTTACATGGGGGTGACCAAAGTTGCCAAAACGTGTTTATTTCTGCTGAAAAACACGTTTTGACAATTTCTGCACACTGGGGTTAAGGGCTGACTCAGTGTGCTCTTCTGAGCCAGGCAGTTACACTGTGATTCCAAGGGCTGAGAAAACGCGTTTATTTCGGGCTGAAAAACACGTTTTGAAAACTGTGCTGTTCCTGCCCTATAACTTACATGGGGGTGACCAAAGTTGCCAAAACGTGTTTATTTCTGCTGAAAAACACGTTTTGACAATATGTGCACACTGGGGTTAAGGGCTGACTCACTGTGCTCTTCTGAGCCAGGCAGTTACACTGCGATTCTAAGGGCTGAGAAAACGCGTTTATTTCGGGCTGAAAAACACGTTTTGAAATCTGTGCTGTTCCTGCCCTATAACTTACATGGGGGTGACCAAAGTTGCCAAAACGTGTTTATTTCTGCTGAAAAACACGTTTTGACAATTTCTGCACACTGGGGTTAAGGGCTGACTCAGTGTGCTCTTCTGAGCCAGGCAGTTACACTGTGATTCCAAGGGCTGAGAAAACGTGTTTATTTCGGGCTGAAAAACACGTTTTGAAAACTGAGCTGTTCCTGCCCTATAACTTACATGGGGGTGACCAAAGTTGCCAAAACGTGTTTATTTCTGCTGAAAAACACGTTTTGACAATTTCTGCACACTGGGGTTAAGGACTGACTCAGTGTGCTCTTCTGAGCCAGGCAGTTACACTGTGATTCCAAGGGCTGAGAAAACGCGTTTATTTCGGGCTGAAAAACACGTTTTGAAAACTGTGCTGTTCCTGCCCTATAAGTTACATGGTGGTGACCAAAGTTGCCAAAACGTGTTTATTTCTGCTGAAAAACACGTTTTGACAATTTCTGCACACTGGGGTTAAGGGCTGACTCAGTGTGCTCTTCTGAGCCAGGCAGTTACACTGTGATTCCAAGGGCTGAGAAAACGCGTTTATTTCGGGCTGAAAAACACGTTTTGAAAACTGTGCTGTTCCTGCCCTATAACTTACATGGGGGTGACCAAAGTTGCCAAAACGTGTTTATTTCTGCTGAAAAACACGTTTTGACAATTTCTGCACACTGGGGTTAAGGGCTGACTCACTGTGCTCTTCTGAGCCAGGCAGTTACACTGCGATTCTAAGGGCTGAGAAAACGCGTTTATTTCGGGCTGAAAAACACGTTTTGAAAAGTGTGCTGTTCCTGCCCTATAACTTACATGGGGGTGACCAAAGTTGCCAAAACGTGTTTATTTCTGCTGAAAAACACGTTTTGACAATTTCTGCACACTGGGGTTAAGGGCTGACTCACTGTGCTCTTCTGAGCCAGGCAGTTACACTGCGATTCTAAAGGCTGAGAAAACGCGTTTATTTCGGGCTGAAAAACACGTTTTGAAAAGTGTGCTGTTCCTGCCCTATAACTTACATGGGGGTGACCAAAGTTGCCAAAACGTGTTTATTTCTGCTGAAAAACACGTTTTGACAATTTCTGCATACTGGGGTTAAGGGCTGACTCAGTGTGCTCTTCTGAGCCAGGCAGTTACACTGTGATTCCAAGGGCTGAGAAAACGCGTTTATTTCGGGCTGAAAAACACGTTTTGAAAACTGTGCTGTTCCTGCCCTATAACTTACATGGGGGTGACCAAAGTTGCCAAAACGTGTTTATTTCTGCTGAAAAACACGTTTTGACAATATGTGCACACTGGGGTTAAGGGCTGACTCAGTGTGCTCTTCTGAGCCAGGCAGTTACACTGCGATTCTAAGGGCTGAGAAAACGCGTTTATTTCGGGCTGAAAAACACGTTTTGAAAAGTGTGCTGTTCCTGCCCTATAACTTACATGGGGGTGACCAAAGTTGCCAAAACGTGTTTATTTCTGCTGAAAAACACGTTTTGACAATTTCTGCACACTGGGGTTAAGGGCTGACTCAGTGTGTTCTTCTGAGCCAGGCAGTTACACTGTGATTCCAAGGGCTGAGAAAACGCGTTTATTTCGGGCTGAAAAACACGTTTTGAAAACTGTGCTGTTCCTGCCCTATAACTTACATGGGGGTGACCAAAGTTGCCAAAACGTGTTTATTTCTGCTGAAAAACACGTTTTGACAATTTCTGCACACTGGGGTTAAGGGCTGACTCACTGTGCTCTTCTGAGCCAGGCAGTTACACTGCGATTCTAAGGGCTGAGAAAACGCGTTTATTTCGGGCTGAAAAACACGTTTTGAAAAGTGTGCTGTTCCTGCCCTATAACTTACATGGGGGTGACCAAAGTTGCCAAAACGTGTTTATTTCTGCAGAAAAACACGTTTTGACAATTTCTGCACACTGGGGTTAAGGGCTGACTCAGTGTGCTCTTCTGAGCCAGGCAGTTACACTGTGATTCCAAGGGCTGAGAAAACGCGTTTATTTCGGGCTGAAAAACACGTTTTGACAACTGTGCTGTTCCTGCCCTATAACTTACATGGGGGTGACCAAAGTTGCCAAAACGTGTTTATTTCTGCTGAAACACACGTTTTGACAATTTCTGCACACTGGGGTTAAGGGCTGACTCACTGTGCTCTTCTGAGCCAGGCAGTTACACTGGGATTCTAAGGGCTGAGAAAACGCGTTTATTTCGGGCTGAAAAACACGTTTTGAAAAGTGTGCTGTTCCTGCCCTATAACTTACATGGGGGTGACCAAAGTTGCCAAAACGTGTTTATTTCTGCTGAAAAACACGTTTTGACAATTTCTGCACACTGGGGTTAAGGGCTGACTCAGTGTGCTCTTCTGAGCCAGGCAGTTACAATGTGATTCCAAGGGCTGAGAAAACGTGTTTATTTCGGGCTGAAAAACACGATTTGAAAACTGAGCTGTTCCTGCCCTATAACTTACATGGGGGTGACCAAAGTTGCCAAAACGTGTTTATTTCTGCTGAAAAACACGTTTTGACAATTTCTGCACACTGGGGTTAAGGGCTGACTCAGTGTGCTCTTCTGAGCCAGGCAGTTACACTGTGATTCCAAGGGCTGAGAAAACGCGTTTATTTCGGGCTGAAAAACACGTTTTGAAAACTGTGCTGTACCTGCCCTATAAGTTACATGGTGGTGACCAAAGTTGCCAAAACGTGTTTATTTCTGCTGAAAAACACGTTTTGACAATTTCTGCACACTGGGGTTAAGGGCTGACTCAGTGTGCTCTTCTGAGCCAGGCAGTTACACTGTGATTCCAAGGGCTGAGAAAACGCGTTTATTTCGGGCTGAAAAACACGTTTTGAAAACTGTGCTGTTCCTGCCCTATAACTTACATGGGGGTGACCAAAGTTGCCAAAACGTGTTTATTTCTGCTGAAAAACACGTTTTGACAATTTCTGCACACTGGGGTTAAGGGCTGACTCACTGTGCTCTTCTGAGCCAGGCAGTTACACTGCGATTCTAAGGGCTGAGAAAACGCGTTTATTTCGGGCTGAAAAACACGTTTTGAAAAGTGTGCTGTTCCTGCCCTATAACTTACATGGGGGTGACCAAAGTTGCCAAAACGTGTTTATTTCTGCTGAAAAACACGTTTTGACAATTTCTGCACACTGGGGTTAAGGGCTGACTCACTGTGCTCTTCTGAGCCAGGCAGTTACACTGCGATTCTAAAGGCTGAGAAAACGCGTTTATTTCGGGCTGAAAAACACGTTTTGAAAAGTGTGCTGTTCCTGCCCTATAACTTACATGGGGGTGACCAAAGTTGCCAAAACGTGTTTATTTCTGCTGAAAAACACGTTTTGACAATTTCTGCACACTGGGGTTAAGGGCTGACTCAGTGTGCTCTTCTGAGCCAGGCAGTTACACTGTGATTCCAAGGGCTGAGAAAACGCGTTTATTTCGGGCTGAAAAACACGTTTTGAAAACTGTGCTGTTCCTGCCCTATAACTTACATGGGGGTGACCAAAGTTGCCAAAACGTGTTTATTTCTGCTGAAAAACACGTTTTGACAATATGTGCACACTGGGGTTAAGGGCTGACTCACTGTGCTCTTCTGAGCCAGGCAGTTACACTGCGATTCTAAGGGCTGAGAAAACGCGTTTATTTCGGGCTGAAAAACACGTTTTGAAATCTGTGCTGTTCCTGCCCTATAAGTTACATGGGGGTGACCAAAGTTGCCAAAACGTGTTTATTTCTGCTGAAAAACACGTTTTGACAATTTCTGCACACTGGGGTTAAGGGCTGAGTCAGTGTGCTCTTCTGAGCCAGGCAGTTACACTGTGATTCCAAGGGCTGAGAAAAAGCGTTTATTTCGGGCTGAAAAACACGTTTTGAAAACTGTGCTGTTCCTGCCCTATAAGTTACATGGTGGTGACCAAAGTTGCCAAAACGTGTTTATTTCTGCTGAAAAACACGTTTTGACAACTTCTGCACACTGGGGTTAAGGGCTGACTCAGTGTGCTCTTCTGAGCCAGGCAGTTACACTGTGATTCCAAGGGCTGAGAAAACGCGTTTATTTCGGGCTGAAAAACACGTTTTGAAAAGTGTGCTGTTCCTGCCCTATAACTTACATGGGGGTGACCAAAGTTGCCAAAACGTGTTTATTTCTGCTGAAAAACACGTTTTGACAATTTCTGCACACTGGGGTTAAGGGCTGACTCACTGTGCTCTTCTGAGCCAGGCAGTTACACTGCGATTCTAAAGGCTGAGAAAACGCGTTTATTTCGGGCTGAAAAACACGTTTTGAAAAGTGTGCTGTTCCTGCCCTATAACTTACATGGGGGTGACCAAAGTTGCCAAAACGTGTTTATTTCTGCTGAAAAACACGTTTTGACAATTTCTGCACACTGGGGTTAAGGGCTGACTCAGTGTGCTCTTCTGAGCCAGGCAGTTACACTGTGATTCCAAGAGCTGAGAAAACGCGTTTATTTCGGGCTGAAAAACACGTTTTGAAAACTGTGCTGTTCCTGCCCTATAACTTACATGGGGGTGACCAAAGTTGCCAAAACGTGTTCATTTCTGCTGAAAAACACGTTTTGACAATTTCTGCACACTGGGGTTAAGGGCTGACTCACTGTGCTCTTCTGAGCCAGGCAGTTACACTGTGATTCCAAGGGCTGAGAAAACGCGTTTATTTCGGGCTGAAAAACACGTTTTGAAAACTGTGCTGTTCCTGCCCTATAACTTACATGGTGGTGACCAAAGTTGCCAGAACGTGTTTATTTTTGCTGAAAAACACGTTTTGACAATTTCTGCACACTGGGGATAAGGGCTGACTCAGTGTGCTCTTCTGAGCCAGGCAGTTACATTGTGATTCCAAGGGCTGAGAAAACGCGTTTATTTCGGGCTGAAAAACACGTTTTGAAAACTGTGCTGTTCCTGCCCTATAACTTACATGGGGGTGACCAAAGTTGCCAAAACGTGTTTATTTCTGCTGAAAAACACGTTTTGACAATTTCTGCACACTGGGGTTAAGGGCTGACTCAGTGTGCTCTTCTGAGCCAGGCAGTTACACTGTGATTCCAAGGGCTGAGAAAACGCGTTTATTTCGGGCTGAAAAACACGTTTTGAAAACTGTGCTGTTCCTGCCCTATAAGTTACATGGTGGTGACCAAAGTTGCCAAAACGTGTTTATTTCTGCTGAAAAACACGTTTTGACAACTTCTGCACACTGGGGTTAAGGGCTGACTCAGTGTGCTCTTCTGAGCCAGGCAGTTACACTGTGATTCCAAGGGCTGAGAAAACGCGTTTATTTCGGGCTGAAAAACACGTTTTGAAAACTGTGCTGTTCCTGCCCTATAAGTTACATGGTGGTGACCAAAGTTGCCAAAACGTGTTTATTTCTGCTGAAAAACACGTTTTGACAATTTCTGCACACTGGGGTTAAGGGCTGACTCAGTGTGCTCTTCTGAGCCAGGCAGTTACACTGTGATTCCAAGGGCTGAGAAAACGCGTTTATTTCGGGCTGAAAAACACGTTTTGAAAAGTGTGCTGTTCCTGCCCTATAACTTACATGGGAGTGACCAAAGTTGCCAAAACGTGTTTATTTCTGCTGAAAAACACGTTTTGACAATTTCTGCACACTGGGGTTAAGGGCTGACTCACTGTGCTCTTCTGAGCCAGGCAGTTACACTGCGATTCTAAAGGCTGAGAAAACGCGTTTATTTCGGGCTGAAAAACACGTTTTGAAAACTGTGCTGTTCCTGCCCTATAACTTACATGGGGGTGACCAAAGTTGCCAAAACGTGTTTATTTCTGCTGAAAAACACGTTTTGACAATTTCTGCACACTGGGGTTAAGGGCTGACTCAGTGTGCTCTTCTGAGCCAGGCAGTTACACTGTGATTCCAAGGGCTGAGAAAACGCGTTTATTTCGGGCTGAAAAACACGTTTTGAAAACTGTGCTGTTCCTGCCCTATAACTTACATGGGGGTGACCAAAGTTGCCAAAACGTGTTTATTTCTGCTGAAAAACACGTTTTGACAATATGTGCACACTGGGGTTAAGGGCTGAGTCAGTGTGCTCTTCTGAGCCAGGCAGTTACACTGCGATTCTAAGGGCTGAGAAAACGTGTTTATTTCGGGCTGAAAAACACGTTTTGAAAACTGAGCTGTTCCTGCCCTATAACTTACATGTGGGTGACCAAAGTTGCCAAAACGTGTTTATTTCTGCTGAAAAACACGTTTTGACAATTTCTGCACACTGGGGTTAAGGGCTGACTCAGTGTGTTCTTCTGAGCCAGGCAGTTACACTGTGATTCCAAGGGCTGAGAAAACGCGTTTATTTCGGGCTGAAAAACACGTTTTGAAAACTGTGCTGTTCCTGCCCTATAACTTACATGGGGGTGACCAAAGTTGCCAAAACGTGTTTATTTCTGCTGAAAAACACGTTTTGACAATTTCTGCACACTGGGGTTAAGGGCTGACTCACTGTGCTCTTCTGAGCCAGGCAGTTACACTGCGATTCTAAGGGCTGAGAAAACGCGTTTATTTCGGGCTGAAAAACACGTTTTGAAAAGTGTGCTGTTCCTGCCCTATAACTTACATGGGGGTGACCAAAGTTGCCAAAACGTGTTTATTTCTGCTGAAAAACACGTTTTGACAATTTCTGCACACTGGGGTTAAGGGCTGACTCAGTGTGCTCTTCTGAGCCAGGCAGTTACACTGTGATTCCAAGGGCTGAGAAAACGCGTTTATTTCGGGCTGAAAAACACGTTTTGACAACTGTGCTGTTCCTGCCCTATAACTTACATGGGGGTGACCAAAGTTGCCAAAACGTGTTTATTTCTGCTGAAAAACACGTTTTGACAATTTCTGCACACTGGGGTTAAGGGCTGACTCACTGTGCTCTTCTGAGCCAGGCAGTTACACTGCGATTCTAAGGGCTGAGAAAACGCGTTTATTTCGGGCTGAAAAACACGTTTTGAAAAGTGTGCTGTTCCTGCCCTATAACTTACATGGGGGTGACCAAAGTTGCCAAAACGTGTTTTTTTCTGCTGAAAAACACGTTTTGACAATTTCTGCACACTGGGGTTAAGGGCTGACTCACTGTGCTCTTCTGAGCCAGGCAGTTACACTGCGATTCTAAAGGCTGAGAAAACGCGTTTATTTCGGGCTGAAAAACACGTTTTGAAAACTGTGCTGTTCCTGCCCTATAACTTACATGGGGGTGACCAAAGTTGCCAAAACGTGTTTATTTCTGCTGAAAAACACGTTTTTACAATTTCTGCACACTGGGGTTAAGGGCTGACTCAGTGTGCTCTTCTGAGCCAGGCAGTTACACTGTGATTCCAAGGGCTGAGAAAACGCGTTTATTTCGGGCTGAAAAACACGTTTTGAAAACTGTGCTGTTCCTGCCCTATAACTTACATGGGGGTGACCAAAGTTGCCAAAACGTGTTTATTTCTGCTGAAAAACACGTTTTGACAATATGTGCACACTGGGGTTAAGGGCTGACTCACTGTGCTCTTCTGAGCCAGGCAGTTACACTGCGATTCTAAGGGCTGAGAAAACGCGTTTATTTCGGGCTGAAAAACACGTTTTGAAATCTGTGCTGTTCCTGCCCTATAACTTACATGGGGGTGACCAAAGTTGCCAAAACGTGTTTATTTCTGCTGAAAAACACGTTTTGACAATTTCTGCACACTGGGGTTAAGGGCTGACTCAGTGTGCTCTTCTGAGCCAGGCAGTTACAATGTGATTCCAAGGGCTGAGAAAACGTGTTTATTTCGGGCTGAAAAACACGTTTTGAAAACTGAGCTGTTCCTGCCCTATAACTTACATGGGGGTGACCAAAGTTGCCAAAACGTGTTTATTTCTGCTGAAAAACACGTTTTGACAATTTCTGCACACTGGGGTTAAGGGCTGACTCAGTGTGCTCTTCTGAGCCAGGCAGTTACACTGTGATTCCAAGGGCTGAGAAAACGCGTTTATTTCGGGCTGAAAAACACGTTTTGAAAACTGTGCTGTTCCTGACCTATAAGTTACATGGTGGTGACCAAAGTTGCCAAAACGTGTTTATTTCTGCTGAAAAACACGTTTTGACAATTTCTGCACACTGGGGTTAAGGGCTGACTCAGTGTGCTCTTCTGAGCCAGGCAGTTACACTGTGATTCCAAGGGCTGAGAAAACGCGTTTATTTCGGGCTGAAAAACACGTTTTGAAAAGTGTGCTGTTCCTGCCCTATAACTTACATGGGGGTGACCAAAGTTGCCAAAACGTGTTTATTTCTGCTGAAAAACACGTTTTGACAATTTCTGCACACTGGGGTTAAGGGCTGACTCACTGTGCTCTTCTGAGCCAGGCAGTTACACTGCGATTCTAAGGGCTGAGGAAACGCGTTTATTTCGGGCTGAAAAACACGTTTTGAAAAGTGTGCTGTTCCTGCCCTATAACTTACATGGGGGTGACCAAAGTTGCCAAAACGTGTTTATTTCTGCTGAAAAACACGTTTTGACAATATGTGCACACTGGGGTTAAGGGCTGACTCACTGTGCTCTTCTGAGCCTGGCAGTTACACTGCGATTCTAAGGGCTGAGAAAACGCGTTTATTTCGGGCTGAAAAACACGTTTTGAAAAGTGTGCTGTTCCTGCCCTATAACTTACATGGGGGTGACCAAAGTTGCCAAAACGTGTTTATTTCTGCTGAAAAACACGTTTTGACAATTTCTGCACACTGGGGTTAAGGGCTGTCTCAACTGTGCTCTTCTGAGCCAGGCAGTTACACTGCGATTCTAAAGGCTGAGAAAACGCGTTTATTTCGGGCTGAAAAACACGTTTTGAAAAGTGTGCTGTTCCTGCCCTATAACTTACATGGGGGTGACCAAAGTTGCCAAAACGTGTTTATTTCTGCTGAAAAACACGTTTTGACAATTTCTGCACACTGGGTTAAAGGGCTGACTCAGTGTGCTCTTCTGAGCCAGGCAGTTACACTGTGATTCCAAGGGCTGAGAAAACGTGTTTATTTCGGGCTGAAAAACACGTTTTGAAAACTGAGCTGTTCCTGCCCTATAACTTACATGGGGGTGACCAAAGTTGCCAAAACGTGTTTATTTCTGCTGAAAAACACGTTTTGACAATTTCTGCACACTGGGGTTAAGGGCTGACTCAGTGTGTTCTTCTGAGCCAGGCAGTTACACTGTGATTCCAAGGGCTGAGAAAACGCGTTTATTTCGGGCTGAAAAACACGTTTTGAAAACTGTGCTGTTCCAGCCCTATAACTTACATGGGGGTGACCAAAGTTGCCAAAACGTGTTTATTTCTGCTGAAAAACACGTTTTGACAATTTCTGCACACTGGGGTTAAGGGCTGACTCACTGTGCTCTTCTGAGCCAGGCAGTTACACTGCGATTCTAAGGGCTGAGAAAACGCGTTTATTTCGGGCTGAAAAACACGTTTTGAAAAGTGTGCTGTTCCTGCCCTATAACTTACATGGGGGTGACCAAAGTTGCCAAAACGTGTTTATTTCTGCTGAAAAACACGTTTTGACAATTTCTGCACACTGGGGTTAAGGGCTGACTCAGTGTGCTCTTCTGAGCCAGGCAGTTACACTGTGATTCCAAGGGCTGAGAAAACGCGTTTATTTCGGGCTGAAAAACACGTTTTGACAACTGTGCTGTTCCTGCCCTATAACTTACATGGGGGTGACCAAAGTTGCCAAAACGTGTTTATTTCTGCTGAAAAACACGTTTTGACAATTTCTGCACACTGGGGTTAAGGGCTGACTCAGTGTGCTCTTCTGAGCCAGGCAGTTACACTGTGATTCCAAGGGCTGAGAAAACGCGTTTATTTCGGGCTGAAAAACACGTTTTGAAAACTGTGCTGTTCCTGCCCTATAACTTACATGGGGGTGACCAAAGTTGCCAAAACGTGTTTATTTCTGCTGAAAAACACGTTTTGACAATTTCTGCACACTGGGGTTAAGGGCTGACTCACTGTGCTCTTCTGAGCCAGGCAGTTACACTGCGATTCTAAGGGCTGAGAAAACGCGTTTATTTCGGGCTGAAAAACACGTTTTGAAAAGTGTGCTGTTCCTGCCCTATAACTTACATGGGGGTGACCAAAGTTGCCAAAACGTGTTTATTTCTGCTGAAAAACACGTTTTGACAATTTCTGCACACTGGGGTTAAGGGCTGACTCACTGTGCTCTTCTGAGCCAGGCAGTTACACTGCGATTCTAAAGGCTGAGAAAACGCGTTTATTTCGGGCTGAAAAACACGTTTTGAAAACTGTGCTGTTCCTGCCCTATAACTTACATGGGGGTGACCAAAGTTGCCAAAACGTGTTTATTTCTGCTGAAAAACACGTTTTGACAATTTCTGCACACTGGGGTTAAGGGCTGACTCAGTGTGCTCTTCTGAGCCAGGCAGTTACACTGTGATTCCAAGGGCTGAGAAAACGCGTTTATTTCGGGCTGAAAAACACGTTTTGAAAACTGTGCTGTTCCTGCCCTATAACTTACATGGGGGTGACCAAAGTTGCCAAAACGTGTTTATTTCTGCTGAAAAACACGTTTTGACAATATGTGCACACTGGGGTTAAGGGCTGACTCACTGTGCTCTTCTGAGCCAGGCAGTTACACTGCGATTCTAAGGGCTGAGAAAACGCGTTTATTTCGGGCTGAAAAACACGTTTTGAAATCTGTGCTGTTCCTGCCCTATAAGTTACATGGGGGTGACCAAAGTTGCCAAAACGTGTTTATTTCTGCTGAAAAACACGTTTTGACAATTTCTGCACACTGGGGTTAAGGGCTGAGTCAGTGTGCTCTTCTGAGCCAGGCAGTTACACTGTGATTCCAAGGGCTGAGAAAACGCGTTTATTTCGGGCTGAAAAACACGTTTTGAAAACTGTGCTGTTCCTGCCCTATAAGTTACATGGTGGTGACCAAAGTTGCCAAAACGTGTTTATTTCTGCTGAAAAACACGTTTTGACAACTTCTGCACACTGGGGTTAAGGGCTGACTCACTGTGCTCTTCTGAGCCAGGCAGTTACACTGCGATTCTAAGGCTGAGAAAACGCGTTTATTTCGGGCTGAAAAACACGTTTTGAAAAGTGTGCTGTTCCTACCCTATAACTTACATGGGGGTGACCAAAGTTGCCAAAACGTGTTTATTTCTGCTGAAAAACACGTTTTGACAATTTCTGCACACTGGGGTTAAGGGCTGACTCACTGTGCTCTTCTGAGCCAGGCAGTTACACTGCGATTCTAAAGGCTGAGAAAACGCGTTTATTTCGGGCTGAAAAACACGTTTTGAAAAGTGTGCTGTTCCTGCCCTATAACTTACATGGGGGTGACCAAAGTTGCCAAAACGTGTTTATTTCTGCTGAAAAACACGTTTTGACAATATGTGCACACTGGGGTTAAGGGCTGACTCACTGTGCTCTTCTGAGCCTGGCAGTTACACTGCGATTCTAAGGGCTGAGAAAACGCGTTTATTTCGGGCTGAAAAACACGTTTTGAAAAGTGTGCTGTTCCTGCCCTATAACTTACATGGGGGTGACCAAGGTTGCCAAAACGTGTTTATTTCTGCTGAAAAACACGTTTTGACAATTTCTGCACACTGGGGTTAAGGGCTGTCTCAACTGTGCTCTTCTGAGCCAGGCAGTTACACTGCGATTCTAAAGGCTGAGAAAACGCGTTTATTTCGGGCTGAAAAACACGTTTTGAAAAGTGTGCTGTTCCTGCCCTATAACTTACATGGGGGTGACCAAAGTTGCCAAAACGTGTTTATTTCTGCTGAAAAACACGTTTTGACAATTTCTGCACACTGGGTTAAAGGGCTGACTCAGTGTGCTCTTCTGAGCCAGGCAGTTACACTGTGATTCCAAGGGCTGAGAAAACGTGTTTATTTCGGGCTGAAAAACACGTTTTGAAAACTGAGCTGTTCCTGCCCTATAACTTACATGGGGGTGACCAAAGTTGCCAAAACGTGTTTATTTCTGCTGAAAAACACGTTTTGACAATTTCTGCACACTGGGGTTAAGGGCTGACTCAGTGTGTTCTTCTGAGCCAGGCAGTTACACTGTGATTCCAAGGGCTGAGAAAACGCGTTTATTTCGGGCTGAAAAACACGTTTTGAAAACTGTGCTGTTCCAGCCCTATAACTTACATGGGGGTGACCAAAGTTGCCAAAACGTGTTTATTTCTGCTGAAAAACACGTTTTGACAATTTCTGCACACTGGGGTTAAGGGCTGACTCACTGTGCTCTTCTGAGCCAGGCAGTTACACTGCGATTCTAAGGGCTGAGAAAACGCGTTTATTTCGGGCTGAAAAACACGTTTTGAAAAGTGTGCTGTTCCTGCCCTATAACTTACATGGGGGTGACCAAAGTTGCCAAAACGTGTTTATTTCTGCTGAAAAACACGTTTTGACAATTTCTGCACACTGGGGTTAAGGGCTGACTCAGTGTGCTCTTCTGAGCCAGGCAGTTACACTGTGATTCCAAGGGCTGAGAAAACGCGTTTATTTCGGGCTGAAAAACACGTTTTGACAACTGTGCTGTTCCTGCCCTATAACTTACATGGGGGTGACCAAAGTTGCCAAAACGTGTTTATTTCTGCTGAAAAACACGTTTTGACAATTTCTGCACACTGGGGTTAAGGGCTGACTCAGTGTGCTCTTCTGAGCCAGGCAGTTACACTGTGATTCCAAGGGCTGAGAAAACGCGTTTATTTCGGGCTGAAAAACACGTTTTGAAAACTGTGCTGTTCCTGCCCTATAACTTACATGGGGGTGACCAAAGTTGCCAAAACGTGTTTATTTCTGCTGAAAAACACGTTTTGACAATTTCTGCACACTGGGGTTAAGGGCTGACTCACTGTGCTCTTCTGAGCCAGGCAGTTACACTGCGATTCTAAGGGCTGAGAAAACGCGTTTATTTCGGGCTGAAAAACACGTTTTGAAAAGTGTGCTGTTCCTGCCCTATAACTTACATGGGGGTGACCAAAGTTGCCAAAACGTGTTTATTTCTGCTGAAAAACACGTTTTGACAATTTCTGCACACTGGGGTTAAGGGCTGACTCACTGTGCTCTTCTGAGCCAGGCAGTTACACTGCGATTCTAAAGGCTGAGAAAACGCGTTTATTTCGGGCTGAAAAACACGTTTTGAAAACTGTGCTGTTCCTGCCCTATAACTTACATGGGGGTGACCAAAGTTGCCAAAACGTGTTTATTTCTGCTGAAAAACACGTTTTGACAATTTCTGCACACTGGGGTTAAGGGCTGACTCAGTGTGCTCTTCTGAGCCAGGCAGTTACACTGTGATTCCAAGGGCTGAGAAAACGCGTTTATTTCGGGCTGAAAAACACGTTTTGAAAACTGTGCTGTTCCTGCCCTATAACTTACATGGGGGTGACCAAAGTTGCCAAAACGTGTTTATTTCTGCTGAAAAACACGTTTTGACAATATGTGCACACTGGGGTTAAGGGCTGACTCACTGTGCTCTTCTGAGCCAGGCAGTTACACTGCGATTCTAAGGGCTGAGAAAACGCGTTTATTTCGGGCTGAAAAACACGTTTTGAAATCTGTGCTGTTCCTGCCCTATAAGTTACATGGGGGTGACCAAAGTTGCCAAAACGTGTTTATTTCTGCTGAAAAACACGTTTTGACAATTTCTGCACACTGGGGTTAAGGGCTGAGTCAGTGTGCTCTTCTGAGCCAGGCAGTTACACTGTGATTCCAAGGGCTGAGAAAACGCGTTTATTTCGGGCTGAAAAACACGTTTTGAAAACTGTGCTGTTCCTGCCCTATAAGTTACATGGTGGTGACCAAAGTTGCCAAAACGTGTTTATTTCTGCTGAAAAACACGTTTTGACAACTTCTGCACACTGGGGTTAAGGGCTGACTCACTGTGCTCTTCTGAGCCAGGCAGTTACACTGCGATTCTAAGGGCTGAGAAAACGCGTTTATTTCGGGCTGAAAAACACGTTTTGAAAAGTGTGCTGTTCCTACCCTATAACTTACATGGGGGTGACCAAAGTTGCCAAAACGTGTTTATTTCTGCTGAAAAACACGTTTTGACAATTTCTGCACACTGGGGTTAAGGGCTGACTCACTGTGCTCTTCTGAGCCAGGCAGTTACACTGCGATTCTAAAGGCTGAGAAAACGCGTTTATTTCGGGCTGAAAAACACGTTTTGAAAAGTGTGCTGTTCCTGCCCTATAACTTACATGGGGGTGACCAAAGTTGCCAAAACGTGTTTATTTCTGCTGAAAAACACGTTTTGACAATTTCTGCACACTGGGGTTAAGGGCTGACTCAGTGTGCTCTTCTGAGCCAGGCAGTTACACTGTGATTCCAAGGGCTGAGAAAACGCGTTTATTTCGGGCTGAAAAACACGTTTTGAAAACTGTGCTGTTCCTGCCCTATAACTTACATGGGGGTGACCAAAGTTGCCAAAACGTGTTTATTTCTGCTGAAAAACACGTTTTGACAATTTCTGCACACTGGGGTTAAGGGCTGACTCACTGTGCTCTTCTGAGCCAGGCAGTTACACTGCGATTCTAAGGGCTGAGAAAACGCGTTTATTTCGGGCTGAAAAACACGTTTTGAAAAGTGTGCTGTTCCTGCCCTATAACTTACATGGGGGTGACCAAAGTTGCCAAAACGTGTTTATTTCTGCTGAAAAACACGTTTTGACAATTTCTGCACACTGGGGTTAAGGGCTGACTCACTGTGCTCTTCTGAGCCAGGCAGTTACACTGCGATTCTAAAGGCTGAGAAAACGCGTTTATTTCGGGCTGAAAAACACGTTTTGAAAAGTGTGCTGTTCCTGCCCTATAACTTACATGGGGGTGACCAAAGTTGCCAAAACGTGTTTATTTCTGCTGAAAAACACGTTTTGACAATTTCTGCACACTGGGGTTAAGGGCTGACTCAGTGTGCTCTTCTGAGCCAGGCAGTTACACTGTGATTCCAAGGGCTGAGAAAACGCGTTTATTTCGGGCTGAAAAACACGTTTTGAAAACTGTGCTGTTCCTGCCCTATAACTTACATGGGGGTGACCAAAGTTGCCAAAACGTGTTTATTTCTGCTGAAAAACACGTTTTGACAATATGTGCACACTGGGGTTAAGGGCTGACTCACTGTGCTCTTCTGAGCCAGGCAGTTACACTGCG
The DNA here is from genome assembly GCF_055471065.1 of Atractosteus spatula. Taxonomy (NCBI): domain Eukaryota; kingdom Metazoa; phylum Chordata; class Actinopteri; order Semionotiformes; family Lepisosteidae; genus Atractosteus; species Atractosteus spatula. The sequence goes on along the minus strand of NC_142716.1, from coordinate 18,674,673 downwards.
ATTCTAAGGGCTGAGAAAACGCGTTTATTTCGGGCTGAAAAACACGTTTTGAAATCTGTGCTGTTCCTGCCCTATAACTTACATGGGGGTGACCAAAGTTGCCAAAACGTGTTTATTTCTGCTGAAAAACACGTTTTGACAATTTCTGCACACTGGGGTTAAGGGCTGACTCAGTGTGCTCTTCTGAGCCAGGCAATTACAATGTGATTCCAAGGGCTGAGAAAACGTGTTTATTTCGGGCTGAAAAACACGTTTTGAAAACTGAGCTGTTCCTGCCCTATAACTTACATGGGGGTGACCAAAGTTGCCAAAACGTGTTTATTTCTGCTGAAAAACACGTTTTGACAATTTCTGCACACTGGGGTTAAGGGCTGACTCAGTGTGCTCTTCTGAGCCAGGCAGTTACACTGTGATTCCAAGGGCTGAGAAAACGCGTTTATTTCGGGCTGAAAAACACGTTTTGAAAACTGTGCTGTTCCTGCCCTATAACTTTCATGGGGGTGACCAAAGTTGCCAAAACGTGTTTATTTCTGCTGAAAAACACGTTTTGACAATTTCTGCACACTGGGGTTAAGGGCTGACTCACTGTGCTCTTCTGAGCCAGGCAGTTACACTGCGATTCTAAGGGCTGAGAAAACGCGTTTATTTCGGGCTGAAAAACACGTTTTGAAAAGTGTGCTGTTCCTGCCCTATAACTTACATGGGGGTGACCAAAGTTGCCAAAACGTGTTTATTTCTGCTGAAAAACACGTTTTGACAATTTCTGCACACTGGGGTTAAGGGCTGACTCACTGTGCTCTTCTGAGCCAGGCAGTTACACTGCGATTCTAAAGGCTGAGAAAACGCGTTTATTTCGGGCTGAAAAACACGTTTTGAAAAGTGTGCTGTTCCTGCCCTATAACTTACATGGGGGTGACCAAAGTTGCCAAAACGTGTTTATTTCTGCTGAAAAACACGTTTTGACAATTTCTGCACACTGGGGTTAAGGGCTGACTCAGTGTGCTCTTCTGAGCCAGGCAGTTACACTGTGATTCCAAGGGCTGAGAAAACGCGTTTATTTCGGGCTGAAAAACACGTTTTGAAAACTGTGCTGTTCCTGCCCTATAACTTACATGGGGGTGACCAAAGTTGCCAAAACGTGTTTATTTCTGCTGAAAAACACGTTTTGACAATTTCTGCACACTGGGGTTAAGGGCTGACTCACTGTGCTCTTCTGAGCCAGGCAGTTACACTGCGATTCTAAGGGCTGAGAAAACGCGTTTATTTCGGGCTGAAAAACACGTTTTGAAAAGTGTGCTGTTCCTGCCCTATAACTTACATGGGGGTGACCAAAGTTGCCAAAACGTGTTTATTTCTGCTGAAAAACACGTTTTGACAATTTCTGCACACTGGGGTTAAGGGCTGAGTCAGTGTGCTCTTCTGAGCCAGGCAGTTACACTGTGATTCCAAGGGCTGAGAAAACGCGTTTATTTCGGGCTGAAAAACACGTTTTGAAAACTGTGCTGTTCCTGCCCTATAAGTTACATGGTGGTGACCAAAGTTGCCAAAACGTGTTTATTTCTGCTGAAAAACACGTTTTGACAACTTCTGCACACTGGGGTTAAGGGCTGACTCAGTGTGCTCTTCTGAGCCAGGCAGTTACACTGTGATTCCAAGGGCTGAGAAAACGTGTTTATTTCGGGCTGAAAAACACGTTTTGAAAACTGAGCTGTTCCTGCCCTATAACTTACATGGGGGTGACCAAAGTTGCCAAAACGTGTTTATTTCTGCTGAAAAACACGTTTTGACAATTTCTGCACACTGGGGTTAAGGGCTGACTCAGTGTGTTCTTCTGAGCCAGGCAGTTACACTGTGATTCCAAGGGCTGAGAAAACGCGTTTATTTCGGGCTGAAAAACACGTTTTGAAAACTGTGCTGTTCCTGCCCTATAACTTACATGGGGGTGACCAAAGTTGCCAAAACGTGTTTATTTCTGCTGAAAAACACGTTTTGACAATTTCTGCACACTGGGGTTAAGGGCTGACTCACTGTGCTCTTCTGAGCCAGGCAGTTACACTGCGATTCTAAGGGCTGAGAAAACGCGTTTATTTCGGGCTGAAAAACACGTTTTGAAAAGTGTGCTGTTCCTGCCCTATAACTTACATGGGGGTGACCAAAGTTGCCAAAACGTGTTTACAGTGCCTTGCGAAAGTATTCGGCCCCCTTGAACTTTTCAACCTTTTGCCACATTTCAGGCTTCAAACATAAAGATATAAATTTTTTATTTTATGTGAAGAATCACCAACAAGTGGGACACAATTGTGAAGTGGAACGAAATCTATTGGATTTTTGAAACTTTTTTAACTAATAAAAAAATGAATAGTGGGGCGTGCAAAATTATTCGGCCCCCTTCCGTCAATACTTTGTAGAGCCACCTTTTGCTGCGATTACAGCTGCAAGTCGCTTGGGGTATGTCTCTATCAGTTTTGCACATCGAGAGACTGAAATTCTTGCCCATTCTTCCTTGCAAAACAGCTCGAGCTCAGTGAGGTTGGATGGAGAGCGTTTGTGAACAGCAGTTTTCAGCTCTTTCCACAGATTCTCGATTGGATTCAGGTCTGGACTTTGACTTGGCCATTCAAACACCTGGATACGTTTATTTGTGAACCATTCCTTTGTAGATTTTGCTGTATGTTTGGGATCATTGTCTTGTTGGAAGATAAATCTCCGTCCCAGTTTCAGGTCTTTTGCAGACTCCAACAGGTTTTCATCCAGAATGGTCCTGTATTTGGCTGCATCCATCTTCCCCTCAATTTTAACCATCTTCCCTGTCCCTGCTGAAGAAAAGCAGGCCCAAACCATGATGCTGCCACCACCATGTTTGACAGTGGGGATGGTGTGTTGAGGGTGATGAGCTGTGTTGCTTTTACGCCAAACATATCGTTTTGCATTGTGGCCAAAAAGTTCGATTTTGGTTTCATCTGACCAGAGCACCTTCTTCTACATGTTTGGGGTGTCTCCCAGGTGGCTTGTGGCAAACTTTAGACGAGACTTTTTATGGATATCTTTGAGAAATGGCTTTCTTCTTGCCACTCTTCCATAAAGGCCAGATTTGTGCAGTGTAAGACTGATTGTTGTCCTATGGACAGACTCTCCCACCTCAGCTGTAGTTCTCTGCAGTTCATCCAGAGTGATCATGGGCCTCTTGGCTGCATCTCTGATCAGTCTTCTCCTTGTCTGAGCTGAAAGTTTAGAGGGACGGCCAGGTCTTGGTAGATTTGCAGTGGTCTGATACTCCTTCCATTTCAAGATGATCGCTTGCACAGTGCTCCTTGGGATGTTTGAAGCTTGGGAAATCTTTTTGTATCCAAATCCGGCTTTAAACTTCTCCACAACAGTATTACGGACCTGCCTGGTGTGTTCCTTGGTCTTCATGATGCTCTCTGCGCTTTCAACAGAACCTTGAGACTATCACAGAGCAGGTGCATTTATACAGAGACTTGATTACACACAGGTGGATTCTGTTTATCACCATCAGTCATTTAGGACAACATTGGATCATTCAGAGATCCTCGCTGAACTTCTGGAGTGAGTTTGCTGCACTGAAAGTAAAGGGGCCGAATAATTTTGCACGCCCCACTTTTCATTTTTTTATTAGTTAAAAAAGTTTCAAAAATCCAATAGATTTCGTTCCACTTCACAATTGTGTCCCACTTGTTGGTGATTCTTCACATAAAATAAAAAATTTATATCTTTATGTTTGAAGCCTGAAATGTGGCAAAAGGTTGAAAAGTTCAAGGGGGCCGAATACTTTCGCAAGGCACTGTATTTCTGCTGAAAAACACGTTTTGACAATTTCTGCACACTGGGGTTAAGGGCTGACTCAGTGTGCTCTTCTGAGCCAGGCAGTTACACTGTGATTCCAAGGGCTGAGAAAACGCGTTTATTTCGGGCTGAAAAACACGTTTTGACAACTGTGCTGTTCCTGCCCTATAACTTACATGGGGGTGACCAAAGTTGCCAAAACGTGTTTATTTCTGCTGAAAAACACGTTTTGACAATTTCTGCACACTGGGGTTAAGGGCTGACTCACTGTGCTCTTCTGAGCCAGGCAGTTACACTGGGATTCTAAGGGCTGAGAAAACGCGTTTATTTCGGGCTGAAAAACACGTTTTGAAAAGTGTGCTGTTCCTGCCCTATAACTTACATGGGGGTGACCAAAGTTGCCAAAACGTGTTTATTTCTGCTGAAAAACACGTTTTGACAATTTCTGCACACTGGGGTTAAGGGCTGACTCACTGTGCTCTTCTGAGCCAGGCAGTTACACTGCGATTCTAAGGGCTGAGAAAACGCGTTTATTTCGGGCTGAAAAACACGTTTTGAAAAGTGTGCTGTTCCTGCCCTATAACTTACATGGGGGTGACCAAAGTTGCCAAAACGTGTTTATTTCTGCTGAAAAACACGTTTTGACAATTTCTGCACACTGGGGTTAAGGGCTGACTCACTGTGCTCTTCTGAGCCAGGCAGTTACACTGCGATTCTAAAGGCTGAGAAAACGCGTTTATTTCGGGCTGAAAAACACGTTTTGAAAAGTGTGCTGTTCCTGCCCTATAACTTACATGGGGGTGACCAAAGTTGCCAAAACGTGTTTATTTCTGCTGAAAAACACGTTTTGACAATATGTGCACACTGGGGTTAAGGGCTGACTCACTGTGCTCTTCTGAGCCAGGCAGTTACACTGCGATTCTAAGGGCTGAGAAAACGCGTTTATTTCGGGCTGAAAAACACGTTTTGAAATCTGTGCTGTTCCTGCCCTATAAGTTACATGGGGGTGACCAAAGTTGCCAAAACGTGTTTATTTCTGCTGAAAAACACGTTTTGACAATTTCTGCACACTGGGGTTAAGGGCTGAGTCAGTGTGCTCTTCTGAGCCAGGCAGTTACACTGTGATTCCAAGGGCTGAGAAAACGCGTTTATTTCAGGCTGAAAAACACGTTTTGAAAACTGTGCTGTTCCTGCCCTATAAGTTACATGGTGGTGACCAAAGTTGCCAAAACGTGTTTATTTCTGCTGAAAAACACGTTTTGACAACTTCTGCACACTGGGGTTAAGGGCTGACTCAGTGTGCTCTTCTGAGCCAGGCAGTTACACTGTGATTCCAAGGGCTGAGAAAACGCGTTTATTTCGGGCTGAAAAACACGTTTTGAAAACTGTGCTGTTCCTGCCCTATAACTTACATGGGGGTGACCAAAGTTGCCAAAACGTGTTTATTTCTGCTGAAAAACACGTTTTGACAATTTCTGCACACTGGGGTTAAGGGCTGACTCACTGTGCTCTTCTGAGCCAGGCAGTTACACTGCGATTCTAAGGGCTGAGAAAACGCGATTATTTCGGGCTGAAAAACACGTTTTGAAAAGTGTGCTGTTCCTGCCCTATAACTTACATGGGGGTGACCAAAGTTGCCAAAACGTGTTTATTTCTGCTGAAAAACACGTTTTGACAATTTCTGCACACTGGGGTTAAGGGCTGACTCACTGTGCTCTTCTGAGCCAGGCAGTTACACTGCGATTCTAAAGGCTGAGAAAACGCGTTTATTTCGGGCTGAAAAACACGTTTTGAAAAGTGTGCTGTTCCTGCCCTATAACTTACATGGGGGTGACCAAAGTTGCCAAAACGTGTTTATTTCTGCTGAAAAACACGTTTTGACAATTTCTGCACACTGGGGTTAAGGGCTGACTCAGTGTGCTCTTCTGAGCCAGGCAGTTACACTGTGATTCCAAGGGCTGAGAAAACGCGTTTATTTCGGGCTGAAAAACACGTTTTGAAAACTGTGCTGTTCCTGCCCTATAACTTACATGGGGGTGACCAAAGTTGCCAAAACGTGTTTATTTCTGCTGAAAAACACGTTTTGACAATATGTGCACACTGGGGTTAAGGGCTGACTCACTGTGCTCTTCTGAGCCAGGCAGTTACACTGCGATTCTAAGGGCTGAGAAAACGCGTTTATTTCGGGCTGAAAAACACGTTTTGAAAAGTGTGCTGTTCCTGCCCTATAACTTACATGGGGGTGACCAAAACGTGTTTTTCAGCAGAAATAAACACGTTTTGGCAACTTTGGCAACTTTGGTCACCACCATGTAACTTATAGGGCAGGAACAGCACAGTTTTCAAAACGTGTTTTTCAGCCCGAAATAAACGCGTTTTCTCAGCCCTTGGAATCACAGTGTAACTGCCTGGCTCAGAAGAGCACACTGACTCAGCCCTTAACCCCAGTGTGCAGAAATTGTCAAAACGTGTTTTTCAGCAGAAATAAACACGTTTTGGCAACTTTGGTCACCCCCATGTAACTTATAGGGTAGGAACAGCACAGATTTCAAAACGTGTTTTTCAGCCCGAAATAAACGCGTTTTCTCAGCCCTTAGAATCGCAGTGTAACTGCCTGGCTCAGAAGAGCACAGTGAGTCAGCCCTTAACCCCAGTGTGCACATATTGTCAAAACGTGTTTTTCAGCAGAAATAAACACGTTTTGGCAACTTTGGTCACCCCCATGTAAGTTATAGGGCAGGAACAGCACAGTTTTCAAAACGTGTTTTTCAGCCCGAAATAAACGCGTTTTCTCAGCCCTTGGAATCACAGTGTAACTGCCTGGCTCAGAAGAGCACACTGAGTCAGCCCTTAACCCCAGTGTGCAGAAATTGTCAAAACGTGTTTTTCAGCAGAAATAAACACGTTTTGGCAACTTTGGTCACCCCCATGTAAGTTATAGGGCAGGAACAGCACAGTTTTCAAAACGTGTTTTTCAGCCCGAAATAAACGCGTTTTCTCAGCCTTTAGAATCGCAGTGTAACTGCCTGGCTCAGAAGAGCACAGTGAGTCAGCCCTTAACCCCAGTGTGCAGAAATTGTCAAAACGTGTTTTTCAGCAGAAATAAACACGTTTTGGCAACTTTGGTCACCCCCATGTAAGTTATAGGGCAGGAACAGCACACTTTTCAAAACGTGTTTTTCAGCCCGAAATAAACGCGTTTTCTCAGCCCTTAGAATCCCAGTGTAACTGCCTGGCTCAGAAGAGCACAGTGAGTCAGCCCTTAACCCCAGTGTGCAGAAATTGTCAAAACGTGTTTTTCAGCAGAAATAAACACGTTTTGGCAACTTTGGTCACCCCCATGTAAGTTATAGGGCAGGAACAGCACAGTTTTCAAAACGTGTTTTTCAGCCCGAAATAAACGCGTTTTCTCAGCCCTTGGAATCACAGTGTAACTGCCTGGCTCAGAAGAACACACTGAGTCAGCCCTTAACCCCAGTGTGCAGAAATTGTCAAAACGTGTTTTTCAGCAGAAATAAACACGTTTTGGCAACTTTGGTCACCCCCATGTAAGTTATAGGGCAGGAACAGCTCAGTTTTCAAAACGTGTTTTTCAGCCCGAAATAAACACGTTTTCTCAGCCCTTGGAATCACAGTGTAACTGCCTGGCTCAGAAGAGCACACTGAGTCAGCCATTTAACCCAGTGTGCAGAAATTGTCAAAACGTGTTTTTCAGCAGAAATAAACACGTTTTGGCAACTTTGGTCACCCCCATGTAAGTTATAGGGCAGGAACAGCACACTTTTCAAAACGTGTTTTTCAGCCCGAAATAAACGCGTTTTCTCAGCCTTTAGAATCGCAGTGTAACTGCCTGGCTCAGAAGAGCACAGTTGAGTCAGCCCTTAACCCCAGTGTGCAGAAATTGTCAAAACGTGTTTTTCAGCAGAAATAAACACGTTTTGGCAACTTTGGTCACCCCCATGTAAGTTATAGGGCAGGAACAGCACACTTTTCAAAACGTGTTTTTCAGCCCGAAATAAACGCGTTTTCTCAGCCCTTAGAATCGCAGTGTAACTGCCTGGCTCAGAAGAGCACAGTGAGTCAGCCCTTAACCCCAGTGTGCACATATTGTCAAAACGTGTTTTTCAGCAGAAATAAACACGTTTTGGCAACTTTGGTCACCCCCATGTAAGTTATAGGGCAGGAACAGCACAGTTTTCAAAACGTGTTTTTCAGCCCGAAATAAACGCGTTTTCTCAGCCCTTGGAATCACAGTGTAACTGCCTGGCTCAGAAGAGCACACTGAGTCAGCCCTTAACCCCAGTGTGCAGAAATTGTCAAAACGTGTTTTTCAGCAGAAATAAACACGTTTTGGCAACTTTGGTCACCCCCATGTAAGTTATAGGGCAGGAACAGCACACTTTTCAAAACGTGTTTTTCAGCCCGAAATAAACGCGTTTTCTCAGCCTTTAGAATCGCAGTGTAACTGCCTGGCTCAGAAGAGCACAGTGAGTCAGCCCTTAACCCCAGTGTGCAGAAATTGTCAAAACGTGTTTTTCAGCAGAAATAAACACGTTTTGGCAACTTTGGTCACCCCCATGTAAGTTATAGGGCAGGAACAGCACACTTTTCAAAACGTGTTTTTCAGCCCGAAATAAACGCGTTTTCTCAGCCCTTAGAATCGCAGTGTAACTGCCTGGCTCAGAAGAGCACAGTGAGTCAGCCCTTAACCCCAGTGTGCAGAAATTGTCAAAACGTGTTTTTCAGCAGAAATAAACACGTTTTGGCAACTTTGGTCACCCCCATGTAAGTTATAGGGCAGGAACAGCACAGTTTTCAAAACGTGTTTTTCAGCCCGAAATAAACGCGTTTTCTCAGCCCTTGGAATCACAGTGTAACTGCCTGGCTCAGAAGAGCACACTGAGTCAGCCCTTAACCCCAGTGTGCAGAAATTGTCAAAACGTGTTTTTCAGCAGAAATAAACACGTTTTGGCAACTTTGGTCACCACCATGTAACTTATAGGGCAGGAACAGCACAGTTTTCAAAACGTGTTTTTCAGCCCGAAATAAACGCGTTTTCTCAGCCCTTGGAATCACAGTGTAACTGCCTGGCTCAGAAGAGCACACTGAGTCAGCCCTTAACCCCAGTGTGCAGAAATTGTCAAAACGTGTTTTTCAGCAGAAATAAACACGTTTTGGCAACTTTGGTCACCCCCATGTAAGTTATAGGGCAGGAACAGCTCAGTTTTCAAAACGTGTTTTTCAGCCCGAAATAAACACGTTTTCTCAGCCCTTGGAATCACATTGTAACTGCCTGGCTCAGAAGAGCACACTGAGTCAGCCCTTAACCCCAGTGTGCAGAAATTGTCAAAACGTGTTTTTCAGCAGAAATAAACACGTTTTGGCAACTTTGGTCACCCCCATGTAAGTTATAGGGCAGGAACAGCACAGATTTCAAAACGTGTTTTTCAGCCCGAAATAAACGCGTTTTCTCAGCCCTTAGAATCGCAGTGTAACTGCCTGGCTCAGAAGAGCACAGTGAGTCAGCCCTTAACCCCAGTGTGCACATATTGTCAAAACGTGTTTTTCAGCAGAAATAAACACGTTTTGGCAACTTTGGTCACCCCCATGTAAGTTATAGGGCAGGAACAGCACAGTTTTCAAAACGTGTTTTTCAGCCCGAAATAAACGCGTTTTCTCAGCCCTTGGAATCACAGTGTAACTGCCTGGCTCAGAAGAGCACACTGAGTCAGCCCTTAACCCCAGTGTGCAGAAATTGTCAAAACGTGTTTTTCAGCAGAAATAAACACGTTTTGGCAACTTTGGTCACCCCCATGTAAGTTATAGGGCAGGAACAGCACACTTTTCAAAACGTGTTTTTCAGCCCGAAATAAACGCGTTTTCTCAGCCTTTAGAATCGCAGTGTAACTGCCTGGCTCAGAAGAGCACAGTGAGTCAGCCCTTAATCCCAGTTTGCAGAAATTGCCAAAACGTGTTTATTTCTGCTGAAAAACACGTTTTGACAATTTCTGCACACTGCAGTCTTCTGCACACTGGGGTTAAGGGCTGACTCACTGTGCTCTTCTGAGCCAGGCAGTTACACTGCGATTCTAAGGGCTGAGAAAACGCGATTATTTCGGGCTGAAAAACACGTTTTGAAAAGTGTGCTGTTCCTGCCCTATAACTTACATGGGGGTGACCAAAGTTGCCAAAACGTGTTTATTTCTGCTGAAAAACACGTTTTGACAATTTCTGCACACTGGGGTTAAGGGCTGACTCAGTGTGCTCTTCTGAGCCAGGCAGTTACACTGTGATTCCAAGGGCTGAGAAAACGCGTTTATTTCGGGCTGAAAAACACGTTTTGAAAACTGTGCTGTTCCTGCCCTATAACTTACATGGGGGTGACCAAAGTTGCCAAAACGTGTTTATTTCTGCTGAAAAACACGTTTTGACAATTTCTGCACACTGGGGTTAAGGGCTGACTCACTGTGCTCTTCTGAGCCAGGCAGTTACACTGCGATTCTAAGGGCTGAGAAAACGCGTTTATTTCGGGCTGAAAAACACGTTTTGAAAAGTGTGCTGTTCCTGCCCTATAACTTACATGGGGGTGACCAAAGTTGCCAAAACGTGTTTATTTCTGCTGAAAAACACGTTTTGACAATTTCTGCACACTGGGGTTAAGGGCTGACTCACTGTGCTCTTCTGAGCCAGGCAGTTACACTGCGATTCTAAAGGCTGAGAAAACGCGTTTATTTCGGGCTGAAAAACACGTTTTGAAAAGTGTGCTGTTCCTGCCCTATAACTTACATGGGGGTGACCAAAGTTGCCAAAACGTGTTTATTTCTGCTGAAAAACACGTTTTGACAATTTCTGCACACTGGGGTTAAGGGCTGACTCAGTGTGCTCTTCTGAGCCAGGCAGTTACACTGTGATTCCAAGGGCTGAGAAAACGCGTTTATTTCGGGCTGAAAAACACGTTTTGAAAACTGTGCTGTTCCTGCCCTATAACTTACATGGGGGTGACCAAAGTTGCCAAAACGTGTTTATTTCTGCTGAAAAACACGTTTTGACAATTTCTGCACACTGGGGTTAAGGGCTGACTCACTGTGCTCTTCTGAGCCAGGCAGTTACACTGCGATTCTAAGGGCTGAGAAAACGCGTTTATTTCGGGCTGAAAAACACGTTTTGAAAAGTGTGCTGTTCCTGCCCTATAACTTACATGGGGGTGACCAAAGTTGCCAAAACGTGTTTATTTCTGCTGAAAAACACGTTTTGACAATTTCTGCACACTGGGGTTAAGGGCTGACTCACTGTGCTCTTCTGAGCCAGGCAGTTACACTGCGATTCTAAAGGCTGAGAAAACGCGTTTATTTCGGGCTGAAAAACACGTTTTGAAAAGTGTGCTGTTCCTGCCCTATAACTTACATGGGGGTGACCAAAGTTGCCAAAACGTGTTTATTTCTGCTGAAAAACACGTTTTGACAATTTCTGCACACTGGGGTTAAGGGCTGACTCAGTGTGCTCTTCTGAGCCAGGCAGTTACACTGTGATTCCAAGGGCTGAGAAAACGCGTTTATTTCGGGCTGAAAAACACGTTTTGAAAACTGTGCTGTTCCTGCCCTATAACTTACATGGGGGTGACCAAAGTTGCCAAAACGTGTTTATTTCTGCTGAAAAACACGTTTTGACAATATGTGCACACTGGGGTTAAGGGCTGACTCACTGTGCTCTTCTGAGCCAGGCAGTTACACTGCGATTCTAAGGGCTGAGAAAACGCGTTTATTTCGGGCTGAAAAACACGTTTTGAAAAGTGTGCTGTTCCTGCCCTATAACTTACATGGGGGTGACCAAAGTTGCCAAAACGTGTTTATTTCTGCTGAAAAACACGTTTTGACAATTTCTGCACACTGGGGTTAAGGGCTGACTCAACTGTGCTCTTCTGAGCCAGGCAGTTACACTGCGATTCTAAAGGCTGAGAAAACGCGTTTATTTCGGGCTGAAAAACACGTTTTGAAAAGTGTGCTGTTCCTGCCCTATAACTTACATGGGGGTGACCAAAGTTGCCAAAACGTGTTTATTTCTGCTGAAAAACACGTTTTGACAATTTCTGCACACTGGGTTAAATGGCTGACTCAGTGTGCTCTTCTGAGCCAGGCAGTTACACTGTGATTCCAAGGGCTGAGAAAACGTGTTTATTTCGGGCTGAAAAACACGTTTTGAAAACTGAGCTGTTCCTGCCCTATAACTTACATGGGGGTGACCAAAGTTGCCAAAACGTGTTTATTTCTGCTGAAAAACACGTTTTGACAATTTCTGCACACTGGGGTTAAGGGCTGACTCAGTGTGTTCTTCTGAGCCAGGCAGTTACACTGTGATTCCAAGGGCTGAGAAAACGCGTTTATTTCGGGCTGAAAAACACGTTTTGAAAACTGTGCTGTTCCTGCCCTATAACTTACATGGGGGTGACCAAAGTTGCCAAAACGTGTTTATTTCTGCTGAAAAACACGTTTTGACAATTTCTGCACACTGGGGTTAAGGGCTGACTCACTGTGCTCTTCTGAGCCAGGCAGTTACACTGGGATTCTAAGGGCTGAGAAAACGCGTTTATTTCGGGCTGAAAAACACGTTTTGAAAAGTGTGCTGTTCCTGCCCTATAACTTACATGGGGGTGACCAAAGTTGCCAAAACGTGTTTATTTCTGCTGAAAAACACGTTTTGACAATTTCTGCACACTGGGGTTAAGGGCTGACTCACTGTGCTCTTCTGAGCCAGGCAGTTACACTGCGATTCTAAAGGCTGAGAAAACGCGTTTATTTCGGGCTGAAAAACACGTTTTGAAAACTGTGCTGTTCCTGCCCTATAACTTACATGGGGGTGACCAAAGTTGCCAAAACGTGTTTATTTCTGCTGAAAAACACGTTTTGACAATTTCTGCACACTGGGGTTAAGGGCTGACTCAGTGTGCTCTTCTGAGCCAGGCAGTTACACTGTGATTCCAAGAGCTGAGAAAACGCGTTTATTTCGGGCTGAAAAACACGTTTTGAAAACTGTGCTGTTCCTGCCCTATAACTTACATGGGGGTGACCAAAGTTGCCAAAACGTGTTTATTTCTGCTGAAAAACACGTTTTGACAATATGTGCACACTGGGGTTAAGGGCTGACTCACTGTGCTCTTCTGAGCCAGGCAGTTACACTGCGATTCTAAGGGCTGAGAAAACGCGTTTATTTCGGGCTGAAAAACACGTTTTGAAATCTGTGCTGTTCCTACCCTATAAGTTACATGGGGGTGACCAAAGTTGCCAAAACGTGTTTATTTCTGCTGAAAAACACGTTTTGACAATTTCTGCACACTGGGGTTAAGGGCTGAGTCAGTGTGCTCTTCTGAGCCAGGCAGTTACACTGTGATTCCAAGGGCTGAGAAAACGCGTTTATTTCGGGCTGAAAAACACGTTTTGAAAACTGTGCTGTTCCTGCCCTATAAGTTACATGGTGGTGACCAAAGTTGCCAAAACGTGTTTATTTCTGCTGAAAAACACGTTTTGACAACTTCTGCACACTGGGGTTAAGGGCTGACTCACTGTGCTCTTCTGAGCCAGGCAGTTACACTGCGATTCTAAGGGCTGAGAAAACGCGATTATTTCGGGCTGAAAAACACGTTTTGAAAAGTGTGCTGTTCCTGCCCTATAACTTACATGGGGGTGACCAAAGTTGCCAAAACGTGTTTATTTCTGCTGAAAAACACGTTTTGACAATTTCTGCACACTGGGGTTAAGGGCTGACTCACTGTGCTCTTCTGAGCCAGGCAGTTACACTGCGATTCTAAAGGCTGAGAAAACGCGTTTATTTCGGGCTGAAAAACACGTTTTGAAAACTGTGCTGTTCCTGCCCTATAACTTACATGGGGGTGACCAAAGTTGCCAAAACGTGTTTATTTCTGCTGAAAAACACGTTTTGACAATTTCTGCACACTGGGGTTAAGGGCTGACTCACTGTGCTCTTCTGAGCCAGGCAGTTACACTGCGATTCTAAGGGCTGAGAAAACGCGTTTATTTCGGGCTGAAAAACACGTTTTGAAAAGTGTGCTGTTCCTGCCCTATAACTTACATGGGGGTGACCAAAGTTGCCAAAACGTGTTTATTTCTGCTGAAAAACACGTTTTGACAATTTCTGCACACTGGGGTTAAGGGCTGACTCAACTGTGCTCTTCTGAGCCAGGCAGTTACACTGCGATTCTAAAGGCTGAGAAAACGCGTTTATTTCGGGCTGAAAAACACGTTTTGAAAAGTGTGCTGTTCCTGCCCTATAACTTACATGGGGGTGACCAAAGTTGCCAAAACGTGTTTATTTCTGCTGAAAAACACGTTTTGACAATTTCTGCACACTGGGGTTAAGGGCTGACTCAGTGTGCTCTTCTGAGCCAGGCAGTTACACTGTGATTCCAAGGGCTGAGAAAACGCGTTTATTTCGGGCTGAAAAACACGTTTTGAAAACTGTGCTGTTCCTGCCCTATAACTTACATGGGGGTGACCAAAGTTGCCAAAACGTGTTTATTTCTGCTGAAAAACACGTTTTGACAATTTCTGCACACTGGGGTTAAGGGCTGACTCACTGTGCTCTTCTGAGCCAGGCAGTTACACTGCGATTCTAAGGGCTGAGAAAACGCGTTTATTTCGGGCTGAAAAACACGTTTTGAAATCTGTGCTGTTCCTGCCCTATAACTTACATGGGGGTGACCAAAGTTGCCAAAACGTGTTTATTTCTGCTGAAAAACACGTTTTGACAATTTCTGCACACTGGGGTTAAGGGCTGACTCAGTGTGCTCTTCTGAGCCAGGCAATTACAATGTGATTCCAAGGGCTGAGAAAACGTGTTTATTTCGGGCTGAAAAACACGTTTTGAAAACTGAGCTGTTCCTGCCCTATAACTTACATGGGGGTGACCAAAGTTGCCAAAACGTGTTTATTTCTGCTGAAAAACACGTTTTGACAATTTCTGCACACTGGGGTTAAGGGCTGACTCAGTGTGCTCTTCTGAGCCAGGCAGTTACACTGTGATTCCAAGGGCTGAGAAAACGCGTTTATTTCGGGCTGAAAAACACGTTTTGAAAACTGTGCTGTTCCTGCCCTATAACTTACATGGGGGTGACCAAAGTTGCCAAAACGTGTTTATTTCTGCTGAAAAACACGTTTTGACAATTTCTGCACACTGGGGTTAAGGGCTGACTCACTGTGCTCTTCTGAGCCAGGCAGTTACACTGCGATTCTAAGGGCTGAGAAAACGCGTTTATTTCGGGCTGAAAAACACGTTTTGAAAAGTGTGCTGTTCCTGCCCTATAACTTACATGGGGGTGACCAAAGTTGCCAAAACGTGTTTATTTCTGCTGAAAAACACGTTTTGACAATTTCTGCACACTGGGGTTAAGGGCTGACTCACTGTGCTCTTCTGAGCCAGGCAGTTACACTGTGATTCCAAGGGCTGAGAAAACGCGTTTATTTCGGGCTGAAAAACACGTTTTGAAAACTGTGCTGTTCCTGCCCTATAACTTACAAGGGGGTGACCAAAGTTGCCAAAACGTGTTTATTTCTGCTGAAAAACACGTTTTGACAATATGTGCACACTGGGGTTAAGGGCTGACTCACTGTGCTCTTCTGAGCCAGGCAGTTACACTGCGATTCTAAGGGCTGAGAAAACGCGTTTATTTCGGGCTGAAAAACACGTTTTGAAAAGTGTGCTGTTCCTGCCCTATAACTTACATGGGGGTGACCAAAGTTGCCAAAACGTGTTTATTTCTGCTGAAAAACACGTTTTGACAATTTCTGCACACTGGGGTTAAGGGCTGACTCAACTGTGCTCTTCTGAGCCAGGCAGTTACACTGCGATTCTAAAGGCTGAGAAAACGCGTTTATTTCGGGCTGAAAAACACGTTTTGAAAAGTGTGCTGTTCCTGCCCTATAACTTACATGGTGGTGACCAAAGTTGCCAAAACGTGTTTATTTCTGCTGAAAAACACGTTTTGACAATTTCTGCACACTGGGGTTAAGGGCTGACTCAGTGTGCTCTTCTGAGCCAGGCAGTTACACTGTGATTCCAAGGGCTGAGAAAACGCGTTTATTTCGGGCTGAAAAACACGTTTTGAAAACTGTGCTGTTCCTGCCCTATAACTTACATGGGGGTGACCAAAGTTGCCAAAACGTGTTTATTTCTGCTGAAAAACACGTTTTGACAATTTCTGCACACTGGGGTTAAGGGCTGACTCACTGTGCTCTTCTGAGCCAGGCAGTTACACTGCGATTCTAAGGGCTGAGAAAACGCGTTTATTTCGGGCTGAAAAACACGTTTTGAAAAGTGTGCTGTTCCTGCCCTATAACTTACATGGGGGTGACCAAAGTTGCCAAAACGTGTTTATTTCTGCTGAAAAACACGTTTTGACAATTTCTGCACACTGGGGTTAAGGGCTGACTCACTGTGCTCTTCTGAGCCAGGCAGTTACACTGCGATTCTAAAGGCTGAGAAAACGCGTTTATTTCGGGCTGAAAAACACGTTTTGAAAACTGTGCTGTTCCTGCCCTATAACTTACATGGGGGTGACCAAAGTTGCCAAAACGTGTTTATTTCTGCTGAAAAACACGTTTTGACAATTTCTGCACACTGGGGTTAAGGGCTGACTCAGTGTGCTCTTCTGAGCCAGGCAGTTACACTGTGATTCCAAGGGCTGAGAAAACGCGTTTATTTCGGGCTGAAAAACACGTTTTGAAAACTGTGCTGTTCCTGCCCTATAACTTACATGGGGGTGACCAAAGTTGCCAAAACGTGTTTATTTCTGCTGAAAAACACGTTTTGACAATATGTGCACACTGGGGTTAAGGGCTGACTCACTGTGCTCTTCTGAGCCAGGCAGTTACACTGCGATTCTAAGGGCTGAGAAAACGCGTTTATTTCGGGCTGAAAAACACGTTTTGAAATCTGTGCTGTTCCTGCCCTATAAGTTACATGGGGGTGACCAAAGTTGCCAAAACGTGTTTATTTCTGCTGAAAAACACGTTTTGACAATTTCTGCACACTGGGGTTAAGGGCTGAGTCAGTGTGCTCTTCTGAGCCAGGCAGTTACACTGTGATTCCAAGGGCTGAGAAAACGCGTTTATTTCGGGCTGAAAAACACGTTTTGAAAACTGTGCTGTTCCTGCCCTATAAGTTACATGGTGGTGACCAAAGTTGCCAAAACGTGTTTATTTCTGCTGAAAAACACGTTTTGACAACTTCTGCACACTGGGGTTAAGGGCTGACTCACTGTGCTCTTCTGAGCCAGGCAGTTACACTGCGATTCTAAGGGCTGAGAAAACGCGATTATTTCGGGCTGAAAAACACGTTTTGAAAAGTGTGCTGTTCCTGCCCTATAACTTACATGGGGGTGACCAAAGTTGCCAAAACGTGTTTATTTCTGCTGAAAAACACGTTTTGACAATTTCTGCACACTGGGGTTAAGGGCTGACTCACTGTGCTCTTCTGAGCCAGGCAGTTACACTGCGATTCTAAAGGCTGAGAAAACGCGTTTATTTCGGGCTGAAAAACACGTTTTGAAAAGTGTGCTGTTCCTGCCCTATAACTTACATGGGGGTGACCAAAGTTGCCAAAACTTGTTTATTTCTGCTGAAAAACACGTTTTGACAATTTCTGCACACTGGGGTTAAGGGCTGACTCAGTGTGCTCTTCTGAGCCAGGCAGTTACACTGTGATTCCAAGGGCTGAGAAAACGCATTTATTTCGGGCTGAAAAACACGTTTTGAAAACTGTGCTGTTCCTGCCCTATAACTTACATGGGGGTGACCAAAGTTGCCAAAACGTGTTTATTTCTGCTGAAAAACACGTTTTGACAATTTCTGCACACTGGGGTTAAGGGCTGACTCACTGTGCTCTTCTGAGCCAGGCAGTTACACTGCGATTCTAAGGGCTGAGAAAACGCGTTTATTTCGGGCTGAAAAACACGTTTTGAAAAGTGTGCTGTTCCTGCCCTATAACTTACATGGGGGTGACCAAAGTTGCCAAAACGTGTTTATTTCTGCTGAAAAACACGTTTTGACAATTTCTGCACACTGGGGTTAAGGGCTGACTCACTGTGCTCTTCTGAGCCAGGCAGTTACACTGCGATTCTAAAGGCTGAGAAAACGCGTTTATTTCGGGCTGAAAAACACGTTTTGAAAAGTGTGCTGTTCCTGCCCTATAACTTACATGGGGGTGACCAAAGTTGCCAAAACGTGTTTATTTCTGCTGAAAAACACGTTTTGACAATTTCTGCACACTGGGGTTAAGGGCTGACTCAGTGTGCTCTTCTGAGCCAGGCAGTTACACTGTGATTCCAAGGGCTGAGAAAACGCGTTTATTTCGGGCTGAAAAACACGTTTTGAAAACTGTGCTGTTCCTGCCCTATAACTTACATGGGGGTGACCAAAGTTGCCAAAACGTGTTTATTTCTGCTGAAAAACACGTTTTGACAATATGTGCACACTGGGGTTAAGGGCTGACTCACTGTGCTCTTCTGAGCCAGGCAGTTACACTGCGATTCTAAGGGCTGAGAAAACGCGTTTATTTCGGGCTGAAAAACACGTTTTGAAATCTGTGCTGTTCCTGCCCTATAACTTACATGGGGGTGACCAAAGTTGCCAAAACGTGTTTATTTCTGCTGAAAAACACGTTTTGACAATTTCTGCACACTGGGGTTAAGGGCTGACTCAGTGTGCTCTTCTGAGCCAGGCAATTACAATGTGATTCCAAGGGCTGAGAAAACGTGTTTATTTCGGGCTGAAAAACACGTTTTGAAAACTGAGCTGTTCCTGCCCTATAACTTACATGGGGGTGACCAAAGTTGCCAAAACGTGTTTATTTCTGCTGAAAAACACGTTTTGACAATTTCTGCACACTGGGGTTAAGGGCTGACTCAGTGTGCTCTTCTGAGCCAGGCAGTTACACTGTGATTCCAAGGGCTGAGAAAACGCGTTTATTTCGGGCTGAAAAACACGTTTTGAAAACTGTGCTGTTCCTGCCCTATAACTTACATGGGGGTGACCAAAGTTGCCAAAACGTGTTTATTTCTGCTGAAAAACACGTTTTGACAATTTCTGCACACTGGGGTTAAGGGCTGACTCACTGTGCTCTTCTGAGCCAGGCAGTTACACTGCGATTCTAAGGGCTGAGATAACGCGTTTATTTCGGGCTGAAAAACACGTTTTGAAAAGTGTGCTGTTCCTGCCCTATAACTTACATGGGGGTGACCAAAGTTGCCAAAACGTGTTTATTTCTGCTGAAAAACACGTTTTGACAATTTCTGCACACTGGGGTTAAGGGCTGACTCACTGTGCTCTTCTGAGCCAGGCAGTTACACTGCGATTCTAAAGGCTGAGAAAACGCGTTTATTTCGGGCTGAAAAACACGTTTTGAAAAGTGTGCTGTTCCTGCCCTATAACTTACATGGGGGTGACCAAAGTTGCCAAAACGTGTTTATTTCTGCTGAAAAACACGTTTTGACAATTTCTGCACACTGGGGTTAAGGGCTGACTCAGTGTGCTCTTCTGAGCCAGGCAGTTACACTGTGATTCCAAGGGCTGAGAAAACGCGTTTATTTCGGGCTGAAAAACACGTTTTGAAAACTGTGCTGTTCCTGCCCTATAACTTACATGGGGGTGACCAAAGTTGCCAAAACGTGTTTATTTCTGCTGAAAAACACGTTTTGACAATATGTGCACACTGGGGTTAAGGGCTGACTCACTGTGCTCTTCTGAGCCAGGCAGTTACACTGCGATTCTAAGGGCTGAGAAAACGCGTTTATTTCGGGCTGAAAAACACGTTTTGAAAAGTGTGCTGTTCCTGCCCTATAACTTACATGGGGGTGACCAAAGTTGCCAAAACGTGTTTATTTCTGCTGAAAAACACGTTTTGACAATTTCTGCACACTGGGTTAAAGGGCTGACTCAGTGTGCTCTTCTGAGCCAGGCAGTTACACTGTGATTCCAAGGGCTGAGAAAACGTGTTTATTTCGGGCTGAAAAACACGTTTTGAAAACTGAGCTGTTCCTGCCCTATAACTTACATGGGGGTGACCAAAGTTGCCAAAACGTGTTTATTTCTGCTGAAAAACACGTTTTGACAATTTCTGCACACTGGGGTTAAGGGCTGACTCAGTGTGTTCTTCTGAGCCAGGCAGTTACACTGTGATTCCAAGGGCTGAGAAAACGCGTTTATTTCGGGCTGAAAAACACGTTTTGAAAACTGTGCTGTTCCTGCCCTATAACTTACATGGGGGTGACCAAAGTTGCCAAAACGTGTTTATTTCTGCTGAAAAACACGTTTTGACAATTTCTGCACACTGGGGTTAAGGGCTGACTCACTGTGCTCTTCTGAGCCAGGCAGTTACACTGCGATTCTAAGGGCTGAGAAAACGCGTTTATTTCGGGCTGAAAAACACGTTTTGAAAAGTGTGCTGTTCCTGCCCTATAACTTACATGGGGGTGACCAAAGTTGCCAAAACGTGTTTATTTCTGCTGAAAAACACGTTTTGACAATTTCTGCACACTGGGGTTAAGGGCTGACTCAGTGTGCTCTTCTGAGCCAGGCAGTTACACTGTGATTCCAAGGGCTGAGAAAACGCGTTTATTTCGGGCTGAAAAACACGTTTTGACAACTGTGCTGTTCCTGCCCTATAACTTACATGGGGGTGACCAAAGTTGCCAAAACGTGTTTATTTCTGCTGAAAAACACGTTTTGACAATTTCTGCACACTGGGGTTAAGGGCTGACTCACTGTGCTCTTCTGAGCCAGGCAGTTACACTGGGATTCTAAGGGCTGAGAAAACGCGTTTATTTCGGGCTGAAAAACACGTTTTGAAAAGTGTGCTGTTCCTGCCCTATAACTTACATGGGGGTGACCAAAGTTGCCAAAACGTGTTTATTTCTGCTGAAAAACACGTTTTGACAATTTCTGCACACTGGGGTTAAGGGCTGACTCACTGTGCTCTTCTGAGCCAGGCAGTTACACTGCGATTCTAAGGGCTGAGAAAACGCGTTTATTTCGGGCTGAAAAACACGTTTTGAAAAGTGTGCTGTTCCTGCCCTATAACTTACATGGGGGTGACCAAAGTTGCCAAAACGTGTTTATTTCTGCTGAAAAACACGTTTTGACAATTTCTGCACACTGGGGTTAAGGGCTGACTCACTGTGCTCTTCTGAGCCAGGCAGTTACACTGCGATTCTAAAGGCTGAGAAAACGCGTTTATTTCGGGCTGAAAAACACGTTTTGAAAAGTGTGCTGTTCCTGCCCTATAACTTACATGGGGGTGACCAAAGTTGCCAAAACGTGTTTATTTCTGCTGAAAAACACGTTTTGACAATATGTGCACACTGGGGTTAAGGGCTGACTCACTGTGCTCTTCTGAGCCAGGCAGTTACACTGCGATTCTAAGGGCTGAGAAAACGCGTTTATTTCGGGCTGAAAAACACGTTTTGAAATCTGTGCTGTTCCTGCCCTATAAGTTACATGGGGGTGACCAAAGTTGCCAAAACGTGTTTATTTCTGCTGAAAAACACGTTTTGACAATTTCTGCACACTGGGGTTAAGGGCTGAGTCAGTGTGCTCTTCTGAGCCAGGCAGTTACACTGTGATTCCAAGGGCTGAGAAAACGCGTTTATTTCGGGCTGAAAAACACGTTTTGAAAACTGTGCTGTTCCTGCCCTATAAGTTACATGGTGGTGACCAAAGTTGCCAAAACGTGTTTATTTCTGCTGAAAAACACGTTTTGACAACTTCTGCACACTGGGGTTAAGGGCAGACTCAGTGTGCTCTTCTGAGCCAGGCAGTTACACTGTGATTCCAAGGGCTGAGAAAACGCGTTTATTTCGGGCTGAAAAACACGTTTTGAAAACTGTGCTGTTCCTGCCCTATAACTTACATGGGGGTGACCAAAGTTGCCAAAACGTGTTTATTTCTGCTGAAAAACACGTTTTGACAATTTCTGCACACTGGGGTTAAGGGCTGACTCACTGTGCTCTTCTGAGCCAGGCAGTTACACTGCGATTCTAAGGGCTGAGAAAACGCGATTATTTCGGGCTGAAAAACACGTTTTGAAAAGTGTGCTGTTCCTGCCCTATAACTTACATGGGGGTGACCAAAGTTGCCAAAACGTGTTTATTTCTGCTGAAAAACACGTTTTGACAATTTCTGCACACTGGGGTTAAGGGCTGACTCACTGTGCTCTTCTGAGCCAGGCAGTTACACTGCGATTCTAAAGGCTGAGAAAACGCGTTTATTTCGGGCTGAAAAACACGTTTTGAAAAGTGTGCTGTTCCTGCCCTATAACTTACATGGGGGTGACCAAAGATGCCAAAACGTGTTTATTTCTGCTGAAAAACACGTTTTGACAATTTCTGCACACTGGGGTTAAGGGCTGACTCAGTGTGCTCTTCTGAGCCAGGCAGTTACACTGTGATTCCAAGGGCTGAGAAAACGCGTTTATTTCGGGCTGAAAAACACGTTTTGAAAACTGTGCTGTTCCTGCCCTATAACTTACATGGGGGTGACCAAAGTTGCCAAAACGTGTTTATTTCTGCTGAAAAACACGTTTTGACAATTTCTGCACACTGGGGTTAAGGGCTGACTCACTGTGCTCTTCTGAGCCAGGCAGTTACACTGCGATTCTAAGGGCTGAGAAAACGCGTTTATTTCGGGCTGAAAAACACGTTTTGAAAAGTGTGCTGTTCCTGCCCTATAACTTACATGGGGGTGACCAAAGTTGCCAAAACGTGTTTATTTCTGCTGAAAAACACGTTTTGACAATTTCTGCACACTGGG
Source organism: Atractosteus spatula (assembly GCF_055471065.1). NCBI lineage: Eukaryota > Metazoa > Chordata > Actinopteri > Semionotiformes > Lepisosteidae > Atractosteus > Atractosteus spatula. Next base: position 18,652,057 of record NC_142716.1, on the reverse strand, counting down.
ATTAAGGGCTGACTCACTGTGCTCTTCTGAGCCAGGCAGTTACACTGCGATTCTAAAGGCTGAGAAAACGCGTTTATTTCGGGCTGAAAAACACGTTTTGAAAAGTGTGCTGTTCCTGCCCTATAACTTACATGGGGGTGACCAAAGTTGCCAAAACGTGTTTATTTCTGCTGAAAAACACGTTCTGACAATTTCTGCACACTGGGGTTAAGGGCTGACTCAGTGTGCTCTTCTGAGCCAGGCAGTTACACTGTGATTCCAAGGGCTGAGAAAACGCGTTTATTTCGGGCTGAAAAATACGTTTTGAAAACTGTGCTGTTCCTGCCCTATAACTTACATGGGGGTGACCAAAGTTGCCAAAACGTGTTTATTTCTGCTGAAAAACACGTTTTGACAATATGTGCACACTGGGGTTAAGGGCTGACTCACTGTGCTCTTCTGAGCCAGGCAGTTACACTGCGATTCTAAGGGCTGAGAAAACGCGTTTATTTCGGGCTGAAAAACACGTTTTGAAATCTGTGCTGTTCCTGCCCTATAACTTACATGGGGGTGACCAAAGTTGCCAAAACGTGTTTATTTCTGCTGAAAAACACGTTTTGACAATTTCTGCACACTGGGGTTAAGGGCTGACTCAGTGTGCTCTTCTGAGCCAGGCAGTTACAATGTGATTCCAAGGGCTGAGAAAACGTGTTTATTTCGGGCTGAAAAACACGTTTTGAAAACTGAGCTGTTCCTGCCCTATAACTTACATGGGGGTGACCAAAGTTGCCAAAACGTGTTTATTTCTGCTGAAAAACACGTTTTGACAATTTCTGCACACTGGGGTTAAGGGCTGACTCAGTGTGCTGTTCTGAGCCAGGCAGTTACACTGTGATTCCAAGGGCTGAGAAAACGCGTTTATTTCGGGCTGAAAAACACGTTTTGAAAAGTGTGCTGTTCCTGCCCTATAAGTTACATGGTGGTGACCAAAGTTGCCAAAACGTGTTTATTTCTGCTGAAAAACACGTTTTGACAATTTCTGCACACTGGGGTTAAGGGCTGACTCAGTGTGCTCTTCTGAGCCAGGCAGTTACACTGTGATTCCAAGGGCTGAGAAAACGCGTTTATTTCGGGCTGAAAAACACGTTTTGAAAAATGTGCTGTTCCTGCCCTATAACTTACATGGGGGTGACCAAAGTTGCCAAAACGTGTTTATTTCTGCTGAAAAACACGTTTTGACAATTTCTGCACACTGGGGTTAAGGGCTGACTCACTGTGCTCTTCTGAGCCAGGCAGTTACACTGCGATTCTAAGGGCTGAGAAAACGCGTTTATTTCGGGCTGAAAAACACGTTTTGAAAAGTGTGCTGTTCCTGCCCTATAACTTACATGGGGGTGACCAAAGTTGCCAAAACGTGTTTATTTCTGCTGAAAAACACGTTTTGACAATTTCTGCACACTGGGGTTAAGGGCTGACTCACTGTGCTCTTCTGAGCCAGGCAGTTACACTGTGATTCCAAGGGCTGAGAAAACGCGTTTATTTCGGGCTGAAAAACACGTTTTGAAAACTGTGCTGTTCCTGCCCTATAACTTACAAGGGGGTGACCAAAGTTGCCAAAACGTGTTTATTTCTGCTGAAAAACACGTTTTGACAATATGTGCACACTGGGGTTAAGGGCTGACTCACTGTGCTCTTCTGAGCCAGGCAGTTACACTGCGATTCTAAGGGCTGAGAAAACGCGTTTATTTCGGGCTGAAAAACACGTTTTGAAAAGTGTGCTGTTCCTGCCCTATAACTTACATGGGGGTGACCAAAGTTGCCAAAACGTGTTTATTTCTGCTGAAAAACACGTTTTGACAATTTCTGCACACTGGGGTTAAGGGCTGACTCAACTGTGCTCTTCTGAGCCAGGCAGTTACACTGCGATTCTAAAGGCTGAGAAAACGCGTTTATTTCGGGCTGAAAAACACGTTTTGAAAAGTGTGCTGTTCCTGCCCTATAACTTACATGGTGGTGACCAAAGTTGCCAAAACGTGTTTATTTCTGCTGAAAAACACGTTTTGACAATTTCTGCACACTGGGGTTAAGGGCTGACTCAGTGTGCTCTTCTGAGCCAGGCAGTTACACTGTGATTCCAAGGGCTGAGAAAACGCGTTTATTTCGGGCTGAAAAACACGTTTTGAAAACTGTGCTGTTCCTGCCCTATAACTTACATGGGGGTGACCAAAGTTGCCAAAACGTGTTTATTTCTGCTGAAAAACACGTTTTGACAATTTCTGCACACTGGGGTTAAGGGCTGACTCACTGTGCTCTTCTGAGCCAGGCAGTTACACTGCGATTCTAAGGGCTGAGAAAACGCGTTTATTTCGGGCTGAAAAACACGTTTTGAAAAGTGTGCTGTTCCTGCCCTATAACTTACATGGGGGTGACCAAAGTTGCCAAAACGTGTTTATTTCTGCTGAAAAACACGTTTTGACAATTTCTGCACACTGGGGTTAAGGGCTGACTCACTGTGCTCTTCTGAGCCAGGCAGTTACACTGCGATTCTAAAGGCTGAGAAAACGCGTTTATTTCGGGCTGAAAAACACGTTTTGAAAACTGTGCTGTTCCTGCCCTATAACTTACATAGGGGTGACCAAAGTTGCCAAAACGTGTTTATTTCTGCTGAAAAACACGTTTTGACAATTTCTGCACACTGGGGTTAAGGGCTGACTCAGTGTGCTCTTCTGAGCCAGGCAGTTACACTGTGATTCCAAGGGCTGAGAAAACGCGTTTATTTCGGGCTGAAAAACACGTTTTGAAAACTGTGCTGTTCCTGCCCTATAACTTACATGGGGGTGACCAAAGTTGCCAAAACGTGTTTATTTCTGCTGAAAAACACGTTTTGACAATATGTGCACACTGGGGTTAAGGGCTGACTCACTGTGCTCTTCTGAGCCAGGCAGTTACACTGCGATTCTAAGGGCTGAGAAAACGCGTTTATTTCGGGCTGAAAAACACGTTTTGAAATCTGTGCTGTTCCTGCCCTATAAGTTACATGGGGGTGACCAAAGTTGCCAAAACGTGTTTATTTCTGCTGAAAAACACGTTTTGACAATTTCTGCACACTGGGGTTAAGGGCTGAGTCAGTGTGCTCTTCTGAGCCAGGCAGTTACACTGTGATTCCAAGGGCTGAGAAAACGCGTTTATTTCGGGCTGAAAAACACGTTTTGAAAACTGTGCTGTTCCTGCCCTATAAGTTACATGGTGGTGACCAAAGTTGCCAAAACGTGTTTATTTCTGCTGAAAAACACGTTTTGACAACTTCTGCACACTGGGGTTAAGGGCTGACTCACTGTGCTCTTCTGAGCCAGGCAGTTACACTGCGATTCTAAGGGCTGAGAAAACGCGATTATTTCGGGCTGAAAAACACGTTTTGAAAAGTGTGCTGTTCCTGCCCTATAACTTACATGGGGGTGACCAAAGTTGCCAAAACGTGTTTATTTCTGCTGAAAAACACGTTTTGACAATTTCTGCACACTGGGGTTAAGGGCTGACTCACTGTGCTCTTCTGAGCCAGGCAGTTACACTGCGATTCTAAAGGCTGAGAAAACGCGTTTATTTCGGGCTGAAAAACACGTTTTGAAAAGTGTGCTGTTCCTGCCCTATAACTTACATGGGGGTGACCAAAGTTGCCAAAACTTGTTTATTTCTGCTGAAAAACACGTTTTGACAATTTCTGCACACTGGGGTTAAGGGCTGACTCAGTGTGCTCTTCTGAGCCAGGCAGTTACACTGTGATTCCAAGGGCTGAGAAAACGCATTTATTTCGGGCTGAAAAACACGTTTTGAAAACTGTGCTGTTCCTGCCCTATAACTTACATGGGGGTGACCAAAGTTGCCAAAACGTGTTTATTTCTGCTGAAAAACACGTTTTGACAATTTCTGCACACTGGGGTTAAGGGCTGACTCACTGTGCTCTTCTGAGCCAGGCAGTTACACTGCGATTCTAAGGGCTGAGAAAACGCGTTTATTTCGGGCTGAAAAACACGTTTTGAAAAGTGTGCTGTTCCTGCCCTATAACTTACATGGGGGTGACCAAAGTTGCCAAAACGTGTTTATTTCTGCTGAAAAACACGTTTTGACAATTTCTGCACACTGGGGTTAAGGGCTGACTCACTGTGCTCATCTGAGCCAGGCAGTTACACTGCGATTCTAAAGGCTGAGAAAACGCGTTTATTTCGGGCTGAAAAACACGTTTTGAAAAGTGTGCTGTTCCTGCCCTATAACTTACATGGGGGTGACCAAAGTTGCCAAAACGTGTTTATTTCTGCTGAAAAACACGTTTTGACAATTTCTGCACACTGGGGTTAAGGGCTGACTCAGTGTGCTCTTCTGAGCCAGGCAGTTACACTGTGATTCCAAGGGCTGAGAAAACGCGTTTATTTCGGGCTGAAAAACACGTTTTGAAAACTGTGCTGTTCCTGCCCTATAACTTACATGGGGGTGACCAAAGTTGCCAAAACGTGTTTATTTCTGCTGAAAAACACGTTTTGACAATATGTGCACACTGGGGTTAAGGGCTGACTCACTGTGCTCTTCTGAGCCAGGCAGTTACACTGCGATTCTAAGGGCTGAGAAAACGCGTTTATTTCGGGCTGAAAAACACGTTTTGAAATCTGTGCTGTTCCTGCCCTATAACTTACATGGGGGTGACCAAAGTTGCCAAAACGTGTTTATTTCTGCTGAAAAACACGTTTTGACAATTTCTGCACACTGGGGTTAAGGGCTGACTCAGTGTGCTCTTCTGAGCCAGGCAATTACAATGTGATTCCAAGGGCTGAGAAAACGTGTTTATTTCGGGCTGAAAAACACGTTTTGAAAACTGAGCTGTTCCTGCCCTATAACTTACATGGGGGTGACCAAAGTTGCCAAAACGTGTTTATTTCTGCTGAAAAACACGTTTTGACAATTTCTGCACACTGGGGTTAAGGGCTGACTCAGTGTGCTCTTCTGAGCCAGGCAGTTACACTGTGATTCCAAGGGCTGAGAAAACGCGTTTATTTCGGGCTGAAAAACACGTTTTGAAAACTGTGCTGTTCCTGCCCTATAACTTACATGGGGGTGACCAAAGTTGCCAAAACGTGTTTATTTCTGCTGAAAAACACGTTTTGACAATTTCTGCACACTGGGGTTAAGGGCTGACTCACTGTGCTCTTCTGAGCCAGGCAGTTACACTGCGATTCTAAGGGCTGAGATAACGCGTTTATTTCGGGCTGAAAAACACGTTTTGAAAAGTGTGCTGTTCCTGCCCTATAACTTACATGGGGGTGACCAAAGTTGCCAAAACGTGTTTATTTCTGCTGAAAAACACGTTTTGACAATTTCTGCACACTGGGGTTAAGGGCTGACTCACTGTGCTCTTCTGAGCCAGGCAGTTACACTGCGATTCTAAAGGCTGAGAAAACGCGTTTATTTCGGGCTGAAAAACACGTTTTGAAAAGTGTGCTGTTCCTGCCCTATAACTTACATGGGGGTGACCAAAGTTGCCAAAACGTGTTTATTTCTGCTGAAAAACACGTTTTGACAATTTCTGCACACTGGGGTTAAGGGCTGACTCAGTGTGCTCTTCTGAGCCAGGCAGTTACACTGTGATTCCAAGGGCTGAGAAAACGCGTTTATTTCGGGCTGAAAAACACGTTTTGAAAACTGTGCTGTTCCTGCCCTATAACTTACATGGGGGTGACCAAAGTTGCCAAAACGTGTTTATTTCTGCTGAAAAACACGTTTTGACAATATGTGCACACTGGGGTTAAGGGCTGACTCACTGTGCTCTTCTGAGCCAGGCAGTTACACTGCGATTCTAAGGGCTGAGAAAACGCGTTTATTTCGGGCTGAAAAACACGTTTTGAAAAGTGTGCTGTTCCTGCCCTATAACTTACATGGGGGTGACCAAAGTTGCCAAAACGTGTTTATTTCTGCTGAAAAACACGTTTTGACAATTTCTGCACACTGGGTTAAAGGGCTGACTCAGTGTGCTCTTCTGAGCCAGGCAGTTACACTGTGATTCCAAGGGCTGAGAAAACGTGTTTATTTCGGGCTGAAAAACACGTTTTGAAAACTGAGCTGTTCCTGCCCTATAACTTACATGGGGGTGACCAAAGTTGCCAAAACGTGTTTATTTCTGCTGAAAAACACGTTTTGACAATTTCTGCACACTGGGGTTAAGGGCTGACTCAGTGTGTTCTTCTGAGCCAGGCAGTTACACTGTGATTCCAAGGGCTGAGAAAACGCGTTTATTTCGGGCTGAAAAACACGTTTTGAAAACTGTGCTGTTCCTGCCCTATAACTTACATGGGGGTGACCAAAGTTGCCAAAACGTGTTTATTTCTGCTGAAAAACACGTTTTGACAATTTCTGCACACTGGGGTTAAGGGCTGACTCACTGTGCTCTTCTGAGCCAGGCAGTTACACTGCGATTCTAAGGGCTGAGAAAACGCGTTTATTTCGGGCTGAAAAACACGTTTTGAAAAGTGTGCTGTTCCTGCCCTATAACTTACATGGGGGTGACCAAAGTTGCCAAAACGTGTTTATTTCTGCTGAAAAACACGTTTTGACAATTTCTGCACACTGTGGTTAAGGGCTGACTCAGTGTGCTCTTCTGAGCCAGGCAGTTACACTGTGATTCCAAGGGCTGAGAAAACGCGTTTATTTCGGGCTGAAAAACACGTTTTGACAACTGTGCTGTTCCTGCCCTATAACTTACATGGGGGTGACCAAAGTTGCCAAAACGTGTTTATTTCTGCTGAAAAACACGTTTTGACAATTTCTGCACACTGGGGTTAAGGGCTGACTCACTGTGCTCTTCTGAGCCAGGCAGTTACACTGGGATTCTAAGGGCTGAGAAAACGCGTTTATTTCGGGCTGAAAAACACGTTTTGAAAAGTGTGCTGTTCCTGCCCTATAACTTACATGGGGGTGACCAAAGTTGCCAAAACGTGTTTATTTCTGCTGAAAAACACGTTTTGACAATTTCTGCACACTGGGGTTAAGGGCTGACTCACTGTGCTCTTCTGAGCCAGGCAGTTACACTGCGATTCTAAGGGCTGAGAAAACGCGTTTATTTCGGGCTGAAAAACACGTTTTGAAAAGTGTGCTGTTCCTGCCCTATAACTTACATGGGGGTGACCAAAGTTGCCAAAACGTGTTTATTTCTGCTGAAAAACACGTTTTGACAATTTCTGCACACTGGGGTTAAGGGCTGACTCACTGTGCTCTTCTGAGCCAGGCAGTTACACTGCGATTCTAAAGGCTGAGAAAACGCGTTTATTTCGGGCTGAAAAACACGTTTTGAAAAGTGTGCTGTTCCTGCCCTATAACTTACATGGGGGTGACCAAAGTTGCCAAAACGTGTTTATTTCTGCTGAAAAACACGTTTTGACAATATGTGCACACTGGGGTTAAGGGCTGACTCACTGTGCTCTTCTGAGCCAGGCAGTTACACTGCGATTCTAAGGGCTGAGAAAACGCGTTTATTTCGGGCTGAAAAACACGTTTTGAAATCTGTGCTGTTCCTGCCCTATAAGTTACATGGGGGTGACCAAAGTTGCCAAAACGTGTTTATTTCTGCTGAAAAACACGTTTTGACAATTTCTGCACACTGGGGTTAAGGGCTGAGTCAGTGTGCTCTTCTGAGCCAGGCAGTTACACTGTGATTCCAAGGGCTGAGAAAACGCGTTTATTTCGGGCTGAAAAACACGTTTTGAAAACTGTGCTGTTCCTGCCCTATAAGTTACATGGTGGTGACCAAAGTTGCCAAAACGTGTTTATTTCTGCTGAAAAACACGTTTTGACAACTTCTGCACACTGGGGTTAAGGGCTGACTCAGTGTGCTCTTCTGAGCCAGGCAGTTACACTGTGATTCCAAGGGCTGAGAAAACGCGTTTATTTCGGGCTGAAAAACACGTTTTGAAAACTGTGCTGTTCCTGCCCTATAACTTACATGGGGGTGACCAAAGTTGCCAAAACGTGTTTATTTCTGCTGAAAAACACGTTTTGACAATTTCTGCACACTGGGGTTAAGGGCTGACTCACTGTGCTCTTCTGAGCCAGGCAGTTACACTGCGATTCTAAGGGCTGAGAAAACGCGATTATTTCGGGCTGAAAAACACGTTTTGAAAAGTGTGCTGTTCCTGCCCTATAACTTACATGGGGGTGACCAAAGTTGCCAAAACGTGTTTATTTCTGCTGAAAAACACGTTTTGACAATTTCTGCACACTGGGGTTAAGGGCTGACTCACTGTGCTCTTCTGAGCCAGGCAGTTACACTGCGATTCTAAAGGCTGAGAAAACGCGTTTATTTCGGGCTGAAAAACACGTTTTGAAAAGTGTGCTGTTCCTGCCCTATAACTTACATGGGGGTGACCAAAGTTGCCAAAACGTGTTTATTTCTGCTGAAAAACACGTTTTGACAATTTCTGCACACTGGGGTTAAGGGCTGACTCAGTGTGCTCTTCTGAGCCAGGCAGTTACACTGTGATTCCAAGGGCTGAGAAAACGCGTTTATTTCGGGCTGAAAAACACGTTTTGAAAACTGTGCTGTTCCTGCCCTATAACTTACATGGGGGTGACCAAAGTTGCCAAAACGTGTTTATTTCTGCTGAAAAACACGTTTTGACAATTTCTGCACACTGGGGTTAAGGGCTGACTCACTGTGCTCTTCTGAGCCAGGCAGTTACACTGCGATTCTAAGGGCTGAGAAAACGCGTTTATTTCGGGCTGAAAAACACGTTTTGAAAAGTGTGCTGTTCCTGCCCTATAACTTACATGGGGGTGACCAAAGTTGCCAAAACGTGTTTATTTCTGCTGAAAAACACGTTTTGACAATTTCTGCACACTGGGATTAAGGGCTGACTCACTGTGCTCTTCTGAGCCAGGCAGTTACACTGCGATTCTAAAGGCTGAGAAAACGCGTTTATTTCGGGCTGAAAAACACGTTTTGAAAAGTGTGCTGTTCCTGCCCTATAACTTACATGGGGGTGACCAAAGTTGCCAAAACGTGTTTATTTCTGCTGAAAAACACGTTTTGACAATTTCTGCACACTGGGGTTAAGGGCTGACTCAGTGTGCTCTTCTGAGCCAGGCAGTTACACTGTGATTCCAAGGGCTGAGAAAACGCGTTTATTTCGGGCTGAAAAACACGTTTTGAAAACTGTGCTGTTCCTGCCCTATAACTTACATGGGGGTGACCAAAGTTGCCAAAACGTGTTTATTTCTGCTGAAAAACACGTTTTGACAATATGTGCACACTGGGGTTAAGGGCTGACTCACTGTGCTCTTCTGAGCCAGGCAGTTACACTGCGATTCTAAGGGCTGAGAAAACGCGTTTATTTCGGGCTGAAAAACACGTTTTGAAATCTGTGCTGTTCCTGCCCTATAACTTACATGGGGGTGACCAAAGTTGCCAAAACGTGTTTATTTCTGCTGAAAAACACGTTTTGACAATTTCTGCACACTGGGGTTAAGGGCTGACTCAGTGTGCTCTTCTGAGCCAGGCAGTTACAATGTGATTCCAAGGGCTGAGAAAACGTGTTTATTTCGGGCTGAAAAACACGTTTTGAAAACTGAGCTGTTCCTGCCCTATAACTTACATGGGGGTGACCAAAGTTGCCAAAACGTGTTTATTTCTGCTGAAAAACACGTTTTGACAATTTCTGCACACTGGGGTTAAGGGCTGACTCAGTGTGCTGTTCTGAGCCAGGCAGTTACACTGTGATTCCAAGGGCTGAGAAAACGCGTTTATTTCGGGCTGAAAAACACGTTTTGAAAACTGTGCTGTTCCTGCCCTATAAGTTACATGGTGGTGACCAAAGTTGCCAAAACGTGTTTATTTCTGCTGAAAAACACGTTTTGACAATTTCTGCACACTGGGGTTAAGGGCTGACTCAGTGTGCTCTTCTGAGCCAGGCAGTTACACTGTGATTCTAAGGGCTGAGAAAACGCGTTTATTTCGGGCTGAAAAACACGTTTTGAAAAATGTGCTGTTCCTGCCCTATAACTTACATGGGGGTGACCAAAGTTGCCAAAACGTGTTTATTTCTGCTGAAAAACACGTTTTGACAATTTCTGCACACTGGGGTTAAGGGCTGACTCACTGTGCTCTTCTGAGCCAGGCAGTTACACTGCGATTCTAAGGGCTGAGAAAACGCGTTTATTTCGGGCTGAAAAACACGTTTTGAAAAGTGTGCTGTTCCTGCCCTATAACTTACATGGGGGTGACCAAAGTTGCCAAAACGTGTTTATTTCTGCTGAAAAACACGTTTTGACAATTTCTGCACACTGGGGTTAAGGGCTGACTCACTGTGCTCTTCTGAGCCAGGCAGTTACACTGCGATTCTAAGGGCTGAGAAAACGCGTTTATTTCGGGCTGAAAAACACGTTTTGAAAAGTGTGCTGTTCCTGCCCTATAACTTACATGGGGGTGACCAAAGTTGCCAAAACGTGTTTATTTCTGCTGAAAAACACGTTTTGACAATTTCTGCACACTGGGGTTAAGGGCTGACTCACTGTGCTCTTCTGAGCCAGGCAGTTACACTGCGATTCTAAAGGCTGAGAAAACGCGTTTATTTCGGGCTGAAAAACACGTTTTGAAAAGTGTGCTGTTCCTGCCCTATAACTTACATGGGGGTGACCAAAGTTGCCAAAACGTGTTTATTTCTGCTGAAAAACACGTTTTGACAATTTCTGCACACTGGGGTTAAGGGCTGACTCAGTGTGCTCTTCTGAGCCAGGCAGTTACACTGTGATTCCAAGGGCTGAGAAAACGCGTTTATTTCGGGCTGAAAAACACGTTTTGAAAACTGTGCTGTTCCTGCCCTATAACTTACATGGGGGTGACCAAAGTTGCCAAAACGTGTTTATTTCTGCTGAAAAACACGTTTTGACAATATGTGCACACTGGGGTTAAGGGCTGACTCACTGTGCTCTTCTGAGCCAGGCAGTTACACTGCGATTCTAAGGGCTGAGAAAACGCGTTTATTTCGGGCTGAAAAACACGTTTTGAAAAGTGTGCTGTTCCTGCCCTATAACTTACATGGGGGTGACCAAAGTTGCCAAAACGTGTTTATTTCTGCTGAAAAACACGTTTTGACAATTTCTGCACACTGGGGTTAAGGGCTGACTCACTGTGCTCTTCTGAGCCAGGCAGTTACACTGCGATTCTAAAGGCTGAGAAAACGCGTTTATTTCGGGCTGAAAAACACGTTTTGAAAAGTGTGCTGTTCCTGCCCTATAACTTACATGGGGGTGACCAAAGTTGCCAAAACGTGTTTATTTCTGCTGAAAAACACGTTTTGACAATATGTGCACACTGGGGTTAAGGGCTGACTCACTGTGCTCTTCTGAGCCAGGCAGTTACACTGCGATTCTAAGGGCTGAGAAAACGCGTTTATTTCGGGCTGAAAAACACGTTTTGAAATCTGTGCTGTTCCTGCCCTATAAGTTACATGGGGGTGACCAAAGTTGCCAAAACGTGTTTATTTCTGCTGAAAAACACGTTTTGACAATTTCTGCACACTGGGGTTAAGGGCTGAGTCAGTGTGCTCTTCTGAGCCAGGCAGTTACACTGTGATTCCAAGGGCTGAGAAAACGCGTTTATTTCGGGCTGAAAAACACGTTTTGAAAACTGTGCTGTTCCTGCCCTATAAGTTACATGGTGGTGACCAAAGTTGCCAAAACGTGTTTATTTCTGCTGAAAAACACGTTTTGACAACTTCTGCACACTGGGGTTAAGGGCTGACTCAGTGTGCTCTTCTGAGCCAGGCAGTTACACTGTGATTCCAAGGGCTGAGAAAACGCGTTTATTTCGGGCTGAAAAACACGTTTTGAAAACTGTGCTGTTCCTGCCCTATAACTTACATGGGGGTGACCAAAGTTGCCAAAACGTGTTTATTTCTGCTGAAAAACACGTTTTGACAATTTCTGCACACTGGGGTTAAGGGCTGACTCACTGTGCTCTTCTGAGCCAGGCAGTTACACTGCGATTCTAAGGGCTGAGAAAACGCGATTATTTCGGGCTGAAAAACACGTTTTGAAAAGTGTGCTGTTCCTGCCCTATAACTTACATGGGGGTGACCAAAGTTGCCAAAACGTGTTTATTTCTGCTGAAAAACACGTTTTGACAATTTCTGCACACTGGGGTTAAGGGCTGACTCACTGTGCTCTTCTGAGCCAGGCAGTTACACTGCGATTCTAAAGGCTGAGAAAACGCGTTTATTTCGGGCTGAAAAACACGTTTTGAAAAGTGTGCTGTTCCTGCCCTATAACTTACATGGGGGTGACCAAAGTTGCCAAAACGTGTTTATTTCTGCTGAAAAACACGTTTTGACAATTTCTGCACACTGGGGTTAAGGGCTGACTCAGTGTGCTCTTCTGAGCCAGGCAGTTACACTGTGATTCCAAGGGCTGAGAAAACGCGTTTATTTCGGGCTGAAAAACACGTTTTGAAAACTGTGCTGTTCCTGCCCTATAACTTACATGGGGGTGACCAAAGTTGCCAAAACGTGTTTATTTCTGCTGAAAAACACGTTTTGACAATTTCTGCACACTGGGGTTAAGGGCTGACTCACTGTGCTCTTCTGAGCCAGGCAGTTACACTGCGATTCTAAGGGCTGAGAAAACGCGTTTATTTCGGGCTGAAAAACACGTTTTGAAAAGTGTGCTGTTCCTGCCCTATAACTTACATGGGGGTGACCAAAGTTGCCAAAACGTGTTTATTTCTGCTGAAAAACACGTTTTGACAATTTCTGCACACTGGGATTAAGGGCTGACTCACTGTGCTCTTCTGAGCCAGGCAGTTACACTGCGATTCTAAAGGCTGAGAAAACGCGTTTATTTCGGGCTGAAAAACACGTTTTGAAAAGTGTGCTGTTCCTGCCCTATAACTTACATGGGGGTGACCAAAGTTGCCAAAACGTGTTTATTTCTGCTGAAAAACACGTTTTGACAATTTCTGCACACTGGGGTTAAGGGCTGACTCAGTGTGCTCTTCTGAGCCAGGCAGTTACACTGTGATTCCAAGGGCTGAGAAAACGCGTTTATTTCGGGCTGAAAAACACGTTTTGAAAACTGTGCTGTTCCTGCCCTATAACTTACATGGGGGTGACCAAAGTTGCCAAAACGTGTTTATTTCTGCTGAAAAACACGTTTTGACAATATGTGCACACTGGGGTTAAGGGCTGACTCACTGTGCTCTTCTGAGCCAGGCAGTTACACTGCGATTCTAAGGGCTGAGAAAACGCGTTTATTTCGGGCTGAAAAACACGTTTTGAAATCTGTGCTGTTCCTGCCCTATAACTTACATGGGGGTGACCAAAGTTGCCAAAACGTGTTTATTTCTGCTGAAAAACACGTTTTGACAATTTCTGCACACTGGGGTTAAGGGCTGACTCAGTGTGCTCTTCTGAGCCAGGCAGTTACAATGTGATTCCAAGGGCTGAGAAAACGTGTTTATTTCGGGCTGAAAAACACGTTTTGAAAACTGAGCTGTTCCTGCCCTATAACTTACATGGGGGTGACCAAAGTTGCCAAAACGTGTTTATTTCTGCTGAAAAACACGTTTTGACAATTTCTGCACACTGGGGTTAAGGGCTGACTCAGTGTGCTGTTCTGAGCCAGGCAGTTACACTGTGATTCCAAGGGCTGAGAAAACGCGTTTATTTCGGGCTGAAAAACACGTTTTGAAAACTGTGCTGTTCCTGCCCTATAAGTTACATGGTGGTGACCAAAGTTGCCAAAACGTGTTTATTTCTGCTGAAAAACACGTTTTGACAATTTCTGCACACTGGGGTTAAGGGCTGACTCAGTGTGCTCTTCTGAGCCAGGCAGTTACACTGTGATTCCAAGGGCTGAGAAAACGCGTTTATTTCGGGCTGAAAAACACGTTTTGAAAAATGTGCTGTTCCTGCCCTATAACTTACATGGGGGTGACCAAAGTTGCCAAAACGTGTTTATTTCTGCTGAAAAACACGTTTTGACAATTTCTGCACACTGGGGTTAAGGGCTGACTCACTGTGCTCTTCTGAGCCAGGCAGTTACACTGCGATTCTAAGGGCTGAGAAAACGCGTTTATTTCGGGCTGAAAAACACGTTTTGAAAAGTGTGCTGTTCCTGCCCTATAACTTACATGGGGGTGACCAAAGTTGCCAAAACGTGTTTATTTCTGCTGAAAAACACGTTTTGACAATTTCTGCACACTGGGGTTAAGGGCTGACTCACTGTGCTCTTCTGAGCCAGGCAGTTACACTGCGATTCTAAAGGCTGAGAAAACGCGTTTATTTCGGGCTGAAAAACACGTTTTGAAAAGTGTGCTGTTCCTGCCCTATAACTTACATGGGGGTGACCAAAGTTGCCAAAACGTGTTTATTTCTGCTGAAAAACACGTTTTGACAATTTCTGCACACTGGGTTAAATGGCTGACTCAGTGTGTTCTTCTGAGCCAGGCAGTTACACTGTGATTCCAAGGGCTGAGAAAACGCGTTTATTTCGGGCTGAAAAACACGTTTTGAAAACTGTGCTGTTCCTGCCCTATAACTTACATGGGGGTGACCAAAGTTGCCAAAACGTGTTTATTTCTGCTGAAAAACACGTTTTGACAATTTCTGCACACTGGGGTTAAGGGCTGACTCACTGTGCTCTTCTGAGCCAGGCAGTTACACTGCGATTCTAAGGGCTGAGAAAACGCGTTTATTTCGGGCTGAAAAACACGTTTTGAAAAGTGTGCTGTTCCTGCCCTATAACTTACATGGGGGTGACCAAAGTTGCCAAAACGTGTTTATTTCTGCTGAAAAACACGTTTTGACAATTTCTGCACACTGGGGTTAAGGGCTGACTCAGTGTGCTCTTCTGAGCCAGGCAGTTACACTGTGATTCCAAGGGCTGAGAAAACGCGTTTATTTCGGGCTGAAAAACACGTTTTGACAACTGTGCTGTTCCTGCCCTATAACTTACATGGGGGTGACCAAAGTTGCCAAAACGTGTTTATTTCTGCTGAAAAACACGTTTTGACAATTTCTGCACACTGGGGTTAAGGGCTGACTCACTGTGCTCTTCTGAGCCAGGCAGTTACACTGGGATTCTAAGGGCTGAGAAAACGCGTTTATTTCGGGCTGAAAAACACGTTTTGAAAAGTGTGCTGTTCCTGCCCTATAACTTACATGGGGGTGACCAAAGTTGCCAAAACGTGTTTATTTCTGCTGAAAAACACGTTTTGACAATTTCTGCACACTGGGGTTAAGGGCTGACTCACTGTGCTCTTCTGAGCCAGGCAGTTACACTGCGATTCTAAGGGCTGAGAAAACGCGTTTATTTCGGGCTGAAAAACACGTTTTGAAAAGTGTGCTGTTCCTGCCCTATAACTTACATGGGGGTGACCAAAGTTGCCAAAACGTGTTTATTTCTGCTGAAAAACACGTTTTGACAATTTCTGCACACTGGGGTTAAGGGCTGACTCACTGTGCTCTTCTGAGCCAGGCAGTTACACTGCGATTCTAAAGGCTGAGAAAACGCGTTTATTTCGGGCTGAAAAACACGTTTTGAAAACTGTGCTGTTCCTGCCCTATAACTTACATGGGGGTGACCAAAGTTGCCAAAACGTGTTTATTTCTGCTGAAAAACACGTTTTGACAATTTCTGCACACTGGGGTTAAGGGCTGACTCAGTGTGCTCTTCTGAGCCAGGCAGTTACACTGTGATTCCAAGGGCTGAGAAAACGCGTTTATTTCGGGCTGAAAAACACGTTTTGAAAACTGTGCTGTTCCTGCCCTATAACTTACATGGGGGTGACCAAAGTTGCCAAAACGTGTTTATTTCTGCTGAAAAACACGTTTTGACAATATGTGCACACTGGGGTTAAGGGCTGACTCACTGTGCTCTTCTGAGCCAGGCAGTTACACTGCGATTCTAAGGGCTGAGAAAACGCGTTTATTTCGGGCTGAAAAACACGTTTTGAAATCTGTGCTGTTCCTGCCCTATAACTTACATGGGGGTGACCAAAGTTGCCAAAAC